>NW_024735038.1:1522500-1825547 GCF_018991925.1 Homarus americanus
TTAACCACCTCTGCCTTATGATAAATTTCAGCCAATACAGACTGTCAGGACTTGTCATTTCCCTCTGACACGTAAACCTTACACCCAATCAACCGCGTGGAAACTTTAAACAACTCTTGGATTGGATGTCCCTCAGCGAATGAACTGTCAGATTTTTTTTTCTCATACGCAAAGGCATCGTAACTCAGTCAGGATTGTCGGGAAAGATGTCAGATTTTTATATGGATCAGTCAGGAGCGTCAGATTTTAACTCGACCAGTCCAAATTTTTACCTACATCCTGAAATGGAGGTATCGAAGGAATGGTGTTAGATTTGAGGGACTATTTCTGATAAGTAAAACCCTGCCAATCACGTGTCAGAACTTGGGAGATAGTTTTGCATAGTAAACTTTTTCAGCCAATCAGGACTTTCAGAATTTTGATCCATTTTTCCATTATAAATTTTGCCCTGTCAGAATAGTCACAGTTTATAACAGGCAATTATTTTAAAGTCAGATTATACAGTTTACAGTTTTTTTCTAGTCAGGATTTTCATATTGTATGGGCACTGTTACTAGTGTCAGAGCCAATGACGGTGTCAGAACCAATGAAGGTGTCAGAACTAATAAAGATGTCAGAACCAATAAAGGTGTCAGAGCCAATGAAGGTGTCAGAACTAATAAAGATGTCAGAACCATTAAAGGTGTCAGAACCAATAAAGGTGTCAGAACCAATAAAGGTGTCAGAGCCAATGAAGGTGTCAGAACCAATGAAGGTGTTAGAACCATTAAAGGTGTCAGAACCAATGAAGGTGTCAGAACTAATAAAGATGTCAGAACCATTAAAGGTGTCAGAACCAATGAAGGTGTCAGAACCATTAAAGGTGTCAGAACTAATAAAGGTGTCAGAACCATTAAAGGTGTCAGAACCAATGAAGGTGTCAGAACTAATAAAGATGTCAGAACCATTAAAGGTGTCAGAACCAATGAAGGTGTCAGAACCATTAAAGGTGTCAGAACTAATAAAGGTGTCAGAACCATTAAAGGTGTCAGAACCAATGAAAGTGTCAGTACTTAACATCATAGTGAATCTAGGTATGAGAACTTAGTGTCAAAGGGAAACTAGGTGTCAGAACTTAATCTCAAACATGAATCGATATGTCAGATTGAACTCCAACGTAAGTCTCAGAAGTGAATGAAAATGTCAGGTTCTCGATAGCGTTATAACGGAGAATCAAAGGACCTTGTTTACACCGACCTTGTTTACACTAGCCTTGTTTACACCAGTCTTGTTTACACCAGCCTTGTGTTTACACCAGCCTTGTGTTTACACCAGCCTTGTGTTTACACCAGCCTTGTGTTTACACCAGCCTTGTGTTTACACCAGCCTTGTTTACACCAGCCTTGTTTACACCAGCCTTGTTTACACCAGCCTTGTTTACACTGTCCTTGTTTACACTAGCCTTGTTTACATTGACCTTGTTTACACTGACCTTGTTTACACTGACCTTGCTTACACTGACCTTGTTTACACTGACCTTCGTTTGACTGCACTGATCAATCCATTGCTTACATGACCTTTGCATGTTAACTTCCACTTTCCAACTTAACCTTCTAATTTAACCTTAAACCACGGTCACGAGGGTCATGTTAGTTTGCAAGATGTATTTGTTGTTGTTGTTGTTTTAGTGTGGTTTAAGTTGTGTGTTTGTTTCTGTATGTATTGTTGGATGGGGAGAAGCATAAAGATGGTGAGGTAGGAGAGAGAGAGAGAATTAACATGATGAAGTGGGGACAGTGTTGACACAAGTCGTCGTAGCAACAGTAAACTTGGTGTGTCTAGTGGCAAGCATCTCCCAGAAGCACCTGCTCCATCGCCACTGTTGTACACGCTCACCATGACCCTGGCACCCTCTTGACTCCTGCCACCCCTGACATTGGCATCCCCTGGTACCCCGATTCCTGGCATCCCCTGATTCAGAACCTTCCCCTTACTGAAGTTAGCTACCCAAATTAACTCGGCTTACTCCTAATCTAATATCAAGGAACCTAACCCAACCAAGCCTAACCTAACCTAACCAACCCATAACCTAATCTAACACTCACCTCCTCCTCCCTACCACTTACGTCTTAGCGGCCACCTCCTTCCTCTCTCCCTCTTCTCGTCTCCCTCCCTCCCAGAGTGAGCGCTAGGAGGTACTTAGGGCCCTGACTTACGGTCGACCTTCATAATGACATTTTGATCGTTTGACGACAGATTCTCCAATCCACTTTGTCATAGGCGTCGTTTTTCCTTCTTTCGTCCTCCTCCTCCTCCTCCTCTTCTTCTTCTTCTTCTTCACATATCTCTTCCTTCTCCATAGATATACTGTGCCTTCAACCTCCTCCTCCTCCTCCTCGTCTTCCACATAATTCATATCTTCTTCCTTTCCTTGTGTATTTTTCTCCTTCATAAATGCCTCCTCCTTCTCCTCCTCCTCCTCCTCCTTCTCCTCCTCATCCTCCTCCTTCTCGTCCTCATCCTCCTCCTCCTCCTCCATATACATCTCATCCTTCACTTTTGTCTTATCCATTTATAGTCTTTTTCATTCTCATTTCTCCTGCGTCATTGATTTTAACTTTTTTCTTTTTGTCTTCCTATCACCGTCGTCTTCAACTCTCTCTCTCTCTCTCTCTCTCTCTCTCTCTCTCTCTCTCTCTCTCTCTCTCTCTCTCTCTCTCTCTCTCTCTCTCTCTCTCTCTCTCTCTCATCCCTTAATATGTCCATCTACCAGCCTAACCTATCCAAGATAAATCATTCCCTCTCCCTCCCTCCCCTCCTTCCCACACCCCTGACTTAAGTAACACATTATAGAAAACTCACATTTGTAAAATTGGCTCCGTTCTTCCGCCTCTTTCCTCCTCTCTACCTCCCTCATACTCTCCAAACCTTCTTCCTCCTCCTCTCCCCATCTCCCTCCTCCTACCCACCTCCCTCCTCTTCGCCCTCCTTCTCCTCCTCCTCCTTCTCCTACTTCCTCCTCCTCTCCACCTCTCTCCTCCTACTTCCTCCTCACCTTACTGTTACTTCCTTTTCCTTCTCCTACTTCCGTTTCTCCTCTTTCATCTCTCTCCCTTCATCCCTTTTTCCCTCCTACCTCACTCTCTTCTCTACCTCCCTCTTCTCCCTCCTACCTTCCTCTACTCATCTTCCTCCCTCCGTCCGTCCGTCAGCACCAGCACCGACTCCGCCTGGGGCCCAACAGCACTCACGAGATTGCCGGATGATAAGTCCACCAGGGCGGAATATTGTTGTCCCCGATAAGCTATCAGACCGAGATAGCCGGGGTGGTCGGCATGGGTAGGAAAAGGTGGTGGTGGTGGGCGGTGGGTGGGTTTTAAAGTAGTGGTGGTATGCTGGGGTGGGTTTTAATTGGAGCATTGGTGGACTGAGGTGGGTTTTAAATTATTAGTGGTGGGTTGGGATGGGTTTGTAAAGGATGAGTGGTGGGCTGAGGTGGGTTTTAAAGACTTCGTGTGGGCTGTGGTGGGTATTAGAAGCGGCGGCGTGGTGGGATGGGAAGGGTTGAGGTTAATAGGGTGGAGGGAATGGGTAGGGAGAATGTCCTTGGGGTGGAAGAGCGTGTAGTTGTGTCTGGTGGGGAGAATAGGCGTGGGTTTGGTGGGGAGATTGGTGTTAGTTGTCTTTGGGGGAGTTAAAATGAGACTTATCGGTGAAAGGGGGAGAGTATCGCTTTACATGGGAAGGATAATGATCATGATGGGGAGATTATATAATTGGATGGGGAGGAAAATGATTTTGGTGGGGAGAAATAGCGGGAGTGTTTGGGGAGAATATATTTTGATTGGAAGGAAAATTGTCATGGTGGGGAAAGGTAACAGAGTGATGGGGAGAATAGTTCACTTATTTGGAGAATATCATATCTATTGGGTAGTGTACAGGAGCGCCGTGGCTGGGGTGATGATAAGGTCAGCCCCAGGCAGTTAACAAGCCCCCCCTCCCCCCCCCCTGTGTACGTCCATGGAATCTTAACCTCTGTGTGTGTAATAATAATAATAATAATAATAATAATAATAATTAACGGTTTATTGAAAAAGTTCTGCAGCCCGAAGGCTGAAAATATACATTGGGCATAAATGACTTATTACATACATTGGTGGTTTAACAAAAGCCTTCATTAGAGAAAGGTAAAGGAACATACAGTGAACATACAGATTAATGTAGGTGTTGAACAGCAAACACGTAGTGTAGTAACTCCCTCCCAGATGGTGTTAGGAGGGACCTCACGTGGTGTAGTAGTTCCCTCACAGATAGTGTTGTGAGGGGCCTCACGTGGTGTAGTAATTCCCTCACAGATGGGGTTATGAGGGGCCTCACGTGGTGTAGTAATTCCCTCACAGATGGTGTTATGGGGCCTCCCGTGGTGTAGTAATTCCCTCACAGATGGTGTTATGAGGGGGGCCTCACGTGGTGTAGTAATTCCCTCACAGATGGTGTTATGAGGGGCCTCACGTGGTGTAGGAATTCCCTCACAGATGGTGTTAAGAGGGGCCTCACGTGGTGTAGTAATTCCCTCACAGATGGTGTTATGAGGGGCCTCACGTGGTGTAGTAATTCCCTCACAGATGGTGTTATGAGGGGCCTCACGTGGTGTAGTAATTCCCTCACAGATGGTGTTATGAGGGGCCTCACGTGGTGTAGTAGTTCCCTCACAGACGGTGTTCTATGAGTGAGGTGTGGTCCCAGGCCTTCCTATCGTAGACGGATTAACACATCGCTGGTAGTTGGGTCGGGCCGTTATCACTGGGTACCTGGGACCTCACTGTGTGAAGGTCAACTTGGGTACCACTGTTACTGTTGAGTTGTTCTCACTGACTTAAGCACTGTTCACCACTGTTCACCTCTGTTTAACACTGGTTCCATTCCTTTCCTAAATGAAATAGTAACTTCTGGCGTGAACTTGTTGATATTCCGGTGGGGAGGAGGGTTCAGGGGAGGGAGTTGGTATGGGCCAACATAACAGTTGACCTGGCTGCTCCGAGAGGAGCGCCAGGTACGTCTTGACCTTTCGGTGGTCAAGGATGTGTGTGTGTGTGTGTGTGTCTGTGTACGGGTTATACTGCGGCCGAGATAAAGGGCTTTGTAGTAGGGGGTTCGAAGTGATAATCATTGTCTTGCTCTGCCTATTCCGGGTGTTGAGTCAAGTCCACTGGTGTAGGAATCTTGACTACAGGGGGAGGAGTTTAAGCCTTTGTTTTCGTCATGGTGCATTTTATTACTATTATTTATTTATTTATTTATTTATTGTTGGCGCCGCCGTAATATTCTTGACAACCAAGATTGAAGTTGTATTTGGTCCTGCTATAAAAATGTTGATAGTCACGTTTGAATGTTTTTTCTCGCTTTGCTAAAATTCTTGATAGCTACACGTGGCTTTTTTTTGGGCGTTTCGGTAAAGTTCTTGATAGCCGTTCGTGATTTTTTTCCTCTCTGCTAAAATTCTTGATAACCACAATTAAATTTTTTTTGGGCATTAATGCTCTTGCAAGTTTAAAGTTGATAAACAGTAATTACTTTTAACTACACGAGTATTTACCAGGTGTCAGGGTGTCAGTATTTACCAGGTGTCAGGGTGTCAGTATTTACCAGGTGTCAGGGTGTCAGTATTTACCAGGTGTCAGGGTGTCAGTATTTACCAGGTGTCAGGGTGTCAGTATTTACCAGGTGTCAGGGTGTCAGTATTTACCAGGTGTCAGGGTGTCAGTTCTCATAAGGTTTTTGGAGTAATATATGAGTTGAGTGTTTAAGCTTGTTTACCTAATTCCTGACCGCAGTTCACTTGTCGCCTCCCTGTAGTACCTGTAGTGATGTAGTTATTCTGTGCTGTTGGTGTTTTGAGTTTTATTGGTCATGGTTAACGAGATTCTGAGTTTGACGAGTAATTAACGATAAAACTCATTTAACTTCGTCTATTATTTTGTTATCAGATTAACCCACAAAAATGGTGCCTCTTAACACGAAACACTGACCTGTTATTTTTATATTTTTTGAGACTGGTGACTGGTAAATTCCGTTAATGAGAAGTGGGTGCCGATATTCATAGGTAAATTCCGATAATTAGAATTGGGTTCCGGTATTCAGAGGTAAATTCCGATAATGAGAGGTGGGTTTCGATATTCAGAGGTAAATTCCGAAAATGAGAGGTGGGCTCCGATATTGTTTTACCTGGGAGCAGGAGTCTGTAGGTTCCGATATTCAGAGGTAAATTCCGATAATGAGAGGGGGGGGGACTCCGATATTCATTTACTTGGGAGTGAGGAACTGTGATCGGTGGGTTCCGATATTCAGAGGTATATTCCGATAATGAGATGTTAGGGAGAAGGGGCTGTGAGAGGTACAGGTATAAATATAAAGTACGTGATTAGTAATTTACCTTTGTGTACAAAATATTACTTGAAGTAGATTGTATATAAATGTAACTCAAAATAAAATAAAATTATTTGGTGACACAAAATATTCACCCTACTTTAAAATCATGATATACAAGACAAATGAATCTCGTGTACATACTGTCTGTATCTACTGTGTGTGCATAACTATATATATTATCTGTTAGTGTGAGTATAAAGATGAAGTACAGTTATAATGTTAGTGGGGAAAACTCACCGACGCCAATCTGAGGTGAAAAACAGCCTTCACTACTTAGGGAAAGCAGTGTGTTGCCATCAGTTGTCGAATACATACTAACACACACACACTTGACCTTCTGCAAGCTTCCCAATGATAGAGACAAGTTTGTGGAAATTCCTGCAGTATTTTAATAGATTGTAACTCTCACCCCGGCTGCTAGGATCTCCGTGTCGCTGCAGACGCTCGAGATTTCCTGTCTGGTCATTAAAGTACAAGTAGAGTATTGCGCTGCTCTCTACTTTAGCGGCGAGTTTCCGGTGTGAGCAGACAACAGGTTGTATGACCCGGGTTTAAATGTTCACTGGGTGGTGCTAATAGTATCATGTTTACTTAGGGATTCAGCACATGCAACATTATGCATTCATCGAGCCCAGCGGCCTGGACTGTAGTAAAACCTTTGTAGTGTTACTCGTGAGAGTCGTGTGGAAGAGGAGTCTAATGGTCTCTCTCAGGGAACATCATTTTTTTATTTTTTATTATTCACGATTTTTAATTTTTTAGTGACATTTTGATTTTCTTTTTCTTTGTTCTTTTTTTTAAATCGTATATAATTTTTTCAGTCTGTGTTTGGTAAGATTTCTAGGAGTTACTGTGTTATCATTAATTAGCTTTGTTTATGCTGGGAGTGTTAAGGTTTATACATTACTGTATATTGTAGAGATTTTTGGTATTTGTGGAATATATACTATACATAGATAGTGGTATAGGTGTGTATATGTATCTTTTCAGTAAATTTAGTGGGTGCAGTACAGTAAAACTTCTGCTATGTGAACTTATCTAGCTATGGGCGTCACTGTAAAATAATAACGTAATTTTTTGTTACAAGTTGAAGTCAGTCAGTCAGTTAGGTGTATTCTAATCTGTCTAATTAAGAGAACTCAATAACTTAGAGTTTTGAGAATGTGCGTTGTTCATCGTAAGATCAGTTCAGGTGCATCAAGGATCATGTTATCGAGAGAGTAGGGAGGGCATGTAACTTGGTGATTATTGTTGTTCATTCTTTTTATTATGTTTTACAACCTCTCTTATCTATTGTGTATTCTTTCTTACTTGTCTGTAAGGAGTCATTAAAGAGTCACTTGGTAGATAGAAAGAGAGCGAGTATGTGTTTGCTTTTTCATGGTGCGGGGCAGCTGAGCCACAGCTGTGAGGGTGGACAGCTGCATCACAGCCGCTGTGAAGCGAAACATGTGTTCCATCTTGAACCGTGGAGAGAGAGCAACAGCGCGAGACACACACACACACACACACACACACACACTAAAAACCGCCATAAAGCGTACGTATCCTCTCAGCAGCTTCACGTCACTTACATCATCGTGGTGAAACTCGGTTCCTCTCTCCCACCATTATCATAATCTCTCACACGAAGGGAAAAAACACAACTGGTTCTGAAATTCTTACGAGCGGCCAGAATATTCCCACAATAGAAAATGAGAATATCCGTAATAAAAAATGGGAATATGGTCGCTGATTTCTTCAAGGCTCTTGCGTTAAAAATTCCACTGAACGAGCAATTCCAGAATACATTTAACTTGCTCACATAATGGCGTCGGGTTGCTCTCATCCTCTACCCTACTTAGATTTTCTATCGTCGGCTCTTGAGAATCGGGAGCTGTTGAGGGTAATGATGTTTTGAGGGTGACTTGTCTGTGCGTCGTCGTTATTATCAGGTGAAATATATTGTGAAGGTGCTTGAATGAGCGTTTATGTGAGAATGAGAGACGGGAAGAAAGGATGAAGAACAACGGGAGAGAGGGGAAAGACGTAGTAGTTGGGATGGAGGGAGAATAGGCAAAAACAATTGAGAGAAAAATGAGAGAAGTGTTGAGAATAAGAAAATGAGAGGAAGATAATTCTGTGCGTGTAATAATAATAATTAACAGTTTATTGAAAGAACATGGCTGCCAAAATGCTGAAAATATACAATAAACAGAGAGGATAAAATTTACATAATTGTGGAGTGAGTCAATTGATTGGCAATTAATATACAAGTGATATTAGTGGTACACATATAATATATAATGACAAGGGGGAGAGTTACAGTACAAAAGTGACATTGGAGTGAACACACAGGTTAACTACAAATTGATCAGTATGTGGTCGTTTGGGCTGGATGCGGTGTGTGTGTAATAATAATAATAATAATAATAATTAACGGTTTATTGAAAGAGCTTGGCAGCCAGAAGGCTGAAAATATACAGTTACATATTTGGGGAATGGGTTTCGAATTACAAATAATATACAAGTAACATAAATGATACAAATAAGATATATAATAACTAGATGGGGAAAAGCTCAAACTACAGTGCATTTCCCAACATAGTGACAGTGCAAGAAGTAGTATTTACTGGGAGTGAATACACTGGTTTATTACAAGTTATTGATAATTTTTACAATGGTTGGGACTGGGCTGTTCTTATAGCGATCAGTTCGTGCACGTATGGGCTGGATGTGGTTGTGGTGTCGAACAGCAATTCTCGGACAGGGGATCTCAGGTGGTAGTAGGAGCCGGTGTCGGGGGATGGTGTAGAAGCTTCTTACCAAATTTGCAGATGAGGTCGTGGTGATGGTCAGTGAGAGTCGAAAGGGTCAGTGTGTTGAGCGCTTCTTGATATGTGGAGTAGGAAGGGGAGAGAATAATCTTGCATGCCCTCTTTTGCACTTTTTCTAGGTGTTTACGTTGTGTGGCATTTAGGGAGGAAGACCAGGTGGGGGAGGCATAGGTGAGCTTGGGAAGTATGAATGTTGTGTAAACACTGAGGAGCTCGGGTGCAGGAACTCCGAGGGACTTGAGTCGGCGGAGGAGGTGGAGACGGAAACTGGAGGATTTGACAACTTCACTGACGTGTGGCTTCCAATTTAGTTTGTTGTCTATGGTGACGCCGAGGAGCTTCGTGGAATCTACAACCTGGAGTGTGTTCGGACCTAAAGTAATGAAAGGATGTGGGACAATGTCGGAGGAGAGGTTGATGTGCATAACCATGGTCTTGGTATGGTTGATGGTGACATGGTTGTTGGTGGCCCAGTTTTTGAGACTGTTCAATAAATCCTGAAGGGCGGTATAGTCGGGAGCAGAATTGTTGACGCTGATCCCAATGTGTGTGTGTGTGTGTGTTATTTCAATCGATGTTTTCAAGGTCACAGTGTCAGCTGAACTCAACTTTACTGAATAACCCGAGGAAGAATTACAGCCAAGCTTAGTAAAATCAATCTTTTTAATTCTCTACTCTTACATCCTGGATCAGAAGCTCACTGGTGATGAAAGAGCTTACCTTATTATTTTCAAGGCCACAGTTCATTGGTTATCAAGACACGTTACCACACTACCTCAGGAAATATCACAGCTTTGCCCAAAGAGAAACTCTGAAAGTTCTTCTCTTACCTGTACACACACACACTGGCGTTGAACTACCGCAGTTGACCTAACACTCAGTCTGTCATTTGTCGAATAGAAAATTTAAAAGATAATAAAGAAATGATTTTGTACTTGACTTCATCTGGAGGAAATTGGCTTGAGATTGCTTTCAGAAAGAGGAAGTTGAATGAAAATAAACCTTATTGAAAGATAACTGTTCTGGGATAATTCTCAGTTGTAGGAAAATGTTTTAGACTTTACTTAATTAAAATAAATATATAGAATTATTTTCTAACTGGGGCACTCGGTATTTCTCCAAGAATAGAAATGGGTTTAAGGTACTTTTACAGGAGTCAAAATTGTTGTGAAATACTTTGAAAAGGAAATGAGTTTGGGAAAGTTTGTAAGTCGGGTAAAAGTTTATTTTGGGAATGGTCCTCTCATAGAGGAAATTGTGTCGAAATGATCTCTATTGAAGTTATAATGATCTAGAGTAGTTACCGTAGGCCAAGGGGGGTGAGTAGGACAGACGACGTTAGTTAATGTGAGGCAGTAAATGGTGGGGGGTGGCAAATACATACGTGCTTACACACTTTAACTTTACATTTTTATTTGTTTATCGAAGATTTTTTACACAAACACTGGGGGCTGGGGTATGTGGGGGTAAAAATAATAATTTATAATTTTTCGTCAACTTATAAAAAAATGATAGTTTACAAAATCTAAAAGTGCTTAGGAAAATATATATATATATATATATATATATATATATATATATATATATATATATATATATATATATATATATATATATAATTCGTAAATGTAAAATATGACTTGGGACATCTGTGGTATTTAGTTCAAGAACTCTGTGTTTGTTTGACTTACAACGTACAAAAGAACATTCATTTTTTTTGTTTTTTTTTCAAACACTTTACTCATTTAATAATCAATAAAAGTAAATAAGTTTCACTTTCAGTTTTAATGCGGAGATGAAATCAGATAAAAAATACAAAATGATTTAAAGAAAAGAAAATGGTTGAGGTATTTTATAAACCTTCAAGTAAACAAGTCAAGTGACCAGGAATTAACTTACGAGCTTTTGAGAACCCAGGAAGTAATGGCTGGTAGAAGAGACTTTGAGAGAGTTCTTCATCCCAACAGAGGAGAGAAAATTATATCTCCCAAAACTTTCTCCTCCAAGGTTAAAGGGAGGAGATATTTCCCCCCCTCTCACCCCTCTCCCCGCTTCCCACTCCCCCTCTCTCTCTCCCCATAATATCCGTGGAGATCTTGGTACAATTTCTTTCTCAAGGTGCAACTCACAAACTCCTCGTGGCATAATTTCTTTTTCAATCTCGGGAGAAACGGGAACCATTATCCGTGATCCTTCTCTAAACCGTGTGTGTGTGTGTGTGTGTGTGTGTGTGTGTGTGTGTGTGTGTGTGTGGTGAGAATTATTGGGTAAGTTTTTAGTTATTTGGAGGTGAAGTGCATGGGGTGTAGTTATCCTGGGTGTATTTATCCGGGATGTATAAGAGGAATTCCTTTATCCGGGGTGTGTAGGGGGGTTTCCTTATCCGGGGTGTATAAGGTGGTTATTTATCTGTGGGTGTAGTTATCTGGGGTATGTGGGATGGAGGTAGATGGGGGTGGGTGTGGGAATGGGGTGTAATAAAAGAGGTGTTCTAGGGTGGTAGGTGAATGGAAGGGAGAGGAATAAATAAGGAATAGAAGAAAAATGGGAGAGAATGTGATAGAGGGGAAGGCTAGATGGAGGAAATAGTGAGGAAGGAGAGGAAGAGAAGAGGAACGTGGGAAAGATGGTGATTATTAGAGAGAGATCGTCTGTAAGAACTCATACATCACCTCGGGGCAAGATAGGCAGAACCAACCCAAGTGGTCCGGTTGACTCGTCGTGTCACCGTATTACCTTCGACCTTTCCGACTCTCGGCCTGTCATTATTTTTGCCCTGTAATGAAAAAGCTTGGGGGTGGGGGGAAATAGGAGTGGTTGGAGAGGAGAGGAGAAGAAGGAGAGAGCCTGATGGGAGAGGAGAGGAGGGAGAGTGCTTGGAGGGAGGGGAGAGTACTTAGTGGGGAGAGGAAGACGGAGGGTTGGTGGTGAGGTGAGGGGGATGGTGGAGGCTGGTAATGAATCACAAGTACGGTGGAGGGAGAGAGAAGGAGGAGGTAAAGATGGAGGAGGAGGTAGAGATGGAGGAGGAGGTAGAGGTGGAGGAGGAGGTAGAGATGAAGGAGGAGGTAGTGATGGAGGAGGAGGTAGAGATGAAGGGGGAGGTAGAGACGGAGGAGGAGGTAGAGATGAAGGAGGAGGTAGAGATGAAGGAGGAGGTAGTGATGGAGGAGGAGGTAGAGATGAAGGGGGAGGTAGAGACGGAGGAGGAGGTAGAGATGAAGGAGGAGGTAGAGATGAAGGAGGAGGTAGTGATGGAGGAGGAGGTAGAGATGGAGGAGGAGATGGAGGAGGAGGTAGTGATGGAGGAGGGGAAGGGAGTGTTGGTGGCGGAGGAAGATGTTGATGGAGTGATGATGGGATGTGACGGGCGATGATGGGATGTGACTGGCGATGATGGGATGTGATGGGCGATGATGGGGTGTGACGGGCGATGATGGGGTGTGACAGGCTGGTGGAGAGATGTGACTCGCTGGTGGAGTTAAACCAGTGTCTGTGTAATTTTACCCTCACGATAATGGTATTTTTGTCCCGAGGCTTAATGTGAGGCAGGTAACACACACACACACACACACACACACACGCGCGCGCGCGCATTATCAGATGAAGAATTTTTACCCTACTAATATTTGATGATGATCCAAGCTGAACGAGAGCTTCTATTTATGGTATAGTTTCAGTTCAGTATTGACGCCATTTTGTGTCACCGTAAATTAAACGCATACTGTAGACGTCTTATGACGTTACTAATTAATAGGAAAATCAAACGTGTTATCTTATGTCATTTGCGGCCTCATGTTTCCAGTTAAGGGAAAATATTCTACCGTAAGTATTTCAGAGACTCGTAAGTTAAATGACTTAGTTTTGCAAGGGTAAAATTTTCATCTTGAGAACTATTGAGAATCTGGTTGAGTTGTGTTAGTATCGTAACTCAGGTGGCTGTCGTAATATGAGGTCGTGGTTTATGGTGACACTTTACCCATAACTCGTGTGGGATGTGTTTCACGGGGCCATACATCGTTTACGGTCGTGGCTCAGTGAGATATTGACCTCCTTGTTCCTGTACCGAGGGAGGTAGTTGGGGAATAATGGCTCTGACTGTTGTTTGGGGATAATGTTGTACGGTTATAAGTAGTTTCTCCAGGTTATATTATTTGTGATGTAATTAACCACGCCTGTAAATAGAGGTAAATGCCCATCGGTGTTTATTAACCAGAATGGACGTCATTGGGGATAAGTGTGGTCGTTTGTTTGCACTGACGTTATAAGCTACACAGGATCTCATGAATCAGAAGTCAAATTTATCTATCTATCTATCTATCTATCTATCTATCTATCTATTAGTCAGTGTGTGTGTGTAGGAGAGCAAAGAGACAGAGGGTAAGGCTAATACTTAAATCCATCAACATAATTAAACATAAATTTGTTTCCTTAAGTTAGTATAGTATTCCTTAATGAGTAGCTTATGGATGCTTACAAGTTTGGTACGGAAGCTTTTATAACTTGTAAATTTGGGTAGTTTATATGTAAATCTCTAAGACCTGTGGTGAATTTTTATCTTAGAGGGATTGTAGAGGTGAGGTAAGGTGTGTCTTGAGCGTCGTCGTTGTTGTGCGTCTGACAGGGCAGGATGGGTGGCTCCTAGGTGCTGCCGTATGTTGGAGAGAGAGAGAGAGAGAGAGAGAGAGAGAGAGAGAGAGAGAGAGAGAGAGAGAGAAAGAGAGAGAGAGAGAGAGAGAGAGAGAGAGAGAGAGAGAGACTCCCTCGTATATCATTGCCATAACAATTATCAAAACACTTTACTCTTTGGAAAAAATATAAATCAGACTGACAAAATCCAAATGGGACTCGGGAGTGTAGGTGTAACCCCGGTATACAAGACACACACACACACACACACACACACACACAGTGAACAGAAATAGGTTTACCTTTACGCTAATTAACTTAGATGACTCCCCCAATCCTCATTGTCTCAACCCTGTTACCTGTTTCATATTAGAGTTGCCAACACGTATGAATTATTAGTGGCACTGGCGAGGTCACACCGATGAAAAACACGACTCGGTGTGTGGGTGTGTGTGTGTGTGTCTGTGTGTCTGTCTGAGTGAGTGTGTTTTTACCAACTTCGAAATTGTAGTTTGAATAGATTTTGATTGCGCTGGTTCAAAAGTTCAGAGGGGAAATTTGTGTAATTTTCTGCCGTGATGCAAGGAGGAGACGGCTTGATCACACACACACACACACACACACACACACACACATACATAAATTGTACCTAGTTTGCCGTAGTTGGTGGACGTTTGGCCCTTTAATAATAATTTTTTCCCAGGGTGGTAATTTGTGGTGCTTGTGTGAGGCTGTATGGGTGAAGGGATGAGTGGGTGAAGGGATGAGTGGGTGGGTGGTGAGTGGGGGTGAATGACACGTGTGGGTGGTGGATGGGGTGGAGCTTGCATGACAACATATATATAGGGGTAAGAAGGTTGATGGGTGGATGGGTTTGAATGGAAATACGAATGGGTTGGGGTGTGGGTAGGGCCAGGGTGTCATCATCATCATCATCATCATCTTCATCATCATATACAGATCTAGATGAGTTTGTCTCACCCTTGTGTTTTGTATTTATTTTATTCGTGTTTTATCCTGGAAATTTTATTTAGTTGAGTTATGTCCGATAGACTTTAATCCAGTGAAATTTTGTCCGACAGAATTTAATCCAATGAGATTATGTCCGATAATATCTCCTCCTGTAGGATTTTACTAAATGGGGGTTTTGCCTAATGAATTTAATCCAGAATTTTTTTTTTCTTTGCAATATTATTTTTAGCGTTTGGGATTTTGTCTGTTGGTATTTTTTTTTCTCAATAGGATTATCAGGGTGAAGGTGGAGGTGTGTGGAGCGTCACCTGGGAATTGTGTGGACAGGTACAATATTAGGTGGTGACTTGGGCCCTCCGTTATTGCTCATGCCAGCACCCACCCCCTCTTCGTCTCTCTCTCTCTCTCTCTCTCTCTGGTGTCAATCTGTAGTAAAAAAAAAGTTCAACACACTTTATTCTTCTGTTTTTAAGACAATATTCAGAACTTTTGCGACCCTCTCACCACACCTCTCTCCCCTCACTCCCCTTCACTTCCCCTCCCCCACCCACACTCTCTCCCTCACCCCTCCCCTCACCCTCCCTCCCTCACCCCTCCCCTCACCCCTCTCTCCTCACCCTCCTCCAGCAAGTCAAAACACCAGGCTTGAGATCTCTTAAGCCTTTGTAAACATGATGCCTCGGTGACCAGTTATAACAACCACCCCACAACCCTAGCCCACCCTACTGTACACAACCTAGCCCACCCTACACAACCTAGCCCACCCTACACAACCCAGCCCACCCTTCACATCCTAGCCCACCCAACACAACCTAGCCCACCCCTTCACATCCTAGCCCACCCTACACAACCTAGCCCACCCTACACAACGTAGCCCACCCTACACAATCTAGCCCACCCTACACAATCTAGCCCACCCCTAATAACCTAGCCCACCCTTCACTTCCTAGCCCACCCTACACAACCTAGCCCACCCTTCACATCCTAGCCCAGAAAAAAACAAAGGGTATCATAGCATTATTTACCGGCTACGTGATGTTTTATTTGTAGTAAAAAAATAATAATAATACATCGTACAGAAATATATCCATCCGTCAGGTCAGGGAAAAAAAATAGTTATTGGGGTGAATCAACGCAGCTAGGGAGAGGAGATGTGTGTGTGTGTGTAATAAAATAATAATAATAATAATAATTAACGGTTTATTGAAAGAGCTTGGCAGCCAGAAGGCTGAAAATATACAGTTACATATTTGGGGAATGGGTTACGAATTACAAATAATATACAAGTAACATGAGTGACACAAATAAGACATATAATAACTAGATGGGGAAAAGCTCAAACTACAGTTCATTTCAACATGGGTGTGTGTGTTTGTGTGTGTTCCTGGTGTATTATGTGTGTCTGGAGTGGTGGGGAGGGGGGGTAATGGGTGTAATATGGGTAGGTTAGGTATTCATCTTCCCAGTACACACACACACACACACACACACACACACGCACACACAGAGTTATTTGGTTTGCCTCTGTTTTCCTTATGTTCACTCTTCATCTCCTTCTATCTCTCCCTTTACCTCTCTTCTCTTATTCATATATCCCTATCTCTCATTCCCTCTCTTCTCTCTTTTCTTCCTCTTATTCCCCTTCATCCCTATCTCTTCTTTCCTCTCTTCTTCTTATTCCTATATCCCTATCTCTCATTTCCTCTCTTCCCTATTCTCTTCCTCTCGTCTCTCTCCTTAACACATTATCTACCTGTACCATTACTTACTCAGGTGTGTAACGCTAAATATATATCCTTGGTAATTTAGGTTAACACAATATAATAATGCGGCTTGTGTAATGTTAATGAGCTGCTCCACGTGTTAATGTTGTTAGTATTGTGAAATAATGTTAAATGTGGTTAACAGTTTGTAGTATTATGTAGGTAGTGTTGTAGTATGTGTAGGTAGTTAGTTATTTTGTATATCGTATTGTTGACTAGAGGGCTCACCTTACCCTATCTTAATGTACCCTACCCTACCCTATCTTAATGTACCCTACCCTACCCTACCCTACCCTACCCTACCCTACCCTACCCTACCCTACCCTACCCTACCCTACCCTACCCTACCTTACCTTACCTTACCTTACCTTACCTTACCTTACCCTACCCTACCCTACCCTACCCTAGCCCACCTAAGCCTACTCTAACCTTGTTCAGCACATCCCAGCTTATCCTAGATATCTCCAGCAAAGCGTAGCCTATCTTACACATCCTCAGCACATCCAAGCCCACACTATACACCACACTTCTCCCTAGATTCCCCAGCCCTCCCTAGCACATCCCAGCCCTCCCTAGCACATCCTAGTCCACCCTAGAACATCCCAGCCCACTCTACATACCCCTATCCACTTTACCCTAAACATCTCAGCTCACCGTAGCAATCCTATCTCACCCTACACATCCCAACCCTCCCTAGCACATCCCAGCCCTTCTTAATGCACCCAGCACATCCTAACACATCCCAGCCCTTCCTAACACATCCCAGCACACCCCCTCCAACACACCACACCACTAGCACATCCCAGACCAGGCCCAGGCACCCATCCACTCAGCATTAATTACAAAAGAGGATGACGCTCCCCTCGCTTGCCATCCCCGACCCCCTCTTCCCTCTATTAGACTCGAGAAACTAATTATATTTTTGACCATCTAAATTCAGGAGTTTCGAATATCAGGTATTTTTTTTTTTTTATGTGGCAGTGATTTAGATTCTGCTGGACACCACTGCTGGTTATATACAGTATACTGGGTGAGTTACTACGAGCAGAGGAGGGTGAGAGAAGCTGTAGGAGAGAGGAATGGGGTGAGAGAAGCTGTAGGAGAGAGGAATGGGGTGAGAGAAGCTGTAGGAGAGGAATGGGGTGAGAGAGAGGATTGGGGTGAGAGAAGCTGGGAGAGAGTGAGAGAAGCTGTAGGAGAGAGCTGTAGGAGAGAGCTGTAGGAGAGAGAGGAATGGGGTGAGAGAAGCTGTAGGAGAGAGGAATGGGGTGAAAGAAGCTGTGGGAGAGAGAGGAATGGGGTGAGAGAAGCTGTAGGAGAGAGAGGAATGGGGTGAGAGAAGCTGTAGGAGAGAGAGGAATGGGGTGAGAGAAGCTGTAGAAGAGAGGAATGGGGTGAGAGAAGCTGTAGAAGAGAGGAATGGGGTGAGAGATGGTAATGAGTTGAAATGTAGTAAAAGGGTGAGAGATATTAAAGGGTGAGAGATGGTAATGGGTGAGAGACAGTAAGTGTGACAGAATTACGAGGAGACAGCAACATTATTATAAAACAGTGCCAGAAGACAGAAGCAGCACGAGACAGTAGGACGGAGACACAGTAAGAGACATGTTAGTACCAAGAGACAGCAATAAAGAGAAACATCAGCAGCGAGAGAATAGCAAATAGAATGGTAAAAGGAGGAGACAACATGACAGAGAGACAGCGAGCGGCGACAGCAGGGCGGAGAGACAACGCAGCAGGCGGCAGACAGGCGGAGAGACAGTGGTGGCAGGCGGCACATTTGCAGCTGTTGGTGATGATGGCCGGGAGCGTCAGATGGCAGGCGGGGTCTTGTGGCGGGGCTCCGGAGGCAGAGTAAGGAGTGAGCTAGGCTGTGGGAGGCCGGGTGGGGGGGGGTAATGAGGAGGGTAATAGGTATAATAGGAGAATGGGAGTGGGTGAGGCCGGGCAGGAGGTGTAAGGCTCTGAGGTGGGTGGAGCCCAGGAGGAGACGTAATGAAAAGGCTGGGCTGTGAGGGAGGGGAAGGTCCTATAATATGCCTGGTGGAGGAGCTTGATGTTTAGGGAGGGGGCAGAGTCTTAGGGGTAAGTTCTTTTTGGAGACATTTTGAAGGGGGCTGGGCTTTATGAAGGGGGGAGGGGACCCTGCAGTCGATGTGAGGGGGTTAGGGTCGTGGGGGAGGCGTAATGAGTGGGCTGATATGTGAGGAGACGAGGCCCTGGAGGAGACATAATTAGGGGGCAAGGATATGAGGGGATTAAACCCTAGAGGAGGCGTAATGAAGGGTGGTGCCTGGGGGTTGACGGAATACTGGGATGAAGTGTCGAGATAGGGACCTTCAGAAGGCACAGAAGCGAATGAGAACCTGGAGGAGGCGTAAGGAGCGAGTGTAACCCTGTAGGAACGTAAGCACAGGATGAGCTCTGGAGAAGACATACTGTGGTAAGGAAGTTGGGCTTTAAGGAGGCGTAAACGAGGTAGGGCTTTGCAGGAGTTGTTAGGAGACGGTAAGGCCCCAGAGTGGGCATAATGAGAGTATGGGGCCGTGGAGGCGTAACGAGAGAGTAAGACGACGAAGGCTGTGTGACCTTATAGGAGACGTGGGGAGGGGGGAAGGCCCTGGAATAAGCGGAATGAGTGGGTGGGGTATGAGACGTGGCCAGGAAGAGGCGTAATTAGGGGCGGGGTATGAGGAGACGTGGCCCTAGAAGAGGCCTTGCGAGAGAACTGGGCATGAGGAGATGTGGCCTTATAGGAGGCGTAATGAGGGGGCGGGGCCGCGAGGAAGACGGGGCAGGGCGCTGTAGGAGGCGTAATGAGGGGGCGGGGCCGCGAGGGGGGAGCCTGACTGAGGGAAGAAGAGCGATATTGTCGTCCTGGGGAAGAGATATGATGCAATTACCGATAGCAAAGATAGGCATTATGAGGGGACACGCTGTTATGAATAGTCCCGGGTCCCTGTTAAAGAGGTAGGGGCCTGGGGGAAGCGGATGTGATAATTGTGGTGCGAGAGGGGGAAGGAGAAAATTGATCCGATAAAGTAGGGAGCAAAGTATAGGGCGAGGATGAGCTTGACGAGGGGCTGGAGATGGAGATGATAGCCGGGTGTTGAGATGTGTCAGTTTAGGGAAGATGAAGCGATTGACTCCCCTCTCCTGCCTCTGAATTTATTTTATTTTCCTATGTGGTTTTGGATTGTTTCCGTCTCCTCGTTATCGTATTCCCATCATTCTTACCTTCTATTGTTCACATTATTCTCTCCCTTTATTCGTAATATGTATTTTCCTCTTTGCATCACCCTATCTCTTTCTCTCTCGTTCTTGTCATTCTCTCCCTCTCATTCTCATTTTTCTCTCTCTCCCTTATTCGCATCATCGTTATGTCTTTTCCTCTCATTCTCGTCATTCCTTCTCTCTCATCCTCATCATATTTTACCTCTGGTCTTAGTATCTTTTTCTTCATTTTCTCGACCTTTCATTCTCTAGAGACTTTATTGCTCTCGTTCTCGTGTCACTATACCCGGAGGAAGGAGAGGAGGGGTGCTATTAACATCAAGGCGTGCGGGCGTGGTGGAAAGACGTGGAGGACGGGCGTGGAGGAAGGGCGTGGTGGAAAGACGTGGTGGAAGGGCGTTGTGGAAAGGCGTGGTGGAAGGGCGTGGGGGAAAGACATGGAGGAAAGTTGTGGTGGAAGGGTGTGGAGGAAAGACGTGGTGGAAGGGCGTGGAGGTGGCGTGGACAGTAGCTAATCCCCGCCTTCTCTACTTGTAACACAGTCATTCATTTGATGCACGTCCAGTCCAGATCATGTCTTTAATCGTTCGACACACTTCCAATCTGTTTCACTTAATCGTTCGACACACTTCCAATCTGTTTCAATCCATTCCAATCAGCGGACTTTTTATTTCACCATTTAACATCAAGATGGTTGATAAATTATTTCACTCAAATCCTCACTACTGCATAGTTATCTCAGGCTGCTCAATGAGGTCAAGGTGGATGGGATTATCTCCGAAGACAAGTTCAACCTTTCCTGTGAGGTGGCCAGGTGTGTACAGTACTCACCTGAACTACCTGTATTTTTTTCCATTTACTTGAACAAGGATCAAGCTGACTTACATCATCATGAATGTTAAGCTTTTGAGATCATCTGAAGCTTAGACACCTCAGCTTATTTCATCTGATGATTAAACCCGCTTAAGGCTACTTGAGTGGGGTTTTGGTTAGGTTAGGTTCGATTAGGTTAGCTTTTGGCTAGATAAGCATTTTGGTAGTTTAGCGTTAGGTTAGGTTAAGTTTGGGTGGGTGGGTGGTCAATCTTCAGATGATACCTTTAACCTCCTTGTATTATAAATTTTTCCATCAAGTGCAAGAAGAAATGTAAGATGATAAAGGAGAGAGAAGAGGAAGAGTTAGGGAGAAGAGAAGAGTTAGGGAGAAGATCAACAGGTTAGAAATAAGAAGAGAGAGAGAGCGCGTTGGGTCACCCTCATGCCAAATGCATTACGCCACTCCCGGGTATAAGACAAAACTTAGTGCTGGAATTGAGACACGTTCAGGGGTCCGTTCCTGGGATGGTTGCCACCGTGGCCGGACAGATGGCCGACGGACTTTTCACCGACGGACATTTAGCCGAATAGACAAATGACCGAACCTAACCTAACCTATACACATGTGCAAACAAAATTTTCTATCATGAAAATGTATCACATTGCAATTATGTTATCTTTTTATCCTGTGTCCGTCGGTGAAAAGTCCGTCGGCCAAATGTCCTTCGGCCATCTCTCTGGCCACGGTGTGTGTGTGTGTGTTTTGGGTCTAGCTTATGAGTGTAAATGTCTTCCTTAACTTCATTAAATTGCACCTTGCACTCTCGGCCCTCTTAAAGTGCTACCTGGCAGACTGGTTATCATTTCCATTGTTAATATCTCTCGAGGCAGGTCAAAAAAAAAGGTAAGAAAGAGAACAGCGGCTTGGAGAACTGGGCAAAGGAAGGCATCTTTTACGTGCTTGGTTGGGAACGGATACATTCTTTAAGGTTAAGAAATAGTTAGGACAAGTATTTCCTTGATGCTGTGAAATATTTTAACCTGATAAAGTGAAATATAGAATCATGGGATTTATGTTAAGGTGTGATTTTTACCGTACCCTGCCCCTAGAAACATGTGGGTAATTTTAGTGATATATTTTTACCGTAAATGGGAACAACAAGTGAGATAACTCCTCCTGGTGTACCTTTAGAGGGCCACGAGCAGCGATGAGTCACATAAGAGGAGGAACAATAAGGTAATGTTTCCTCTTATGCATTTACAGAAGCGTTACGGGCTGGAGTGTGTTAAAGAAATATGTTGAATTTATCTTTCGACTTTGGTGGTATCTGTGTTTTTTTGCTGGTCACTATAAGGCAAAGAGATAGTGTATGAAATATATGTTGACAGCAGACAAGAAACAGCAACAACAAGACTTAGGAAGACTTAAATGCAAGACTGGAGTTTGGCATCTGAGTGCTGCTCTTACGTGCTTTCAGCTCGATGGTCCAGCCGGTTTCTGTACCCTGTGTATAGAAGACGTACCCACTAGTATATAGAGGCTTCTGCCCACTAGTGTATACAAGTTATTACACACACACACACACACACACACACACACACGTAAAGCCATGTATTTTATTACCTACTGTATACCACCACTTACCTAAACCTAAACCACAATGCATTATACACACGCCTTCTCTGTAAAACTTAAAACATAATGTATTTTACACTCGCCTAAGTAAAGCAGAAACACTTTTGAGTGTTGTTTTAGAACGTCACTTTAAAAGTTTCCAGGATTAAGACGTGCATTCATACCCGGTAGTTCTGTAAAAGACGAAAATCTTTCCGTTTGAAAACTTATCTTGAAAAAAAACTTTCTCTCGGCACAAAATGACGACTTTTCTTAATTTAAAAACTCCGCCCTTTTTATACTCGAGGCTTATTGGACTGAGGGAATGATTTGTGTTTGGGATTTTACTGATTTGGATTTGGAGTCGTGTAATTGTTGTTGGTTATACCGATTGTAACTGGAAATCGTATAGTCATAGTGGGTTATATTTGTGAGAGTTAGATTAATAAATGATTTATTTTACCGTAGTTAATCACGTATTTGTATATATCATTCCGGAGTTTTAGTCGTTGTTGGTGTTTGTGTATTAAGGTAAGCCACGACCCCTTGCCCCCCTTGCCCCTCTTTCCCCCAAAATCTACTCCGAGAACTTGTACTTGATACTTCGTGAAAGCCCCCGACTTTATTCCATTGTTTACGGTAGACAGACGCCAGAACACAGCACCAGCCACTAACGCGCTACATGTGGTGGTGGCCGGCGGCCTGGGTATGCTAATTGGCTCTCCACATGCTCGTCCTCCCGCGGGGGAAGACAAGAGGAACAAAAAAAGATAAGCGCATAAGTTTTTTTTTTTAATTTTTATCCTGATTAATACCTAAGATTATGGCGCAGACTCTGTTGTTCTTGTGATGTGATCTTAACCAAAACAAACCCAAGTTGTTATTCAGCCGTAGTTTGTTGTAAGTATAAGACGCCGCTGTTAGAATTTCGCTTTACATCTTCCCAGAATATCTGAGGGTGTTATGAAATTACCTCACATTACTTAATATTTTATACAAGAAAACTCTATCAAATTTTTCTCATTCTTCCCCCCTAAATCTCAAGTGTTATGAAAGGAGTCGCTGAAAATTTGTTCTAAATATAAGGAGTCTCACTGCTTTTGATTTTGTTTGTTCTTGTAGTTAATTAATAATACATATTCAGTAGTTTTGGAGGTGTAATTATATTTTCACAAGGAAGGAATTTGCCGGAGAGTAGAAACAAAGTTAACGTTGTATTTTATGTCACTTTTCTCTTTAATTTTCGGAACTTTATATAACATGAATCGATCTAACTTAATCTGACTTAATCTGATCTAATTATACTATACCTGACCCAAGCTAACCTAACTCGACCTAGGGTAATGTAACATGACCCAACATAACTTAAACATGTCGGTCTAACTTAACCTAACCTTGGCTTTACTTGACCTAACCTAACCCAACCCAACAAGCAATTTAAATTCAGAAAACAATAGGCCTGGCTTTGTGTAAATTGGTTTAACTTTCTCCCCGTCATCACTACTTTCTCCCCATCAGCACTACTTTCTCCCCATCAGCACTACTTTCTCCCCGTCACCACTACTTTCTCCCCATCAGCACTACTTTCTCCCCGTCATCACTACTTTCTCCCCATCAGCACTACTTTCTCCCCATCAGCACTACTTTCTCCCCATCAGCAATACTTTCTCCCCGTCACCACTACTTTCTCCCCATCAGCACTACTTTCTCCCCATCAGCATTACTTTCTCCCCATCAGCACTACTTTCTCCCCGTCACCACTACTTTCTCCCCATCACCACTACTTTCTCCCCGTCACCACTACTTTCTCCCCGCGACGTAATAACTCAGCCTTGATGAGACTAATTTCTACATTTACCCTAATTATTAACCTCTTAATTTAATTTGTACTTGATATCCCTAATTAACTTTATTAACCTTTCAGCCTAATTAACATGATTATCTTTTTTTGTTCGACTTGTAATTAGATTTACTTATTTAATTTACCTCATTAATATTACTAAATAGTCCGGAGGGATAATTTTGGCGCATTGGTTAATTATTGTTGAGGTTTTCTGTGGTATTGGGTATTTTGCTGTTATATTGGTGATCTTAGGTTCTTCAGGTGTTATCTTAGGTTCTTCATGTGTTATCTTGCGCTTTCCTGTGATCTTAGGGCCTTCAGGTGTTATCTTGGGGCTTCAGGTGCTATCTTAGGGCATGCAGGTGTTATCTTGGGTTTTTCAGGTGTTATATTGGATTCATCATGTGTTATCTTGGGTTATTCAGATGTTATCTTGGGTTCTTCAGGTGTTATCTTCAGTTTTTCAGATGTTATCGTGGGTTCTTCAGGTGTTATTTTGGGTTCATCGGGTGTTATCTTGGGGTCTTCATGTGATATTGGGGGCTTTTGGATGTTATCATGGGGCCTTTTTTGCTATCTTCGGGCCTTCAGGTTATCTTGGCTCGCATCATGTTATCATTGGGGTATACAGCGATCCATTAATCATCGTGATAGGTTGTCGAGGCGAGAAACAACGTTGTAATTCTTATCTCTCTCATATATAATTCTTGTTTTTGTTCCTCCCTTGCTCTTTCATCTTTATTCCTCTCCATTATCTCTCACTCACTCTCCTCCAATATCATCATCATCATCATCATCTTTTGAGAGAACTTAATGTGATCGGTTTATTCATTGTCACCATTCTGCATTATCCTCTCCCCTTATTGCTGTATCATCATCTTTTCTGTTCTCATATCATCATCATTATTATGTTCCCTTGATCCCATTAATATGTATGATATGTTTTATTCTCAATCACCTATTGGAATATTGTCTTTTGTTTGTTATAATATGGTCGTGGGGATATTGCCTTGGGAACACCTATTACTTGGTAAAAAACGATGATTTCATTAATTTATTTATCGGTTCTGTTTGTCTGTGTGTGTGTCTTGTCTCTCTATCCACTAATGTTGATGCGATCATGATCAATACGTCTTTGCTGGTCGGACATAAGGTCAGGGTCATAGGTCATTGTTGGCAGTTTTAGGATATTGACATTTGTACCGTACCTGAATTTCACCCCTTTTAGCAATATGCGTTTCCCCTTCATAATCTTCATTCCACTCATCCTCTTACCCCTACCCTCTTTACTCCCCTCTCCTATTCCACCTCTTCCACTTACCTCCTAACCCACCTTTCCCCTCACCTCACCTAACCCACTTTCTCCTTCCCCTCATCTCACCTAACTCAGTATCCCCTTTCCTCTCCTCACCACCTATCCCACCTATCCCATCTTCCCCTCCCCTCCTATACTCCGCCCCTTCCCCTCCAACCCTCTCCCTTCAATCATGTCGTCCCTCGGGGCATAGTCACTCTAGATAACACACATACACCCCAGGGCTATTTAAGCGTCACCTATCATGCCATATACCTGCGTCACTAATTGCTGTCTGGGAACTGTACTCGTATCTAAGCTTGAAGACTTATTATTAACACAATCACTATGTGGCTCTGTGGCTCGCTATGGTATTATGGCTCTCTGTTATTATGACTTTATGGCGTTATTTGTTTTTTGAAGTTGGATGTTTGTCCTTTCAAAATCACGTGAAGTGTGGCAAGGTGACTGGTGAGGTGTGGCGAGGTGTCTTGGTGAAGTGTGGCGAGGTGACCTGGTGAAGGGTGGTGAGGTGTCCTGGTGAAGTGTGGCGAGGTGACCTGGTGAAGTGTGGCGAGGTGTCTTGGTGAAGGGTGGTGAGGTGTCCTGGTGAGGTGTGGCGAGGTGTCCTGGTGTGACCTGCGAGGTGACCTGGTGAAGTGTGGCAGGTGACCTGATGAGGTGTGCGAGGTGTCCTGGTGAGGTGTCCTGGTGAAGTGTGTGGTGAGGTGTCCTGGTGTGGTGAGGTGTCCTGGTGTGGTGAGGACCTGGTGAAGTGTGGCGAGGTGTCTTGGTGAAGGTGTGGTGAGGGTGTCCTGGTGAAGTGTGGTGAGGTGTCCTGGTGAGGTGTGGCGAGGTGTCCTGGTGAAGTGTGGCGGTGTCCTGGTGAGGTGTGGCGAGGTGTCCTGGTGAGGTGTGGCGAGGTGTCCTGATGAGGTGTGGCGAGGTGTCCTGGTGGTGTCCTGGTGAAGTGTGGTGAGGTGTCCTGGTGTGGTGGAGGTGTCCTA
Organism: Homarus americanus; assembly: GCF_018991925.1. NCBI lineage: Eukaryota > Metazoa > Arthropoda > Malacostraca > Decapoda > Nephropidae > Homarus > Homarus americanus. The sequence continues at coordinate 1,548,897 of NW_024735038.1, forward strand.
TGTGGTGAGGTGTCCTGGTGTGGTGAGGTGTCCTGGTGACGTGTGGCGAGGTAACCTGGTGAAGTATCCTGGTAAATGAGAGTAACAGTGTCACCAGGACAGGCATGCAGGAAATTGCCTCTCCATCCACCGAGGCGATACACCCCTTCCCTCGACCATGACACGGGAGGGGGTGGTCATGTTGCTGTGACAGGACCATGGTAGACTACCATGATGGGACCATATTGCTATATGTGTGGGGGAGGCTGCCATATGGGGCCATATTACCGTGATTAGGTGTATGGAATGGGGGAAGGGAGGTAAGCTTTGATACAATAACAGGACGATTGTGGGGGGGGGGTCTGCCATGATAGGGTGTATGGTGGGAGGGGAGGAGAAGCGATTAGGTGTCACACTGCCATGATGGTGGATAAATACCATTGTAATTTGTCGGGCGTGTTTCATACTCATTTCGCTGGACTTACATATCATCAAACATGTTTGCTGTTTTAAGTGCAATATTTACAGTGTTGTATTTAACATGTGGTTAATGCCTGGACATCGGGCTTCAATTCTGTTAATGTTACGATATCATAACGCGCCGAAGTCGTTTAATGCTCCGATATCGTAACTTTGACCTTATGCTCATGTTGTACGCTCATCTGGTCAAAGGTCAAAAGTAAGCCCCTACCATAAATAGTTCGGCGCCCGTCATACATACGTCATCCGCCACGTCCTTCCCTCAGTCGAACACCAACAGCTGTTTCTTTGTTCCAGTAAGACTGTAAGTCACTCACCACGACTATAATAAACCTTTGCACGGGTATTTCTTCAGTTGAATTATGGTATTGTTCTTTGTCTCTTAACTTCTTTGTATGTGGGTGATTTCAGGACCAAGAACGTAGCTTTTTCTGTATTTTTGTAACTTTCTTCACACTCCCGTAATCCACCTTCCGCTACATTGATTTCTAAAAGCTTTTAAAAGCTTTTCGGAATTATTATAACGTAAAATGTTTGTATTTTTGTAATATTTCGCCAGTCAGCAGTCCGGTTGGCCTGAGGTGATGTTACCCAGGGTTGGCTCAAAACCTCATAAGCCGATATTGCTCCAGGTCATGAGCTTGACTACACCCCCCCCCCTTTCTCCCACCTCCTGCCCTCCTCCATTCCAACCTGCCCTGACTCCCTCTGCCCCCCGGAATGATGTCACATGTGATGATGGAGGAAAATTGGAGGGGGACTCCAGGTGGTTTCTTGAGTGCGATATTCCCGTTAGAGTGGATTGGCTTGTCGACCTTATCCACTCCAATTACGACCCCGTGCTCTTGCCTCCACAACTTACAAATGGGAATCTTAATACGTAAGTAGGTTCACCAGGACGACTGCTCGAGGCTGCCTTGTGGTTCCCTCAGATTATTATATGCAAATTACCTGGAGTTCACAAACACATTTTCGCTATTGGTAGACTTGGTGCTAGTTTTTGAAAAGCCAGAATTCGCTGTTGTTACGGTTTGTTTATTTTTATTTCGGGTCTGTGTATTTCTTAATTTCCTTGAGTTTGTTTGTAAATATATCTTTGTTTATACAGTATACATTTGCACCCAATATTTTTTTTGGCCTGTATGTTGATATGGTATTTTTAATCATCGTATTCTGGCCAGAGTTTGAATTTCCAATCAAAAAAGTATGATTAGCACGTGGGAATCTGGTTACACGGGGCTTGCCAATCAGCCAATCAGCGCGTGGTACCAATATACTGCCCGATAGGATCGGGAGCCTATTGGCTAGCATTGATTTTTGACCTGACTTCTGTTGCTACACCTTGTTATTTCCTTCCTCCCAGATGTTGGCAGTGTTCTGCTGCACTGCTGTTACCCTGTGCTATGCTGTGTTGGGTCGACGCAGAGTACTGTTGTGTTTTGTGACCGCTCTTAACTGTGTTGTATTTACATGGTCCAGGTCACGGCTCTGCTAGCGAGTTTGTGCTGTGTTACCAATTACTCTAGAACCTGTGCCAACATATACCCGCTGTGTCATGTGTTCTGGCACCTGTGTTAGTATTTACGCCATGCTGTACAAATCAGTCTGTTGGCTACGATCGAGATGGTACCTATGATAAAGTCTGTGTTGTGTGGCGGAGAGAACGATCGTGTTCATACGTTAGGATATGTAGTGTGTCTGTTGGTATGTTTATTTTGTGTTGTGGGGGATACAGCCTGAGTATTAGGAGTCAGTAACACCTGTACTATCATGTTTGTGTTGTGTTAAATGTCTTAAACACATATGCTAAGATGATTGTATACAGATATGTAACACCCGTATTAGTATATTCGTAGTGTTGGGGGTGTTTGTAATATGCTTCTGCTGTGTTAGATGGCTTTAACACCTGCGCTAACATGTTTGTTGTATCACTCGTGTTTACACATTCGACAGCTGACAATCCTCGGCAAGACTATACGTTCATCATTCAGTCAATAAAGGAATTAATACCCAAAATCACTTCTAATTAGGTCCCAGGGTAGAAAATCATACCTAAGCCTTAGGCACTGCAGTCTCGACTACCTTCACTTCACCATCTGTAGAGTCAGGTGTCTATTTAGAAATGGGTAGATTGTTAGTGCCCCGGGATCGAACTATTGACCCTTAGGACAGAAAGAGAGTGTTGTATCCACTTTTCCCCAGCACCCCGACCCTACCAGGAACTTATGAAAAATGTAGAAATATTTTAAGTACTCATGTTAAAAATTTATCCATTCACTTCCCCCCCTCCCACACACACACACACACCATCCATCTTCAGGTATTGTACATGTCTGGTGTCCGTTTCTTAACATACGCCAGGAATTCATTTATCAGCTTGTATGACTGGGATCCATCCTCCTGCCTTTTACCAGCCCTGGGCATCAGTCTTCACCGTATGTTACTTGGGGTAATAATTTGTAGGTTCTGTTGAGTTATTTTCAGTAGTTTTTGTATTATTATTATTATTATTATTATTATTGTTGGTATTATTATTATTATTATTATTAATATTATTGTTGGTATTATTATTATTATTATTATTATTATTAGTAGTAGTAGTAGTAGTAGTAGTAGTGGTAGTATTGACAGTAAATTGACAGTAATTTCGTGTACAGGGTGGTCGAGAGGTGTCGGTAACAAAGTGACATACTAAACACAAGCTTGTAGGTGATTTATTATTTACCGGTGTTGAACTAAAACTGCCACTGGCTTCTCTAACAAATAAGAACAGCGGTTGGTTACCGCCCGGCAGTTCCATATATGTTTTCATTTGTTGTGGGGATAAAATAATCAACGTTCGCTTGATTCGCTTCCACGCTGAGTACGAGGGAATAGTACACACACACATACACACACAAAATACGCCCTAGAGTTGGTGTTGGGTAACAAATGTGTGTGTGTGTGTGTGTGTGTGTACGTACATAATACAGTGGCATGCATCATGTAGAGAGAGGGGGCACCAGACTAATGGGTTTTCTCCCACTGCCATCCCTTTTTTTCACCCCAGAGGTCGTTCTTCACCCCGTGAGGTCCCTTTTCACCCCGAGGTCGTTTTTCACCCCGAGGTCGTTTTTCACCCCGAGGTCGTTTTTCGCCCAATGGTTCGTTTTTTTACCTCATGGTCGTTCTTCACCCCAGAGGTCGTTTTCTTCCGTCGCTTTTTACTCGAGATACTGGATCGTTCTTCATCTTGAAAGTCGTTTTATCCCGTCGTTTTTCACCACCCCTGGTCGTTTATCACCTTGTCCTGGTGGAGGTGGTGGTGGTGGTAGTGATGGTAATTGTATCGCTGATGCTGGTAGTGTTGGTGATGGTAGTCGTAGTGGTGATGGTGGGAGTAATAGTGATGGCAGTAGTGATGGAGGTGTTAGTAGAGGTAGTTGTGATGCTGGCTAGTGGTAATAGTGATGCGGGTAGTGGTGATGCAGATGATGGTTAGTGGTGGTGGGCCCTTCCTTCTTCCTCGTCGAGTCAGTGTAATGTGTTGTGTTATGTTATGCCAGGAACCTCCTCCTCTTTCAAGAACTAATTCTCGCATCAGCCAAGACAAACGATGGTGTATTCAGGAGCGGCGGGTAGAAACGTTTGCAGCTCTCGTCTGCCGTATGTTGCTGTAATGTGAGTCTGGCTGAGGAAAAAGAAAAGGGAATACTTTATAATACATCACCCATCTGGAATATGCCTTAATCTGTACTCTCCTGGAAAATGGCTTCAACTGTACATATCTGGAAAACCATTATCAGCTGTATACTCCTGGAAAATCATTATCCTTTGTACAGATCACTCCTGGAAAATCATTATCAGTTGTAAAGACCACTCCTGGAAAATCGTCAAAAGTACACTCCTGGAAATCCATCATCAACTGTACACTCCTGGAAATCCCCCATCAGCTGTACAGACCTGAAAATCTACCATCAGCTGTACAGACCTGGAAATCTACCATCAGCTGCGCACTTCCTGGAAATTCATCATCAACTGTACACTCCAGCAATCCATCTTCAACCTTATACGCTCAGAATTTTCTTTAGCAGAATTCGTCTTCAACTCCGGCAATCCATCTTCAGTTTACGCGCTTGGACTCGTCTTTGTTGGAGTCTGTCTTCAAATGTATACGCTGGGAATCGTCTACACCCTGGAAGTTGACTGCAGTTTTATACGACTGGAATTGTCCTCACTGGAGTCAATCTTTAAACATTAGACTTAAGGAATCCGTCTTTTTTTTTTCACATCTATTCCTGGAAATCTCTCTCTTCAATTTTACTTACCTAGGAGTCAATTTTTACCTGTACATACCTGGAATCAGTCTTTACTTGTACATACCTGGAATCAATCTTTACTTGTACATACCTGGAATCTATCTTCACCTGTACACACTGGAATCAATCTTCACCTGTACACACCTCGAATAAATCTTCACCTGTACACACCTGGAATAAATCTTCACCTGTACACACCTGGAATCAATCTTCACCTGTACACACCTGGAATCAATCTTCACCTGTACAACACCTGGAATCAATTATCAACTTTCTTACAACCGCTCTACGCTCATCAACTACTCAACTTCGTAAGCCTTACCCTCCCCCCAGCCCCCCGTCTTCCAGATTTGGGGGGGGAGGAGAGGGGGGCTAGTCTTTGTTTACATTATAATGAGCATCGGGAGCATTGAGGCTGAACCAGATAAGAAGGGAAGGAAAAAAAATGGACGAAAGCTTTGTTGAAAATTTATATTCTTGATGAAGCGAACTTTAATCAAGGCGGTGCATCCCAGGTATTGTGGGGTGAGATAAATAGTTTGTTTGTTGTTTTTCTTTACTTTGTGTTTTGTTTTTGTTTGAGAGATAATAAGAACAGTATTTTGGGCCGATATATACTGGTGTGTGTGTCTGTGTGTGTGCGTAATAAATTGATCTTTTGTCAATATTGTTATGGGGGTTCACTTCTTATATACTGGTATTTGTTTTGTTTTTCCTGTATAAGCAATGTATTTAATATAACGAATAATTTATGTTTGACCTCATAATTCCGGGTTATATTCCGGATAAGATGGCCGGTTAAAAGTTAGGGAGGACCATTGTGTTGTAGTGTGTGTTTGGGACGCTTAATAACGTTTACCACAATGACGTCTCCTATAATAACACCTTAGAATAACTATACTTAAAGGTGTTGGTGTGAGGATAGGTAGGATTATATACAGGTGAATTAATTAACTGTACACATTGCCCAGGTAGGTACTAATTGCGTGTGGCTCCCTATTACCTGGATTTGACACATCGATTATATATTTTTTTATTAATCATGTGGGGGAAATTAATGTGGAAGATTGTTTATATTTTGAATTATTATATTTCAGGTGGATTAAATTTTTTATTTTTTTTAATAGGGTCTGACACGTGTTCTTTTGGCTGTGATAATTACCTGACAAGTTTACTTAGATTTGATTTTATTACTGGTGGTTTTTTTTTTTTTTTTTTTTTTTTTGAGAGGGTTACCTGGTTGGGTGTAATTATGAATGAGTGGGAAGACCTACTGTGGGTTTTTTTTTTTTTTACCCTCTCGCTCATCCACTTACCTTCTCGCTCATCCAATTACCGACTCACTCACTCACTCACTCACGCACTCACGCACTCTCCGCCTCTGGTACATAAGGCACATCCTACCAGTGCCCAGGGCGAGTGTGTGGTGGATATTCCCGGGGGAAAATATTTCTTTCCCTCATAAGGTAATGTGGAAAATTGCCTCCAGGAACTACGTGATATTCTTTACAGTGTAGGCCAGCGGCTACACCTAGGCTACTTCACACCCTCTTCGTAACTCAAACGTCTATGTACGCTCCAGCACCTAAGGCGAGTGGCTACACCCAGGTTCCTTTCCTACACAGAGCTTAAAGTACACTCTAAAGCCAGTATACACAGTGGTCATTTTGTAAAGTCAAATATATAGTGAATTTAAGTACTGGGCGGTGACTCTATACATTAAGTTACACTCAGAACTGTGTACACCTAAGAGTCTTAAGCATACACACGGACGTCGTGATGCGAGCAATATGATTACCCAAGAGTGTATGTTGGAAGTTGTTTAGTTAAGCCTCAAAGTCATTATATTATATTAAGAAAATCCTGCCTTGATGCTGAAGAAGTAACGGAAGAAAGTTGTGTGACGTTCCTTTATGATTAATTCTGAACAACTGTTGTCTCTTAAATACTCAGTCAAAGTTCTAGAAGGCATTTGGAAGTAAGCCAGAACTCACAGTTCTTGGGCGGGGTTCTTAAAAGAGAAGCTTGTTTTTCATAAAAACAAAGACGGACAAAAGCAGCTTTCAGAGGCTCCCACAAGATTCCTTGTAAGAAACTTCAACTCTCGTAGCCGGGTGTCGCTGAGGAAAGTTTGAAAGCGGCCGCCGTAGCTTCACTTCACGTAGCTGGGAACAAAGGTGTCCCCCTAAAGTGACTCACAATGGCTCTAACATCCGTGAATATTCTGAATCAGACGGCTAGGACAACCCAGGGTCCCGGAGCCTCGGGGGAGTCCCACGTCAAACTTCCGGCGTAAATGGTGATGTGAGAGCTATTTAACTTGTTCACTTGAGCAAAAACACTAAGATGGCGGCCTAGATAGTGTCGAAATTGCACCGAGATGCTATAGTAATTAGAGGGAGAAATCTCTCTAGTCCTTGAGATCGGTGAAGAGGAGGACGTCCCTGCCTCTTACAACTACTTGAAGGTTTTACAATTACTTGAAAACCAACATTTACTTTTCTAGCTACCATGGTGCTAACACTGACGTTTTATCCTTAACCCGCCACCTTCCTGTCCATCACCCAGAGGGACTCCATCAGTCGGCCACCGTAGTCTTCTCAGTATTAACTCAGTAGTGGCACTAAGGAAGGACTTGGGAAGCTGATTATGTTGTCAAGCCACAAAAAATGAGGACGAGGGTACGCCGGGGAAAATCCGATGTAGAGCTCAATTACATCATCTTGGTGGAAAATGATGGGATTGGATCGTGAGACTCCTGACAAGGGAGGCCCAGATGATGATGTCCTCACGCTCGCTCCGCCACACACACAGGTGCACGGTCCTCATGATACCCTTTAAAGTTGGCGAAATTGTTGAGTTAGAAAACGCAGAAAGAATTATTTTTTCCTCCCATTGAATTGAACAGACAACTGAATTACTGTGAACGCCCCGGGACACTCCGGTCTTTGGAAAACGGAGTTTTTCTTCCTCTTCTTTAAGTTCCATTTTTGTAATTCACTTCACTTCTCTTTATTCCTCGGTGACCTACTGGAGGTCATAATACAAGGCTGCCTCTATGGTTCCTGAGAGTTTGACGACGTGTCTCTTACATTGTCCGCATCATAACTGAATAATTAATTGTAGATTATAAATAAAACTTTCCAGTTATTATTTGTCAATTTTGAAATAAATGATGAGAAAATTCGAGACACTAGGTAGGAAGGCGTAATAGAGACGTATATTACATACAGTATATATAAACACACTGAGTAAATAATTCCTACAGATTTTGTCACGTCATCTTGGTCGTGTTATGCATCGGTGTGCCTCAGAGGAAGATGGTCGACTCATGAGCAAGTCTTCCAACTGTCGTCTGTCACTATACTGGATAGTTGGAATATTTCAATATAATCTAATGGTGAATGTGTTTCATGTGTTTCTTGTTGAAGTAATTCGTGGTGTTGTTACTTAATTGGGTGACTTTGATATTCTGGGTTGTGTTGTGAGGGAGTGAGTGTGTTATATATCAAGGGGGGGAGGACTTGACAGAGGAGTTTATGTCTGTATAATATTTTTTTTTCCCAGCTGGCATGTTGAGTCAATTTGGCGTCTTAATGTGTTTATGAACGATACTCACAAATTCTATCTTTTATTCCGATAACTAACATAAACCTCACAGTAAAGACACAACAAAATGCGCGTAAACTAAACTTCAGTCAAAACAGAAGCAGCTCGTGTTGGTCTATCAGGCAGTACAACGAACTTGAAGGCTCCCGAGATTTTCCATCAAGATGTTAGGGTGTACAGTGAACACCAGGGACGGCGCCGTGTACAATGAGGAGGTTGATAGCTTTTCCTTACTGTACCCATCAACCTATCAGCAGCACGTACACCCTCCAAGGTGACGCCATAAATAGACCAGTTAATCAGAAACCCACAAAGGCTGGCTGCTGGCCGATGACTGCTGCTTTTTTTTTCTTCTTTTTTTGGGGGTGGGGGGCAGTGTAGCACTATATATATCTAACGCCAGGTAAAACCCTCAGGTAACATTCTCTCCTTTCTCAAGAGAGTGAAAAAAGGGGACATCCAGAGTGCGCGTGCAGTCGCTTTATGCAGATAGACTGAATAATGAATCAAAGGTAACACGAAATTGCTTTTAATTAAACATAGCAGACGGTGGAGAAATACTCGGCCTTCACGAGGAATGAAAACAAGAACGGGGAAAGAAAGGTTTAGGGAAGGTCAGAGGAGGTCAGGATCTTGAGAGAATACAAGACGACGCGACCTTTCCCTCGGTTAATACTCGACCTCCAACACGTAACGTTTAGAGGCGATGGTTGCCACTCACTGACAGACCGGCTTAGGCTGGCAGAGAGCTCTTGGGCAAACTGAGTACCTTTACATCCACTTTATTCCACACTTGGTATCGTTTGAATAGCCGCTTAGTGTATATTTGCTCAGCACTAATATTACCCTCGAGTATCAATAACGTAGTTCAAGTTCCCTTTAGAAATGCCAAATTAAACCAAACTGGAGTGGGCTATGTACTGTAGGTCTGCCCGGCAAGCTTACTGTAACTCTACTCTCACAGCTTAGTGACTCTTAAGACCTTGAGAGAAGAGTTTGGGGGTTCAAGCTTTATATGACGTGAGGTTCAGGATGCTTGGTGATTCGTGTGTGTGTGTGTGTGTGTGTGTGTGTGTGTGTTGTATTTATTATTGATGTTTCTGTCAGATCAGAACGGAAGGAGAAAGAGAAAGGAGGAGGAGGAGGAGTTAAAGAGAAAAAAGGAATGACATGAAAAGAAATTACAAGAAAAAGGGGAAGGAAAAGAGATGAATAAAAAGACAAGAGGAAGAACAAGAGGAGGAGAAATACAAATAAAGAAGAAGAAAAGGAAAAACGAAAAACTATATGTGAAGGAGAGGAAGAGAAAGACCCCGAAATAAGCAGAAAAAGAAGGGAAGAAGGAGGAAGAGAATAAGAATCACACCCTTTACAAAAGAACACAGATAAAAGTGTTGTAATACTTTCCTACGTTAACTTCAGCCTCTCACATTTTGTTTCTCACTTATAATAATTCCTGAAAAGTCGGGTAAGTGGAAGGAAGAGGGGGAATAAGAAAGGGGATAAAAACGGAGGAACTGGAAGGTGTAGATAAAAGGAGAAGTGGAAGAGGAGACTGGGGAAAAGAGAGGAGGAGGAACAGAAAGAAGATGAGGAGGAACAGGAAAAATAAGAGGAGGAGAAACAGGAAAAACAACAGGGGGAGGAAAAAGAGGAAGAAGCAACAAGGGAAAAGAAGAGTAGAAAGACGAGTAAGTAAGAAGAAAAGAAGGGAAAGAAATTGAAGAAAATTGTAAAAGGGGAGGAGGATAAATTAAGAGAAAAGAAAACAATAAAAACGTAAAAAAAAAACACACTAGGCTGAGCACCACCTATGTCACTCCACCAGGAATCATTGTTATCAGGAGAGTCACTTTGATACTAAACGCCTCCCACTGCCCCCTATTGAGGATCTACAGTAACTCATAAGAAGGAAAAAAAAAGGCCATTGAGTCTGTTGTTATTCACGTCAGAGTTATGCTTTAGGGAGCTCCTGAGGTTGTGTGTGTGTGTGTGTGTGTGTGTGTGTGTCCACTTTTTTTGTTTTCAACGTTGAGAAAAAAGGTTTGGAAGATATAGTTCATAATAATATTTAAAAGGATATATTTCACTGTATTACTTACGACATATTATATTTCACGCTAATATTTGAAAGATACACTACAAAATATTACCTTAAGATACATATCAGAGTACCAGCTTAGAAATATGTACTGCATTGCGTATATATGAAAGTTTAATACACAGTAGTAATATTTCAGAGGTCTGGTTCACAGTGGTAGATATATATAAAGGTTTCACAATGCTTTATGTTTTGGTCTGAGTTTATCAAAAGGTCATGTTGGCCTTTACCGTGAAAACTTGTTGAAAAGGTTTTGGTTGTGATGAAGGCGCTTGTGTTCTGTTGTACGACCTGTTTCTGAGCTCACACTGGCGACCTGTGGTATTGTGTGTGTGTGTGTATGTGTGTGTGAAATTTAAATTGATTAGTGGTTACGGGTGAACTAGGCTTAAAGTTCACATTTATTTTTAAGTTTTCATTTTTAAGTTCGTAGATCTTACTGTTCACGTCCCTTCAAGTTCACGTTCGTCTTGTTCTCTTGGGTAGTTCTTGAGACGTGTTATCGTGTGGTGGAGGTGTAGAACTGGGTGATGGGTGGGTGGGTGAGTGCTTGAGGGTGGGAGGGGTGAGTTGGAGATGGGATGGAAGGAAGTGAGTGAGTGGGTGGGAGATGAATAAATGGGAGAGTAGTTGTGAGGGACATGGGAGGATAGTGAGTGGGAGTGGGGAGGAGGATGAAGGTGAGAGGGAATGAGGAAGGGGTGGAGGAGCTCGCCGTCCACCTTGTAATCCACTTTTGTCGCTGCGGGAGACACCTTTTAGCCCGCCGCCCCTTATTATGCTCCACCACCGCCCACTACCACCGCCCACAAGTCGCTCTAGCTGGCAATGGGGTGGAGGAGTTGGTGGTGTGAAGGAGTGTAATGGCGGAGGAAAAAAGTGGAGTGAGGGAGTTGAGTGGTGGAGGGGAGAAGAAGAATTTTGGGGAGTGGAGTGGAGTGGAGAAGTTGGCCCAAGGTGGAGTGGAGAGTGGTAAGGTGGAAGGAGGAGATGAATAGAAGCTAAAAGCGAAACAGGTAAGACAGGATAACACAGGATAATTGGAGGGAGGATGCGACAGAGGCTAAACTAAAACATGAAGAAGAAAAGACGAATAAAAGACTGGGTATAGAGAGACGTAAATAAACAGAACGAAAAGAATAAAGTAATTTAATGAAAAGGCGAAACGAGAGACGGAATATAGGGATTAGACAGAATGGAAGGAAAAGACAAGATGAAGAGAGAGAGGGGCGAAAGAGGCAAAGGCGTAAGCGAGGAAGGGTGTAGGAGGGCAGAGGAGAAATTTTATGAAAACTGAGAGAAGGAGGAGAATGGCAGAGCTGTAGAGAAGAAGGAAGGAAGGAAGGGATGTATCAAGTAACAAAAGGGGGAAGGAAGTGAGAGGAAGAGACACACACACACACACACACACACACACACACACACACACACACACACACACACACACATACAGGAATATGAAAAAATGATCAAGGGAGATAGAGAGAAAGGAATATAAAGGAGGTATCATGTAAGAGAGAGAGAGAGAGCAAAGTGACTAAACAACCAAAAAAAACGCGAATGGGGGAAGTGGCAATTAAAGAGTCATTGAAAAACAAAAAACGGAAGAGGAACTGAGTAATGGGAGAAGAAAGAAAGGATAAGGAAGGTCAGGGAGAGAAAGAACAACGATGGGAGAATGAAGGGAAAGGAAGAACAAGGGGGAGGAACAGTGACTTGCTAACGAAAAGGTATAAGATGATAAAGGAAGAAGAAGAATGACAGTAAGAAAAACATCTAACAAAAAGGGAATAAGAAAAAATGAAGAACACAGAAGAAGAATAGGAGGAGGAGGAGGAGGAGGAGGTGGAGGTGGGCGTCAGATTGGCGTGTGGATCGATAAGTGACACTGACTTTTCCTCTTGCCTCCTGCCAATACTGGTGGGGCGGACGACGACTCCTGACTTGGATGTTCCGAAGAATTGTATTCATAATGAAGATGGAGGGAAAAAGGGGGTGGGGGAGAGGTGGTGGGAAGAAGAGGTGGTGGAGAAGGATATATGGGCAGAAGGAGGGGGTTATGGAGGAAGGGGAGGAGGAATAGAAGGATGGTGGAGGATGAGGAGGAGGGTTGTGGATGAGGGGGAGGAGTAGAAGACATGGTGGAGGAGGAGGAAGGAAGGGTGGAGTAGTAGAGATGCTGGATGAGGGAGAAGGAGGAGGGATAAGGGAGGAACGAGAAGAACTGAGTAGAGGGTCAAAGAAGATGGAGATTGAAGGAGACATGATGGAAGGGAGTATTATTAGAAACGCTTTGATGGTGAAGATAATTAGTCCTATTGAAATGTTGCCAGTTTATTCTTTTCTTTCTTTCTTTCTTTCTTTCTTTCTTTCTTTCTTTCTTTCTTTTCTAATTTTTTGTAGTTGTAATGGATGTGATGAGGAAATAGTATTATAGTTTAGTGGTGTGTGTGTGTGTGTGTGTGTGTGTGTGTGTGTGTGTGTGTGTGTGTGTGTGTGTGTGTGTGTGTGTGTGTGTGACCAGGGACCACAACCTCAGGAGTGGAGAAAAATACTCAAACTACAACCAGGAGTAAACAAAAGTATCAAGAACTACAGAAGCCCCCCCCAGAACCACAACCACAACCAAAAGTAGAAAAAAAATACAACTCTAACATTATAACAACCCGACAAAACCCACAACTCCGGTCAACAAAGGAGACTTAACACGGCGCACCAGTGACCGCCCCATCTGTCAGCGTGTGTGTGTGTGTGTGTGTGTGTGTGTGTTGAAATAAACTTCACAAAACTGATAAGTTATCTAGACGCGACGATCTGCACCACAAAGGCAGTAGCTACGAGTTGAAGGCAAGGCAGAGGAACGCCACTACCAATTCCTACGCCGTCAGGAGATAAGATGCTAGATAACGCATATGGAAGAATGAAACCAAGACCTTTTTCATAAACTTTCTGGACTCCTGGAGATTAGGCATCCCGCTAGTTTATTTTAAATGATGATTAAACACCCTAACGCTATCTGGAGGGGTTTAGATTAAGTTAGCTTAGGTTAGATTATGGAGATAGGTAATGTTAAGTTTGGTTAGGTGAAGTTAGCGTTTTGGTTGTTAATCTTGGGTGACATAAGCTGGGAGACCTAATCTTCATGTGATATTCTTAAAGTGTAATATTATACATTCATTCACCACAGCCTCATAATCCATCTGCTTGAATAACTCCCTCTGTCAGCTCCAGGGTACAGTACAAGCCTACTCTCACATAACAAACATCTTCACAAGTCTGGAGGCACAGTGAGCCATGCTGAGTACCACTAGACGTGTTTATTTATATATTTTTATTGTGTGTGAAAACTGGGTCACTGAAAATTGAAAAAAAAATGAAAACAGAGTAATTGCATGACATGGTAAATAAAAAATGTGTTATAAATAAGATTGCTGGATGAAAGGACGCGGAGGAATGTTAAAATGAATGAAGATGTATAAGACTTTTAAGAAACAACCAAAAACTTATTGTTACAAGGATAATTGAAGCGTAGGAGGAACATACTGAAGGAATATGAATGTAGAAATACCGCCATTGTAGACGGAGGAAGGAGGCTGAAGGCAGGAGACAGGAGTAACAAATTTAAAACACGGGAAGAGAACGGAGGCATAAGGAAGACAGGAAAAGAAGGTTTTGGCGCCGTTCCCAAGTGAAGGTGACTCCGCTAATGGAAATCTACATTTTTCCTTCGCTGGATCTGAAGGATTTTCCTTAATTGAACGCTTCGCCCAATTCACTTAAACTTTGGTGCGTGTGAGCCTCTGCCGCCGCGGGGTGTCGTGAGTCCTGCTTGTTGATTTGTGCTTGTGTTGTCAGCTGGTGGGGGGAGTAGTTTTTGTTTGTGGTGCTTGGAGGAGGAGGAGGAGGAGGATATCTTGTGATGGAGTGGTTGTTGTGAAGTGATGGTGGTTGTAGGAGGAGATTTGCTGCTGACGGTGGAGTGGTTGTTGATTGTGGTGCTTGTTGGAAGATGCTGTCAGCTGATGTTGGAATGGTTGTTGTTTGTTGGATGGTCTCGTGCTACTGTCTGTCTGTATAGGGGAATGGTGGTTGCTTGTAGGAGGGAAGTGGTATAGTCGCTCCCGGTACTTCCTTGAAAATTTGGGTTTCCTGTTTTATGGGGAAATGGCAGTTGAGTATGGTGATTATGGGAGACGTCTTGTGTCGTTAGTTATGGTAATGGTAGGAAGATTTTTGTTGTGTGGCTGTTGCATATGGTAGAAATGGGATGGTCCCTGTGTTGTTGCTTTCTTGTGGTGAAAATGATTGTTGTACAAGTGTGTTTTGCTGCTGAGGTACTTGTGTGCGGATGTAGTATTTTATCTCCTGTGATTCTTGTTGGTAATATTGTCTGCCCTTGTAGGTGAATGGAGTTACGGCACCAGTAGATGTAATATTTGACGCTTGAAGATACTTTTAAGTGCACTTGTAAATAGTTAAATTCATGTGTAAAGGTAGGTACAGTTAAGTGAACTTTTTAATGTAGATAAGCGCATTTGTAGATGCGGTTAGCGAGTTGAGTGACATTTATTTCAGACTTCACTCCAGGGAGGTGCCAACTCACTCCATGTTGTTTGGTTAGTTGGTGCCTTATATACAAAGCTGTAACCTTGAACTTTGACCTTTCTACCTTACACACACACACACACACACACACACACACACAGGTATATATCATATTTGAAGGGGTAAATAACATGGGAGTGAACAAGAATAGCTTTACCCGACGGACCTATAAAGTATCACTGTTATTTACCGCCACTGATCCATGTATTGCAGACTGAATAACAACGACCAACTACAATGTTCAAAACCTATGTCAACCATGAAGCAATATTTTAGTTTGACAGTGAAATAAAACGTTTTCATTTTTCAGTCCAATTTGCTCTTGGAGACGAGGAAAGAATATAAATATTAATAAAATGAATGATTTCTCGACGTTTTGAAATGTTTGTTCTGTAAATTTACATAATAAAGGTAATTTTCTTTTTAGTTTGTCTTTAAGAATGTTCGACTACTGTTATTCGCAGAATTTGCATAGAAATGGAGGAATAGTTTTGCATCAGTGCCTCTGAATGAACACTTAAAGATGAAAATTTTATTGCTTGTAATTTTGTCATTTCAGGCAGTGTCAGAAGCTCAATGAATGCGAGCCCTGGGCGATTGACTGAGAGAATTTTCAGTCCAGATCACGTTTTTCTCCGTATTTTATAGTAATTTCACGTTGGTGTATAAGTGAATTGTGTAACGAGTCAGGTATTTATTTTGTACACACACACACACACACACACACATACACACACACACACACACACACACGTCAGCACAGCCCAGTTCCCTGATGTGTCACGCACGGGGTAGTGAACACGGCTGCCAATTATAGTATATTATCTAAGGCCTAGTAAATCATGTAATGGTCGGGCCTGGGGTTGTTGTGACACAACTGCTAACGACCTCTTGATTCATCTGTTGGTGAGTCAGGGAGGGTGTGTTGGTGGTTCAGGGAGAGTATGTTGCTGAGTCAGGGAGGGTGTGTTGGTGAGTCAGGGAATGCTGTGTTGGTGAGTCAGGGAGGGTGTGTTGGTGAGTCAGGGAATGGTGTGTTGGTGAGTCAGGGAGGGTATGTTGGTGAGCCAGGGAGGGTATGTTGGTGAGTCTGGGAGGGTATGTCCTTGACTCATACAGAGTATGTTGGTGAGTCAGGGAATATATTCGCATAACTCATCTACAGGTAAATCAGGAGGTAATTAGCAGTAGTGAGACAGCAAAAGCCTGCGAGCAATATGCATTCAATTAACCTGTGTGTGTGTGTGTGTGTGTGTGTGTGTGTGTGTGTGTGGTGCTTAAAGTTGTATTCTGTAGTATTTTTGTCCTTCGTGTTCTCTCTCTATGTAAGTCACCTCCAGTGTCCAGTTTAACTGTGCCAATGGGTGAATATTAATGTATAACGATAAAATGTGTAAAATAGTCAAGAATGTGAAAAATAGTCAAGAATGTGAAAAATAGTCAAGAATGTGAAAAATTCAAGAATGTGAAAAATAGTCACAATTATCTTTCTTGTTTCCCGTAGCATAAACTCGGGTTGATGGGTTTTAGTAGAGGTAAGTTTTAGCAGCTGATATCACACCCTATCTTACCTGTTAAACGCCAGGTGAAAAGAATAGGTATTGTAGTAATG
Source organism: Homarus americanus (assembly GCF_018991925.1). Lineage (NCBI taxonomy): Eukaryota > Metazoa > Arthropoda > Malacostraca > Decapoda > Nephropidae > Homarus > Homarus americanus. The sequence continues at coordinate 1,565,581 of NW_024735038.1, forward strand.
ATGGTTATCGCTGCTCCCAAATGCTCGACGAAAAATACTGTATCCGACCGACCCACGCCCCCCACCCCTCTCCCCTCTCTGTATCACCCCCTCCCCCCTCTCTGTATCACCCCCTCCCCCGCCCCTTTCCCCTAACCCCCCTCACCCTCCACCCCCTCCTTCCGAGCCATTATCTGTGAGTACCGAGATATAAAATAGAGAGAGAAATCTGAAGGAAAAACAGGGCGATGAAGAGGAAGAATGAGAGAGAGAGAGAGGAGGGGGAAATAAGAATAGAAATTTAATCGCTTAAAAAGGCCAGCATGGAGAGAGAGAGAGAGTTCTCCACATTAATCATGCCAATGAAGAATGTAAAAACGACAGCTAGACTTTTACGGTGATGAGCTCCGGATTTTCTCTCTCTCTCTTTCTCTCTCTCTCTCTCTCTCTCTCTCTTTTTCTAATTTATTTACCTGGCCTGGTGACAAAATCCGGAACTAAATTTATGAACGCGTCGTAAAGATCATGGAAGTAATTACTGTGGTATGTGACGCTGTGATGAAAGGTGGTCAGTGACGGTGTATATGTCGCGTCTTATTGCTTAGGGCGACCATGACACTTTTCTTGTGAGTTAATTTGTGTCTTATTGTTCATTTTAGTAACCTTCTTATTTCTTCTTCTTCTTCTTCTTCTTCTTCGTCTTCGTCTTCGTCTTCACACCTACAGTTTTCTGAAGTATCCTAACGTTGGACGCAGTGGGTTAGTCTTCAGTCCACAACACAATATACCCATCTGGTGCTCTGACCTCACAGCATAACCTCTACAGTTTACGGTCTGTACGTTGTTTACGTCACAGCAGCTCTTGAATGGTGAGAGGTTATGGAAAATACAATACCCCAAGTTTATATTGAAGATGTAATAAAGCTCTTTTTTGAGGTTGAAGACCTGGCAGTGTGGTGTAAGTGGAGCAGACTACGAACCCCTCCATTGATCACGAACCCCTCCATTGACCACGAACCCCTCCATTGACCACGAACCTCTCCATTGACCACGAACCCCTCCATTGAACACGAACCCCTCCATTGATCACGAACCTCTCCATTGACCACGAACCCCTCCATTGACCACGAACCTCTCCATTGATCACAAACCTCTCCATTGACCACCTCCATTGAACCCTCTTGACCATCCATTGACCACGAACCCCTCCATTGATCACGAACCTCCATTGATCACGAACCCCTCCATTGATCATCACAGACCACCCCCATTGACCACGGAGCCCTCCATTGACCAACCCCTCCATTGACCACGAACCCCTCCATTGACCACGAACCCCTCCATTGATCACGAACCCCTCCATTGACCACGAACCCCTCCATTGACCACGAACCCCTCCATTGACCACGAACCCCTCCAGTGATGTGTGCTTACGACATAGCAGCCCTCACCCGCGTTGCTCTCTTATAAAGTTTGTCATGTTATATTCTTGTGGTATATGGCAGACTCTTACCCCTCCCAGCGTGATGTTGTGTATATGGGAGTGGCGAGGCGAGGTCAACACCCTTCCTTCCTTCCTTCCTTCCTTCCTTCCTTCCTTCCTCTCTTCCTTCCTTCCTTCCTTCCTTCCTTCCTTTGGGGTCTATCCTTTTCACAGCTTCGCCTTCTTCTGTTCTTTTGTCTCTTATTCTTTATTCGCTGACCTTTGTCATTTCTCTTCATTTAACATTTCTTCCTTTCCTCTCGTTAGTCTTTTTCATTGTTATCTTCTTTCGTGTTTCAATCTCTGGTTCTCGTTCATCCTTTTCTTCCTTTCGTCTTTACTTTTACGTTATTCATTTTTGCTTTCATTTTCCTATTTATTCTCTGTTCTTCGTCATTTACTCATCTTCCCTTAAAAAGAAAAAATAATAATTCATCCATAAATAACATCTGTCTTTATTTCTTTCCTGATCGAGGTTTATCATCACCTGCATCTTCCATCATTTCTTTCATGTCTATTCTTCCTTCTTGACGTATCATTCACTACCAGGTCACGTATACGTCATCATCCTTATCATCCTCATCATCATCATCATCATCATCATCATCATCATTATTGTTCACTCGTGGGGTTATTCTTCATTAGGGAAACATAAACACAGGAATTGATTGGACGAACAGGGGGAGTATGGGTGTATGTTAAGGTATCCCCCCCCCCCCACTCTCTCCTGCCAAGCCTAACCTAACCCAACGAAGCCATCTGATAAGACCTCTCCGTGAAACACACTTAAACACTCACTAGACCTCTGGAAATATATATCTGCGTCTGATAGCCAACTGTCGATAACCTACAATACATGAGAACATTAAACCGTGGCTCCGGCTATCGTCCGTAAACGATAACAGGACTGTACATCAGACCATCTTTTGTGGGTTGCCTCGGTGTGTTTGGCCTGATCACATGTTTGGGGGGGTTTGTATATCACCCATCTCTCTAGAATTGATATTTACTGGTATGTGATGCAAGGAATTACATTTAAGTTTTTTTTTTTTTACTCCTATCTGAAAATGTTAATGGATTCTGTGATGCGAAAACAAAGGGAATTTATGTAAAAAAAAAATGAGATAAAAAAAAATAATCACAGGTTCACTGGTAATCGTTTGTAGGTCTTTATATTTCCCTTATAACAAAAAGAACTCGGTGAGTCTAATTTGTTTAGTAATTATCAGGTGTTCCGTGACTGTTGTACCCAGCAGGAGGGGAATGTTTATTTAGTTGTTTCTGTGTGGAGTTTGTTTTAGGATATATTTTCTTCTTTGTGTGTGTGTGTGTGTTTATTTGTTGTTGTTTTAATAGTTTTCTCTGACCCCCTTTACCGTAACTTAGCCACGTCACATGTGAGCAGGTAAACGAACTCTACACTGAGTCGAAAATATTGTATTACTCTGTTTAAAAAATTGGGGTCTCTCTCTCTCTCTCTCTCTCTCTCTCTCTCTCTCTCTCTCTCTCTCTCTCTCTCTCTCTCTCTCTCTCTCTCTCTCTCTCTCTCTCTCTCTCTCTCTCTCTCTCTCTCTCTCTCTCTCTCTCTCTCTCTCTCTCTCTGTTATCGCGAGCTCATATCAATTTGATGTCAGTTATAGTAGCTTTGTGTTGAATTTCGGAAGTGTGAAAATTGTTCATCAAGTGGCCGTAATGCGATATATTACGTCGACTTTGATGTTGGGAGGCGAGCGTGTGTGAGTGTCGGTGAAATGGATGATTTTGAAAAGTCATTAAACGTTTTGGAAGAGAAAAATGTATTGTTATGTTTTTTCTTCTGTCCGAGTAGAGCATTATTATTATTTATTGTTATTATTATTTATTATTATTATTATTATTATTATTATTATTATTATTATTATTATTATTATTATTATAGTTGTTATTATTGTCATTCATCTTGTTATTGCGACTGTTATTACGTAATGATACTGAGATTGATGTGGTAGGCTGAAATAGTGATGCTAACGTACCTTATGTACAGATGATTCAGTGACTTGATGGTGTATTGATGTGGAGGTTAGGTCAGGTCAGGTCAGGTCAGGTCAGGTTAGGTTAGGTTAGATTAGGTTAGGTTAGCTAGCTTAGACATCCATGCCAAATCCAACCAGAAATCCACCAGATTAATAACTCGTAACTGATAGTGATTTATACTGTGGTGATTGAGGTACCTGGAGGTAGTTGACAAGGAAAATGGTCGTGGTATTGATAGGTAAATATTCTTATTAATTACACAACAGGTGGAGAGACTCGGGTACCTTTACAAATAAGCCTGACGCAGAGAACATATTTGTGAATTAATGTAATTGTTGTAGTGGAAGATTCGATATAGTCAGTCAGCCATTGTTTTTATTATTATTATTATTATTATTACTTGACTGTGTTCGTAATTAGATGTGGTTAAGTCATTTAGCCAGCCAGTCAGTCCGTCAGTCCGTCTATCAGTCAGTCCATCTATTTGTGTCCGTACCCTTCACCCATCCCGCTTCCCAACTCCCATCCTCTACCCTTCGCCTATCACCCTTCCCTCCACCCCCCCCTCCCATTATCCACACCCGTCACCCACACCGTTGTGATGGTCAAGAAATTTTTTAGTGCTATAGTGACACAGTCGATATGTAGTGATATAGTAAAAAAGTTGATAAGTTGTAGCGATATAGTGACAGTCGATAAGTTGTAGTGATATAGTGACGCAGTCGATGAGTTGTAGCGATATAGTGACACAGTCGATAAGTTGTAGCGATATAGTGACACAGTCGATAAGTTGTAGCGATATAGTGACACAGTCGATAAGTTGTAGTGATATAGTGACACAGTCGATAAGTTGTAGCGATATAGTGACACAGTCGATAAGTTGTAGCGATATAGTGACACAGTCGATAAGTTGTAGCGATATAGTGACACAGTCGATAAGTTGTAGCGATATAGTGACACAGTCGATAAGTTGTAGCGATATATTGGCGCAGTCGACTCCCCCCTTCCCCGCTTGCACTACTATTTAAAGAGTTCCCGTAATCCACTAAGGCTGAGAAGTCTTCCTCTTGTGGTTTTCCAAGGGGCTGTAGCAGTTTATTGGTGCAGGCGATCCCCGGCGCCACTAAATTAAGAGTTCTCGTAATCTCTAAAGTTGGATGGAGGCGGAGGCTTGTGTTTCCATTAGGACAGTGGTAGTAGGGGACTTGGGAGGGTTTTGGGTGTGGTCATTAATGGTGTATGTGTGTGTGTGTATGTATGTATGTGTGTATGTATGTATGTGTGTATGTATGTATGTATGTATGTGTGTATGTATGTATGTATGTATGTATGTATGTGTGTATGTATGTATGTATGTATGTATGTATGTATGTATTTATTGTAGTGTATTTATCCCTTCCTTTTCTTCATTCTTTATCACCGGTTTCTCTCTTCACCTACCTCCTCTTCTCCCTTCCGCCTCCTTCCTTTCTCCCCTCTCCTTTCTTTCCCTTCCCTTTCTACCCTTGCCCCTTCACCATCCTCCTCCTGTACATCTTAAACCCCACTTCTACCTTCCTTCCCCTCCCCATTCACCTCCTTCCCTCCCCAACCCTTTCCCCGTCCTACCCTCCCTTCCATCCGCCTCTTCCCTTCCCCCCACCCCACATTCTTTTTCTCCCCTCACCCTCTCCTGCCAATCCTCAACTCTCCCCTTCCCCTCACCCTCCTCCCCCTTCCCTACCCTCCTCCCCCTTCCTCTACCCTCCTCCCCCTTCCCCATCCCTCTCCCACCCCAGCTTTAGCACCCACCTGATAGCGATTTAGGTCTCCATGATAAAAATTTAGGGGCTCGTGATAACAATTTAGCGGTGCCTTAGGATAACAGACTGCTACTCGATAGGCATTTGGGGGAGTCGTTTTAATAAGATGTGGCTGTGGCGGGACTCTGAAGCAACGATAACGCCGTGGGTGTGGGTGGGTGTGGGTGGGTGGGTAGGTGTGTGTACGAGTATGTAGGGTGGGTGTGTGTATGTATATGATGATATGTATGTGTGGATATAATGTATGTTTAAAATGTCCTTAGAAAAATTAACTGGTAAAAATTTTAGATCTCTGTGACGGTTTAACAATTTAAATTTTCCGTTGTATCGTTGTATAAAAATTGAAATTTTTTTTTTATCTCGGTGACAATTTAACAGTTCATATATAATGAAATAATACCTAAAATTTTAAGGTAGTAAAGCTTTTTAATTTCAAAATTATCGCACGAAAAGCAATATCGGGATTTTTATTTTAACAACAAAAAGTTTTAATGACGTTTCATTGAGTAAAAATCCCTATAAACTTCTTGATTACATTAGGTCTCTCTGAGAACAACGTCAGGGTATTTTTTAAATGATTAACAAGCCCTCGGTAACAATTTAAAGTTCCTCTTTTAACAATTAACAATTCCCAGACAACAGTTTCCAACATACTGAAAACAAATATATTCAACTCTAAATAATTTCCACCAACACGTATATTCAAAATCCTGATTACATAATTTTTAAAAACACTGACACAGTATTTTTTCTAGGTGATTTTTTTCCCAAGATTATTTCGTGCGATAATAGTTAATGGTGGAGCTTTGGGAATGATAAGAGTTAATGAGTATTGACAGATGTCCGGGACACTAACAGTCTGACTAGTGATAATGATTTGTTTTTGTCTCCTCGGTTTTCTGTTTGAATATTGTCAACTACCCACACACTAGAGTCTGAAAGGTTGACCCAAAGAGAGGTCAACTACCCACATAAAGAGTCTGAAAGGGCTGACCCAAAGATAAGGGATTGGCCTAAAGAGAGGAGGCTGACACAAAGAGGAGCTCACCTAATGTAATGTATTTTGGTTAATCAGAGGCTTGTTTGTTATATATCGGTAGTAGAAACAACAGGTAGTGCTTAACGGAATCTTTCTGTTTACAGGATTAATCTCTATAGTTAATCAGTTGTTCCTTATTATTATTATTATTATTTTATTTGTTTAGTTTTCATTATTGTTATTATTATTAGTAGTAGTAGTAATATTGCTTTTATTATTGTTGTTCATAGTAGTAGTATTTGTTGTTTTTATTATTAATATTTATTATTATTATTATTATTATTATTATTATTATTATTATTATTATTATTATTATTATTATTATTAACCAGAACTAACACGTGGACATATTCCCCCATAACAGACTCATCACTGGGTCGACCTGATGATCTATTTCACATGGGAATAGAATTATTATTATTATTTTTTTTTTTCATAGTGATGATAGATAGTTTGCAATTTCCTGGTTCTCTGTGATATTTGTTTACCCAATAAAACCAACAAACAAACCTTTGAAACCGAAAATGAGATTGGTGTTATTGAAAATGTCCGAAATAATAGACAAGTGGAGGGTATCGATTCTGTGTGTTTGTTTGATGTCAACTGTATTTCGGTAACATTGATTTATTATAAGTCCAGTTGTGTATTTATTGTATATTTAACAGAGTTTTATTGTAAATTTAAGTATGATTTATTGCATATTTTAACTTTTTTTGTATCCAGATTGTGATGTTTTGTGATCTAGCTGAGAGAGGGGGGGGAGGAGGTATAGCGTGGCATGGGTGGTGTTTTAGGGGTAGCTTATGTTCATGACTTCAGTACACTACATCTGCTACACTATCATCTACACTACATGAAATACACTATCACTTTTTGGTAAGGTCGTGGTGACGGCGAGGCAAATATTGTGGTACTGAATGGCTCCTGGCACCCCCCCCCCTTCCCCACCTTCCCCACACACACACAAGGTTATGTTATTGTTATAGATACAATTTTTTATTATAAATGTTGCTGAATTTTAAGTCTGAATTTTGTTAAATAAGTGTAAAATTTACCACCAAACTGCCTTATTGTAAATGTAAGTAGCCGGTATTTACTTGTAAACATTACAGGTAAAATATACGGAGAATGGTATTTGTAAATTTATTTTTAAGCAGTGGTGATAGCTGGAGCGACTTGATTAGTTTGAAGTTTGTTGTGTTATCAGTTCCCATTGGTTCTGTGTGGCAATTTTTTGTTTAAGTAAACTCGTATGTTGCCAAGTGAATATGTTGTGTTGCAACCTTTGTTTTACTGTCCATACATTCTTATACAGACATGTTTTATGTATTGCATCTTCTGTGTTATTATCACTACGTTTGTTTACATCTGTAATTTGTGTTTCAGTCTTTATGTTATTAACAGCGGTAAGTTTGTTAACAATACGTGTGTTGTATGATTTGCTGGGTGTATTATTATTATTAGTAGTAGTAGTAGTACATTGTTACATTGGTGTGTTATTACGACTCTTGTTAACTTATGTATTTTGTTGTGTTGCTGCTGGTGGGTTGAGAGTGTTTACATTAATTGACACTTGTTATATATGTTACAACTTCTCTGTTATTATTAATGTTGACTGATGTTAGCTATCGTTGTGTTGCAGCTGGTGGGCGGAGAGTTTGACATGGAGTTGAACTTCGTGATCCAGGATGCACACAACCTACGACATATGCTGGAGCTCCTCGACCACTGCCCGCCACCCTTACAGGTAAAGTCACCCACCTTCAGTGTTTACATCAGCTGACTCGACACGTCTGGACATGTAAAGTGGCGAGTCGGCTGTTCGTGATTGAAGTTTTCCTATACAATTTTGTTTTGATCTTGACTAACGGTGAATTATGGTCCATAGGTGAGTTAGATCGTGTTGTTTGGTTTATTAGGGATTGTGCATTTACCCTTTATGTGGATATTAGATGGTGATGAAATTTATCTGTGAGTTCTGGTACCTACGTTTGTTTTGGTGTATAGCTTTCATCACACACACACACACACACACACACACACGGGAGACTCACCACCCGGGCGTTAAAGCTGAATGGTCCATGCACGACAATGTACAAACACCCGTGAACACCACATCTCCTCACCTCACGCCATTGTCACACGACCAAGTATTGCTTCCACAACACCTATGGTCCCAGACACAGTGCTAGGTGCGGGAGTGTGGTGTTTATTGTGATTGAAGGGAAGACCATTAATATGTGTGCACTCTTGAATAGAACCATAAGCGCGTGTATTGAATCGTCTTGTATGGGATTTAGTTGGTTTGTGTTGAGGTAAACAAGATTTTAAGGCCTTGTGTTGAAGGAGCTAGAGTCATCGTACTCAGAGGCCAGAGTCCACGTATTTGAGATTAATCCTGGTTCTGAAGGGGCTAGAATCCTTGTACTCGAGGGGCTAGAGTCCTTGTACTTTAGAGGCTAGAGTCCTTGTACTCTAAGGTCCAGAATCTTCCTACTCAAGAGGCTAATTTTAATACTACTAGTCAATACTACTACTGCTACTACTACTACTATTACTACTACTACTACTACTACTACTACTACTACTACTACTACTACTACTGCTGCTAATAATAATAATAATAATAATGATAATAATAATGATAATAATATTAATGGCACTGATAGTTGAGATAATACTAAGAATCATGATGTAGAAACTGTGATGATAAAACTCCTATTACTACTGCCACGAATCATAATAAATTGAATTTAAAAAAAAAACGATTAAGTTAGAGAGAAAATATGAAAAAAAGTGAAATAATAATCGTCATAAAGAAGAGTACAGTATTCATATAAGCCTTGATAAAAGACACTTGCCTCGTGTCTTAATTTGCATGAAAAGTTACCCCATGGTCTATTTTAACTTCTTAGTGGATAATGTGAAAATCCTTCTTTTGGTGGATAATGCAAAAATCCCTCCGTTCTGGCTAATGTTAAAAATTTCTTCCCAAGTCGACAGTGTAAGAATCCTTCCATATACCACAATGTTTTAGTTCGGTTTATATCTATTTATCCTCCAGTCACTCTTCACTATCCGCGTATCTCCTTCCCCCAGTCTGAAAATTGAATCTACATGGGGGACGTCGTCTATTACTCGATGTTATTGATCGCTGTTGCTCTTGTATGATAAGATATTTACGGCCGACCTCTTACAATATTTGCCCTCTAAACACCGTCAACTGCGATCCGCTACGTCTGCCTGGAAATTATAATGGTTTGACCTGGACCGGGTGGGCTAATATTTTAGTTGGGAGTCTGGAGTTTCTTGTTGACCCCTGGGTGTTTTAGGTTCTATTTCGGTGCTGGAGCCGCTAGAGCCCTGAGATGCTTATCGAACCTTGGGATTTGAGTTTAATTTTAGGAGGATTCAGGAAGTTTTTAGTTTTATTTGGGTTTCATAAGTTTTGATTCCAGTCGGGGAGCTTAGGTTTTGGTTAGGCCCTGAAAGCTTAGACGGTAGTTAAACTTAGGAAGCTTAGGATTTCGTTATGCCCTGAAAGCTTGGGCTGTACGTGGTTCCTGAAAAAAAAAAATATATGGACTCCAGATGATCCCTAGAAATTCAGATCCTGGCAGTTTCGAACTTCGTGAATAGATACTTGATACTTGAGAACAGTTTTATACACAAAGAGATAAGCTTCACAGATGTTGTATTTGATAGGCAGTTGTGCGCTTATTTCTCTGTTGGTGAGTTGTCGTACATTTTTCTCATGGTGTTGCACTAGCCAGCCCAGCCAAGTAGCCAAGCGTTATACTGCCGATAATTGCACATGAGCAAAAGTGCCCTCAGAAACCTTTACTTTGGCAGGTGATTATCGTTGATGAATAAAACTTAAACGGTGTGTTTTTCGCCCGCATAAAATTTGCATATCGTTAAGTCGACTTAATGTTGCAGGATCAGTATGCATAGTTTGCAGTTATGCTCGACAGTACTTAGCATATACTCGTATGTATAGAATCTTCACTATGCATACTGACTACATAATGCTTGATATGCACACTGCTTCCAATACCCATAATACACACTAGCTCCCTAATGCCCAGTATACCCACAGGCGCCATAACAGTACTCAGGCTGCGCCAATACACCCAGTAGTAACTCCGTGGAGCTCCTCGGCTGTGGTCAATATCGGCCGCGACAATATGTATGATAATGATTATTACAGCTGAAGCTTCCGGTGATAATTTAATAGTTATTGTCCGTACGTTAGTAGTTATTGAGGTGATTGTAAATAACGCGCGCGTGTGTGTGGGTGGTGGGGAGGGGGGGTAGTGGGAGAAAGATGGTGTATGGAAGAGGAGGTGGATATGTGGAGGAATAGAAGAGAGGGAGGGAGAAGAGGAAGAAGAGAGGCGGGCATAAGAAAACACATGAATGTATAGAGGAAGAGGAAGCTCATGTACAGTATATAGTGTACATAAATAAGAGGAGTATGCGGAGGTATGCGGAGGTGCTTACACGGAGGAGGAGTTAGAAGAGGAGGAACAGCAAGAAGAGGAGGGGGTAGAGGAAGAACAAGAAGAGGGAGCGAGTAAGGGGAAGAAGATGAGTGAAGAGGAAGAAGAAGACGAAGAAGAGGGGAGAAGGGGAGGGGGAGGGGAAGACGAAGAGGAGCATATATGAGACTCCTGAGAGGGAAGAGTCAAGAAGCAGCAGCACTTGAGGGCCTTGACATATCCCTCGGGCTGCCACTTTGAGCCACCAAATTAGATTAATTAATGAAGAAACTCGGTGAAGAGTGTCTCCCCACCCCCTCCTTTCTCTCTCCCCCCCTCATTTCCTCTTCCCCCTTCATCTCCTCTCCTCCCCCTCTCCCCTTCTCCCTCCCTCTCTCCTCTCATCTCTCCCCTCTCTCCCTTCATCTCCTCCCCCTCTCTCCCCTTCATCTTCTCTCCCCTCTCCCCTCTCATCATCTCTCCCTCTCTCCCTTCATCTCCTCCCCTCTCCCCTTCATCTCTCTCCTCCCCCTCTTCCCTTCTCTCCTCTCCCCTCCCCTCTCTCCCCTTCATCTCCCCTTTCTCCCCTCTTCATCTCCTCCCCCTCTCCCTTCTCTCTCTCTCTTCCCCTTCATCTCCTCTTCCTCCCCTCTCTCCCCTTCATCTCCTCCCCCTTCTCTCCCTCTCCTCTCTCCTCCCTTCTCCCTTCATCTCCTCTCCCTCCTCTCTCCCCTTCATCTCCCTCTCCTTCATCTCTCCCTCCTCCCTCTCCTCCCCCTCTCTCCCTCCTTCATCTCCTCCCCTCCCCTTCTCCTCCCCTCTCCCTCTTCATCTCCCTCCTCTCTCCTTCATCTCCTCCTCTCCCCTTCATCTCTCCTCTCTCCCCTTCATCTCCTCCCCCTCTCTCCCCTTCATCTCCTCTCCCTCCCCCTCTCTGATCGCACCTTCATTTTATCAGTTACCCTCATAATAACCTCACGCCTTACTCTCCTAAGTGTAACTCAAGAATTTTACAGTGTGTGAGGTAGACTTTCCCCGTCAAAGAGTCAAGATGTGGTGTGTGTAGTGTCTCGTGCTGTGCTTCTCGTCAGGTGATGTGTTTGGAGTTAAGTTTTGAACCTGGAAATGCTGGACTTATCTCAGTTCTTGGAGTGTGTTACTAAATGATGTGAAAATTTGTTTAGTTTTATGGGTGAATGTTAGGGTGTGTGTGTGTGTGTGTGTTGGGGGGAAACTAACTACAGATCTGCGTATGAATGTTGAGTACGTAACTAATGATCAGCATGTGTGTGAGTGCCTAGTACTTGACTCCAGCTCTGTGAATGTGAGTTACTTCCTATAGTATACCGTGTGAATGTCTGGCAGGCTACGTATACCTCAGTCGTGTGTGCCAGTGTCAGGAAAGTCAGCAAGGCGTACACCCTCCGCCCCTCCCCTGACGAGAAGGTTGCATGACCACCGCCAAGTGCCTGGGTTATTGCGCCAGGTCGTCGGGTATTAAAGATGATGTTGTCTGAAGGGAAAAACGGCGTTAATTTGTCCCAGCGGTCGAGGTCGGCTCATTCCAAGGCCTTTCCTGGAATGAGATGATTGCAGGGTGGGTACCAGGGAGGGAGGAAAGAGGAACGGAAGGAATGAGAGGGAGGTAGGGAAGGAAGGAAGGAAGAAAAGAGACAGGGAGTGAAGGGGGTGGAGTGAAAGAAGGGTGGAAGGATTGAAAGAGGGAAGAAGGAAACAGGGAGAGAGGGAGGGAGAAAGGGAAAGCGAGAAGGGAGGGAGGGAAGCAAGAAAGGAAATGGGGGAAGGAAGAAAGAGAAGGGAAAGGAAGGTATGAGGGAGGGAGGTGATGTGCGGTGGTGAGAGGGTGAGAGCGAACAAGGAATTAAAAATAGGAAGAAGCAAGGGGAAGGAAAGGAGGATTAAGAACAAGGAAGAGTGAGCGAGGACAAACGGGAGGGGAGAGAGAGAGAGAGAGAGGCAAAGAAGAGGTGGGTGAAAAAGAGGGGAGGCAAGGCGGAGGAGGTGAGGGGAGGGGGGTAAAATGAGAGGAGAGGAGAGGCGGAGGTGAACGAGAGGAGGAGGCGGAGGGTGAATGAGAGGAGAGGAAGATAATGAGAGGCAGGAGGAAGATGAACGAGAGGTGAGGAGGAGGGTAAATGAGAGGAGAGGAGGGGAAGGGGACCATTGTGTGTGTGTGGATTTATTAGTATAAAGATAATTGTAGATGAGCTTTCTTGCTTAGTGGCCCAGGAGAGTAGGGAGGTGATGGCTTGTTTACATGTGCCCGGAACCATAGACCCCTGTGAATCTCTCTCTCTCTCGTCTTATAATTAACCTCTGTTCGCCACAAATTCAAGTGCTTGTCACCTGTTATTTGTTATTTTTTTCACTTTTTATAATTTTAAAGGCCCATTTTATAGACTTGTGCCAGCTGGGCCTATAGACTTTAGGTGGCCAGCCCTGCCTGGTGCCCACAACCTCTAGTGTCAAGTTCTGCCCAGCACAGCCCTGAAGCCACTGTCTTACCCACAGCCCTAGCCTGCCTTACCCACAGCCTCCTCAGTCACTGTTTCACTCCACAGCCCTAGTCACTGCCTTTACCCACAGCTCCTAGTCACTGCTCACTCACAGCTCTTAGCTCACTGCCTGCCCACAGCCCTAGCTTCTACTGCCTTACCCACAGCCCTAGTCACCACCTCACTCCACAGCTCCCAGTCACTGTTCACTCCCACAGCTCCTAGTCACTGCCCTTTACCCACAGCTCCTGGGGGCCTGCCTCACTCCAGCAGCTCTCAGTCACCGCCTCACCCACAGCTCCTAGTCACTGCCTCACCCACAGCTCCTAGTCACTGCCTTACCCATAGCCCTAATCACTGCCTTACCCACAGCCCTCGTCACTGCTCTTACTCCACAGCCCTAGTCACTGCCTTACTTACAGCCTGTCACTGCCTTACCCACAGCTCCTAGTCATCACCGCTGCCTTACCCACAACTACCTGCAATTGCTTCCTTTAATCCACTCGTGTCCATTAGGTGGTATAGCCAGTAGTTACACGTGTTAATACCTTCACTATCAATTTGCATACGGTCGTCACATGAACACTCAAGCCATTCATCTTTGTTGATTTTCTCATTCGGCTGAATATTACTTTGTACTGCTCTGGGTGTGTACTGTACTGCCTCTGAGTGTACTGTACTGGCCTCTGAGTGTACTGTGCTGCCTCTGAGTGCCTGAAAATTCTGAGTGCACTACTGCCTGGTGGCATCTGTACTGCCTCCTGGGTGTGTACTTGTATTGGGTTTTGAGGTACATTGTTTGAGGTGTATTGTATCGTTTCTGAGTAGGTGTTTGTATTGCTCTTGAGTGTACTTGCATTGTTTTCTGAGTGTGTGTGGATTACTGTTTTCTGGAGTGTGTAATTGTATTGCCTTCTGAGTGTACTGTAGTGCCTCTGGGTGTGTACTGACTGCTCTGAGGTAAAATGTATCAGTTCTTGAGGTATCAAATGGTTTCTGAGTGTGTACTGTACTGCTCTTGGAGTGTGTAATTGTACTGCCTCTGGAGTGTACTGTACTGGGCTCTGAGGGATTGTATTACCTCTGGGTGTGGTAAATGTATAGTTTTGAGTGTGTACTGTACTGCCTCTGAGTGTGTACTGTACTGCCTCAGGGTATCTCTCTCTCTCTCTCTCTCTCCCTCTCTCTCTCTCTCTCTCTCTCTCTCTCTCTCTCTCTCTCTAGCAAAATTGAATTGTCCTTAAGAACTCGTTTGAGAGAGAGAAAGAGACTAGGTAATCCATCTCAATTACTCTCCTTTATATAATTACACTCCGGCACATAATTACACCTCGTAATGTGATCACTAATGAGAGTTGATATTATCCCGTCTGTCTCTCTGAAGGAACAAGAATAAGACATGAAATAAATCAAAACAAAACAGACCACTAGAGTGAAAATTAAAATACTGAAATATTTTAGTTATTAAGTGTGTGTGTGTGTGTGTGTGTGTGTGTGTGTGTGTGTGTGTGTGTGTGTGTGTGTGTGTGTGTGTGTGTGTGTGTGTGTGTGTGTGTGTGTGTGTGTGTGTGTGTGTGTGTGTGTGTGTGTGTGTGTGTGTGTGTGTGTGTGTGTGTGTGTGTGTGTGTGTGTGTGTGTGTGTGTGTGTCCCATTAATGTTTATTACCAAGAGCCTGACGACACTATCCCCTTAGTCTTTGTCTTACTTCCATTGTCTGCATTCTTCCCTTTATTGTCACCTCTTCATCGCCATCATCATCATCATCTCCTTATTCTCGTTGTTCTTCTCATTGTTGTCGTTATTCTCCTTCTTCTTCTTCTTCTTCTTCTTCTCATTGTTGTTGTTATTTTTCATTGTTTTCTTCGTTCACTTGACTTTTTTATCTTCCTTTTTTCCACCTCTTTCTTACCCTTTTATTTCATGTTTTTTATTTCGTCCTCTTCACGTATTTCTTATTCTCTCTCTCATCATTATTTTTCTGTTATTCTGTTTCTCCTCCTCCTCCTCCTCCTCCTCCTCCTCCTCCTCATCATCATCATCATCATCATCATCATCATCATCATCATCATCATCATCATCATCCTCTTCTTTCTACCCCCCTTCGTTATCTTGTTTCTTTTTCCTAATCCCTTTTTATTTATTTATCCTGTTTCTCATTTGCTTTCTCCCTTTTCTGCCTCTCTCATCTTCCTCCATTCTCTTCGCCTCCCTCCTATGTCTCCTCCTCCTCTCACTTTCCCTCTATCCTTGTTCTTCCAGCTCCTCCTCCCTCCCTCCCTCCCTCCCCCCTCTACCTTTATCTCACCCTTGCTCCTTCTCCATCCTGTACCCTTCCCTCCTCTTCCTCCTCCTCCTCCTTCCCCTCCCTCAGGTCCCCCAGCTGTTGGTTGTCCCAGGCCAAATATTCCCTCGGGCCCTCTAAGGAAGCCGAGCGGGCCGATTCACCTCTTTGATGTCTCATTTTCTTTCTTCTCTGTTTCACCTGTGTTCCGTTTTTGTTTTGGGGGGTCTTCCGTTGTCTGTTTTACGTGTCTTGTTTTCTGTTGTTTTCCCGTCTCATTTTTAGTTTGTTTTTACTGTCACTTTTCGTTTTTTTTGGTATTTATCTGTTTTAGTAATTTTATTTTTTTTTATCTATTTCACATATACAGTTTTTCTCTTTTTATTTTTTTTTAGTTTCATCTTTCTCGTTTTGGTTCTCTGTTTATCGTCAATTTCCAAGGTGTGGGAGGAAGGGAGGGAGGGAAGGAATGGTAGAGGCTGTGTTTTAAGGATGTGTGGGAACAGAGGCTACATTAACCCCAAAAACTAACGCTCATATTGCAACATTATCTGTCACTTTGGGCGTTAATGACACTATTTCTAGCATTAAATGGGCGAGGTGTACACGTTCAGGGGTTAAAATATATGACACGTAACCTTTTTTTTTTTTTACTAATTTTGTAGGTTGAAGAATGTATTGGTGGGGTTAAGCTGACATAGGCTTAAGCTTGAAGTGCTACCGGCAGCTTAATAACTATTCCTCAAAGATAAGAATTTTTTCTCAAGGTATTATTGTAATGTGTTATAATATGTTATTTAATGACATATTGTATTTATCATAGTAATTTATTTATCTGATAAGCTCCGCCCATTGGAACGCGTACCTAGCAACCCTCCCTAGCAACCATGAATGTTGGGTGTCGCTGATTGGTCGGTATTTATGCTTCTGATATCTCATTGGACCATCAGTTAGCTATGTTTAGGGGCTTCAATACGTCAGTGACCGAAGTTATTATTATTATTATTATTATTATTATTATTATTATTATTATTATTATTATTATTATTATTATATAGTTGTAGTTTATGAAATTAAGGTATTTTAGGATTACTATATTTAAAGGGAAAAATATAGTCTACCCAGTGAACTTTTTTTAAGGATTAGCACCAGATATTTACGGAGCAAGTTTTCGTATATAGAGGAAAAATCATCGTCATATGTGAAGTAAATTTTCAAAACTTTACTAATTAGCTCAGTGTAGTGAATAGATTAATTAATATATCTTTAAAAGGATTTGGTTATACCTTGGGATTAACTCATTAACTATTCTTTAAGAAGTTCAAGCCTCTTACTTTGAAGGGATTAAGGTTTAAGATGCATTTGTGGTTTAATTATTGCCGTTGACTTGTTTTAATACTCGGTGATGTTTTAGGATTGTGGTAGTTTATGGTAGTTTATGGTCTGTCTTAGAGGGAAGGTATGGCTCTATCTTGGGGAGACGACTATTGGTCATTATAAATTGCTGTCGTCGGATATCGCTTTTTCTCGTGGGAAAACTTTTAGTCTCTTGGGAAAACTTCATTTGGGAAAACATTTTGTCTCGTGGTAAAATGCATCGATTGGAAGATGTTCTACTTCGTGGGGAAAATTCTCTTACCTCTTGGGGAAAATTCTCTTACCTCTTGGGGGGGAAAATGTTCTGTGTCTCGTGGGGAAAATTCTCTTACCTCTTGGGGGGGGAAATGTTCTGTGTCTCGCGGGGAAAATTCTCTTACCTCTTGGGGGGGAAAATGTTCTGTGTCTCGCGGGAAGAGTAATCTGCAGCTTGGCCTGGTGGCGTGGCGTGGGATGGAGACGGTGCTTGTGGTGGCGTCCATCCACTCCATCAAGGGACACTTTACTCGGGGATATTAAGCTCTACGGGATTACCGGAGTTGCCAACACAGTCTGAACAGGATAAGTTTTTTCATCTGGGTCGTTATCGTGGTGGCTCGCTCTGGAGATTTCCTCGTCTAGGATATACTAGGAATGACAATTACTTTCTTTCTTCATTGTCCTGGGCAGAAAAAAGTGTCTGATATAACCCGAACTGTCCAGACTTCTAAAGCTGGCCAACCTTAACTATCCTAACTTAACATGGTGTACCCTAACCTATCCTAACTTAACATGGTGTACCCTAACCTATCCTAACTTAACATGGTGTACCCTAACCTATCCTAACTTAACATGGTGTACCCTAACCTATCCTAACTTAACATGGTGTATCCTAACCTATCCTAACTTTTGAAAATGCCACCTCTAACTTATCCTACCTGGACTAGATTGAACCTTAAGTACCATAACCGAATCGTAACCTAACCTAACTTAACCAACTACAACCCAGTCCAACTTTACTTAACTTATCCAGTTCTAGCCCAGAGTATCCTAACCTAACCTAATATAAGCCAGATGAGCCTAAGACAACCTACATCTCGCCTAACCCATTTTAAGCTAATCTTATTAACCTTAGCTCAACCACCCGAATTTAACATGACCTAATTAACCTTATTTAACTTCCAGCCTAACTGAAGCCGGTGTAGTAATTGAATAATTAAGTTAATGAGATGCCTACATTAACATGTTCTTGGTGCAATTTTGTCCAACCCAACCCAACCCAACCCAACCCAACCCAACCCAACCCAACCCAACCCAACCAGGTAACCCAACCACAACCCAACCACAACCCAACCCAACCAAAACCCAATCCCAACCCCACACCCAACCTCAAAACTCCAACTAAAAACTCCAAATTCAAAAACCTGCCCACAACCCAACCTCTCTTAACCCCTATGGTATTATTACGAGGTATTCCCATTTAATCTGTAATAGAGTTTTCAACACGGCGGGGCCTCATTTTTGCCACCATCAGCGGTAATCGGATCAACAGGAGTGGAGGAGGCCGGAATGAACGGGCGTGATATTTTAAGGTGTGGCTGAGGCATGTGGGTGTGTATGGGGGGAGGAGGGGGTAGAGTGATGTGGATGTGTGTAATAGCCCGTAGTGAGGAAGGGATGTGGGGGTGTGTACTGAGGGAAGGAGGGGAGAAAAAAATGTGTGTGTGTGATGGCGGAGGGAGTTAAGGGAGAAGTGGGATGGATGTGGATATGTGTGCTAGGGGAGGGAGTGAGAGTAGAAAAGAAAGATTGGAATGAGGGAGGAGGGGTGTGGGAGGAAGGAAAGGGTAGGATGAGGGAGGAGGGGTGTGGGAGGAAGGAAAGGGTAGGATGAGGGAGGAGGGGTGTGGGAGTGAGGAGGAGAGAGTTGAGTCCTTGATGTGTGAAGGGGGGAGGAGAGGGAGGGATTATTAGGTCGTGTAATGTGTGGAGGAGAAGGAGGAGGTACATTTAAGGGGCCATTTATTATAAGGAGGAGATAGAAGAGGTCATTTAATGAGATGAGGGACATTTATGGGGTCAAAGGGTTCAAATATCGTCTCCCAAAGGGTATTAAACGATCATCCTCAAAGGGTTTAACCATCACCCTCTAACTGTTAAACCAAGGGATAAACTATACCACTATTCTCATCGGGATAAACCGTCGTGCTCTTAAGGGTTAAGAGCATCGTCCACTGAAGGTTAAACCATCGTACTCTAAAGGTTAAACCACAGACAATTCCCCGAGTAACTGCAGTTGGGTTTTAATCTATGAATAGAAAATTAATTCAGTATTAGTTTATGCATTAATTCCCTTAATAAATGATTTATATGCATGGCCTCGTCTTTTGACCAATTTTGACTTCTTTTTCCCCTCACTTAAACTCTCCCATTTTTCATTTTTCATTAGGATACGGTTTTTTTTATTTATTTTTTATTTTTTTCAGGTATAATAAGATTGACTTTACTGTTATAGTTACCATCATTACAAGGGATAAGAGACAATAAAGTACCTTAATAAGTTATAGGTAAAGGAAGCAATTAACCTGTTCTCATATACCTGGAGACATCATTGTATCACACTCATTATCCCAAGGTAACAAGATACAAGAGTCTCGTCATTCTTTAGTCTCTGTTGGCGCCAGCGGAAGAAGGATGTAATGGTGGTACTATGATGGCGGTGGAATGCCATAATTGTTATATTCTTTAATGAGACAAGCGTAGGTGGTGTGAATAGTAAAATGTGATAATGTAGTGAGGAGGAGGAATGGAAAATAAACGCCAGTGTAGAAATGATAAGGGAAATGGTGCACATATACGCGTGTAAAGAAAAGTGGAAAATGGAATAAAGGAATATGAAAAGAACTTAGAAAAAACGAAACACTGTACATACGAATATTTAGAGAGACGAACACCACAGGGAATAAATTCGAATATACCAAGAAAATAAAATAGATGGAAAACATTATAGGAAAAAATGAGATGGGAAAAAAAGCCCAGCAAGAGATAAAAGAGTGGTGGGGGGAGAGAGTTTTATTTATTTGTGTGTGAGGTGAGGCGGTGGTGGGCGAAGGGGCGTACCTGGTTGGGTTGTTTGAGGTAAGGGAGAAGACGTAGGTGGCTGTTAATATGTTATCACTGACCTGGCGCGGTTGAGGGCTCATAATGGATGTGTGTGTGTAATAATAATAATAATAATAATAATAATAATAAACGGTTTATTAATATAGTTGCAGCTGGTGGCTGAAAACATACAGACTTACATTTGATTTAGGCATAATGATATAATATGCGTTGAATACATTTACAGGGCTGTACAGTACATAAATCAGGAGTTGTTTCTTATTTTAACAATAGATGGGATGTTGCTATTCTTATATCTATCGGTGTGGGCTCTTATGGGCTGAATTTTGTTGTAGTGGCGGACTGCGCGAGGTGGGTGGGGGGCTGCCGGTGGCAGGAGGTGGCGATGACGAGGGTGGTGCATTAGTTGGCTGCCAAACCTTGCCAGTGCTTGGTGGTGGAGGTCACTGAGGGATGGTATTTCCAGGGTGGAGAGAGCGTTGATGTAGCCGGAGTGTTCTGCGCCGAGCATGATTCTGCAGGCCCTTTTCTGTACCTTCTCTAGCCGACGTTGTTGGGTGGAGTTGAGAGAAGACGACCAGGCTGGTGACGCATACGTTAGTTGGGGGAGAATATAGGCGTTGTAGATAGTCCTCAGCTCTGGCGTGGGTGTCCCAAGTGTGTGTGTGTGTGTGTACGTACATTAGGATACAGGTAGTGCATGTTGATGACATTACCCCAAGACTTGTGTTAAATATTGAAAAAAGGTAACCTAACCTAACCTAACCTAACTCAGTCATTAGTGTAAAAGGAATAAGACTAAACAGATGAGAACAGATGAGGTGAGTTCTCCACCCCCCCTCATCTCCTGACACCTCGGTGACCGCCTGGCTGGGCATCCATTATTGACAGATGAGCGTTTGTGTCGCTTCAATGCAGAGCAAACCACCTCCAGAATACTGAAGAGCCCCACCTCCATTCATTTCAGGTCCTACCTCCACCCTCCTTCGACCTCCCCTCCCACCCTCCTTTCTCGACCTACCCCCTCCCCCAGCCTATTGTCATCCCCTCCCGACCTTCTGTGTCTTCCCTCACAGTTTCATTTGACCTCCATCCCGGCCTCTAGCGACCTCCTTCCCGGCCTCCAGCGACCTAACCCTCCCTTCCGGCTGAGCCTTAAGAGCCCTTAGAAAGGTTCAAGAAAGATCTTCAAATAGAGAATTAGTTCTCTCTAATCCTGTTTATTCTCTTCCTTCCTCCCTTCCCTTTGTTCCTTCACCTTTATCTCCTCCCCATCTCTTCATCTCTCTAACCCTTATTCTTGTCTTTTCTTCCATCCTCTCTGGCGACAACAACATAAATTCAACTTCGTAAGTGGTGTAAGTATTATATCATGGGAAAAATGACGTCACAACGCATGACGTCGGCTGTAAACAAATAATCTGTTGGTATTTTTTTTTTATTTAGTTTATTTGTTGCAAGGAAATTAACATAGTACATAGAGGTACATAGAGGTACAGCAGTAAATGTATCGAAAAGGCTGTAAAACATTAATATAAAGTTCATTTGTTTATCCCTGACAGATATTGCAGTGCGAAAACAAATAAACATATTGAATGACGTTGTTATTGTTGTTGTTCTTTTAGCCACTTCATCTGATAAGGTTTTTAAAGCACTGTTCTCTTGTTCTCTATATATTGCAGTGTACAATATCTCTGTATATATATATATCATCAGTCCATATATCACGCGGGATTCTCTGATAATAAATGAAGACGCAGATCGAATCAGAACATCATCGTCGCTTACTGACAACAGGCTTTGTGTGGTATATAACAAAGCCTATGATTGCTTTTGTTGTCCTTGTGGCGCGGTGGTAGCGATCCCTGTTCACACGCAGAAGTCCAGGGTTCGATTCCCGACTCGTTAGGTATTGTTTGTTTGTGTATGTACGTATGCGAATCAACCCATTTATTTTTGTTCAGCTAGCGTTATTTTAGCCATATAGCGTTTAGTATATTAAGGTTAAATGTAGAATAATTACCCCAATGTAAGGCTTAAGGAACAGTGTGTACCAAGGCAATGGTTAATAGTCATCGAATATACAGGGTCATTAAGAAAGAATATCCAATTTGTAATATATAGCTATTTGTAATATGGTGATTCTTTTTGGGTGACTGTACCAAGAATATATGACTAATATTAGCTGCTGAGTGGATCGGTATTGTAAACTCTTGAGTATCGTAACGTCAACACTACGGTAATGCACAGTTGTAAATACTGTTTGCAGATTTTGTGAATTTCGTATCAGCAATGATTGATGTTGCAAAACCATGACGTGTTATACATCTAAGTAAAGTGTACTCAGTATGTACTCATTGTTGTGATGGTTATTAGTCGAGTTGTACTTGAACGAGATTGTACACATGAGTATGTTTTTTCATTCTAGGATGTAAGTAGCTGACTCCTTGACCTATGACCTCTGTGACCTTTTAGGCCTCAGAATCGCTACAGAACACGACTGCATCAAGTTGAGTTTGTGTACCAAGTGTGGGAGTCAAAGCGACACTTGTTACTGAATTACAGGAGGTGACGGCCACGTGACGCCACCTCACTCCTGACGTTCCCGGGCTCACTACGTCACCTCAGTAATGGAACGACACTTAATAACTTCGTATCACCTCCCTAATTAATAACAGATTCTTACTGGTGAAATTGCATTAACTCGGTTACAGTAATTACATGAGGTCACAGGTACACCGACGCGGGTCACTGCTGTCATGGTCTTGCTGTGATGGTTTACATGGGGAGGCGTCAGGCTTATGGTTATTATGGCATAATCCCACCTAGATCATCTGTGGCAGCCATGAAAGAGTAAATAATGATAATGATAATAATAATAATAATAATAATAATAATAATAATAATAATAATAATAACAGTAATAATAATAATAATAATAATAATAAGTGACACAATAACACGTCAAGTTCAGTCCAGTGCTCAAGTCAGTGTTTAAGGTACCGTATTAAATAACTTTATATACAGTACTGCCGCCTGGTGTAATAGTGATGCTGCTGCCTGTTGTATAAAGTAAGGCAGTCTATTAGTGAGAGAGACAGATAGACGGACAGTTAGACAGACAGACAGAAGTGAAGGAGGAGGGGAAATACGATTGAGATGGTGGGGAATTAGGGAGGAAGGGGGATTGGAAATGGGGAAGGAGTGAAGGGAAATAGGGAATGAGGAATGGGAAATAGGAGTGAGAGGAAAGGAAATTAGGGCGTGATGGAGAGGGAATTGGAGTTAGAAGGAGGGGAATAAGGGTGTGAAAGAAAGGGGAAATAGGGAATGAAAGGGGGGGATTAGGAATAAATGGGAGAGGAAATGGGAAGTGAGGGACGGGATATAAGAGGTTAGTGAGGGAATAAGAGAGAGAGAAAAAAAAACACAGGAAATGAAAAAATTACAGACAGACAAACAGAGAAAGAGGGGAAAATAGTTACAGAATGCGGGAGATAATAAACAGGAATCAACGAAACAATATGACACAATAAACGAAAGAATAAATGGAGAAACAAAAAAGCAAGAGACAAAAACAAATAGAAAGTTAATAAAGTACGAAAGATGAGAAAGGATAAATGAGGTGAATTA
Source organism: Homarus americanus (assembly GCF_018991925.1). Taxonomy (NCBI): domain Eukaryota; kingdom Metazoa; phylum Arthropoda; class Malacostraca; order Decapoda; family Nephropidae; genus Homarus; species Homarus americanus. The sequence continues at coordinate 1,589,288 of NW_024735038.1, forward strand.
CCCATTGTATGATACGAAGAGTGAAAGGAGGAGAGAAAGAGGGAAGTAAAGAAGAAAATGTAAAGGTGATAATAATAATAAAGATAAAATTAATAATAACAATAATAAAATTAATAATAATGATAATATTAATAATAATGACATTACTACTAATTCTTTTACTCCACACTGCAGCCCAAAAGAATAAAAAAATAGTAATTAAATAAATAACTGAAGAAATGAGATAATATGAATAACCTTAAATCAGAAGCGAAGGAAAGAGACAAAAGATAGACAATAACGACAAAAAAAAACGAGAATAAATGGTGATTAAACCCTGAGAATATAATCCAAGGACTAGAAGAGGATTGAACACGGGATAAAGGCCATAGAATAAAGGTAAGACTAACCAATGAGAGAAAACGAATGAAAAAAGAAGAATAGAGAGAATGAAAGGAAGGGGGAGGAAAGAGAGAGAGAGAGAGAGAGAGAGAAGAACTAATTGAAATAAGGGAGAGAAGCGAAGAGGAAGAAGTTCAAAAGATAGAGAATGGTTATTAAGACGGAGTGAACAGGTAGTGAGGGAAGGGGAAGAACGGCAAGAGGTTATTAAGGAACAATAAAAATGGAAATGAACAATATGCGTGTAGAAGTGACTTAGAGGATAATATACTGTATTTACATAGAGAGAGAGAGAGAGAGAGAGAGATTAAAATCGGGATGGTGTGAGCTAGGTGAAGACAGTGCTGGGAGGGTTATGTGTGGAAGGTTAGGGGGAAGTTATGGTATGGTGAGAAGTTATGGTATGGTGTCGTGTTTTACCGTTGGTGATGGCCCTGGGCAGAGAGAGAGAGAATGGGAGAGGGAGGAGAGGAAAGGAGGGAGGGAGGTTACTTTTGGAGGGAAGGAAGAAGTCAAGGGAGGAAGGAGGGTGTGCGTAGAACAATGGTGATGGGTTGAGGGAGAGAAGGAGATTGGAGGAGGGAGAGGGATGGTGATAAGAGAGAGGGAGGGAGGACATAAGATTTTACGGTTGGGTGAACAATGTTGAGTGAAGGAAGGATAGAGGGAGGGAGGGAGGGAGGAGGGGAGGAGGGAATTGACTATGCTTGGCTGAGAGGTGACGAGAGGAGGAGAGAGTGAAGTGGGTGGGGTGGGGAGGGAAGAAAGAGCAAACATTTATGCTTTTGAAGGAGAGAAGGATCATGATTATGCCCATAAGGAGAGGGTGTAAAGACGAACAGAGTGGAAGGAGTGGATGATGATTTCACCGCTGTTGAAGCCATTAACAGCTTACTAACGAGACGCGGTAATCGCACTGAGAACAAAGGCATAGTGGCTGTTATTTCAGCCAGGTGGTAATATGCCATAGCTGAATATTTATACACGAAATTACTGCTGCCTCGCGTTTCGTTATGGTGACGGAAAGTGTGCGTGTGTGTGTGTGTGGGTGGGGGGGGGTGTTGTGAGTGTAGCCAGTGTAAGGTTGTTATTGTGTTTTTGATGTATTTAGATGCATCAACACACAATAGGGTCGTTAATCATCGTTCTTTAAAGTTCTGGTTATGGAAATTACGAGATATATTATTGTAATACATCTGTGTGTGTGTGTGTGTATGTGTCGTAAGAAGTAAGCGTGAAACTTCTTTGTCAAACTCTTGCTGTTCCTGAGATCTTTTAAGTCTCTCCTCGGGTAAGTTTGTTACCTGGACGCCCACTGAGGTGATCACCATTACTTCCCACCACAAATTCCTCTCTGCGTTTCAAGTTTGGGAAGAAATTTTTTTACATTTGTTTTATTATTTATTAAACAAGGACAGGATCTACAGTAATCAAAGAGTCAAGTCATCCTCGAGGCTGAACCATTTACTAGACGACCCTTGTGTCAGTCACTTGAGCTAGGCGTCACATGTCACAGGCAGGTTGAGAGAAAGTTGGTCTGGATATTTGTAAATAATTTGTGTAGTTGTGTTTACTGTAAGCTACTGATGGGTGTGGCTATTGGCTATACTACTAGTACTAGCTCACACTGGATAGTATAACAAGTAGGTAGAGTTGGTGGTTATACTACAAGTACTAAATAGGGATTACTTGTGTATTGCGTTATGTCTGTATGTGTCTGGAAGTCCTTGAAAGATTCCAGACAAGGTCACGGACTTATGAAACTGAGTTAAGTCTTCACGGGGAAGTTTGTGTCGTGATAATCTCTCCTAACTCACCTGCCTCCACCCTACCCCTTCCACCCGACTACCTGCCCCTTCCTCCCCTACCTACCTTCCTCCCCTACCTATCTTCTCCACCCATCTACCCCCCTCCCCACATCTACCCCCCTCCCCACATACCACTTACACCCACCCACCTTCCATCCTTACCCTCTTCCTTTTCATTCACTTATCCCTGTCCTTCTTCTTACCTCTACCAGACAGACAGACAGACAGGCAGAGAGAGAGAGAGAGAGAGAGAGAGAGAAAGAGAGAGAGAGAGAGAGAGAGTCAGCAGTAATACTCGCGCTAAACACTGAGGGAGGTACACGCTAGTTGTCCTTCACCTCTCTTTCACCAAATCCACTTTAAAGCTGTATGTCTTTCCAGTGACTCGGTCCTCTCTCTCTCTCTCTCTCTCTCTCTCTCTATTTGTTCTCATTTATCGCTCTCTCTCGTTCTTTATTTCTTCCTTGCTCTCTTCCCTTTACTACTCGTGTGGTCGTTCTTTATTCCGTTCCTTTCTCGTTCTCTCCCTCCTTACTTCTTCCCTTCCCTTCCTGTTCTCTCCCCTCTTCCTTTCTCTTTTCTTCCCTTTATCTCATTTTATCTCTCCCTCTCTCTCTTTCTCATTCTTTCCACAAGCTTTCACGGTCACAGCTCTGATTAAATTCACGCCACCGTCCCTACGCGAATTGGACTCAGACATTCAATGTATTCCCAACCTGTTCATCTCAACACTCATTGTTCACACACCCGTACTTATCAATATCCAGTGTCTTCCTCATTTATATTCCCCTCACTCACTTCCCCTGTACGTCTCTCCCCCTTATCCTTATCGCTGCTTGTATCTGCATCTTGGAAAATTTCTATCACCTGAAGATTAGCCCTCCCCGCCCCACCCCCCCACCCTAGTTTTTTTTCACATTACTAACTGTCATAAAGTTATCTAGGGGAGTTAGGTTAGGTTAGGGTGGTTAATCTTAAGGTGAAATATGCTGGAGGGAGACCTAATCTTCAGGTGTTCCCGATGGTGTTTAAGGCTCCATATTGCTCAGGTCTAGTTTATACGTGTTGGTCATCTCGTATTTTTTCGTCTTTATTCTCAGTTGTTGATGACTAGTGTATTAACTAATCTAGAATACGTCCTTAAATTACCTTAGTTGTTAATGGCGCAGTAATACATAAAAAAAAGAGGAATCCCATTTCCTGTAGTGTATAAACCGCGAGATTTGGTCATTGGCTCCATTAACTCTGACTTGTCTCACGCACCAGAAAACCTCCAGCACTCAGGTCAGGAAAGACGGTCATCCGGGTGACTAAACTCGGCCAATTACCTGCTGGTTAAATTAATGTATTTATTATTGCTAGTGTGTTCAGGAGGCCGTGTGGGTTGTAAAGTGATGTAAATGAATAGCTCCAAATACAGTTACAGATACAGTCACAAATACAGTTACAGATACAGTCACAAATACAGTTACAGATACAGTTACAAATCTATAAAGGAAAATGGTGAATATATATTTATATTTGATATGAACTGTACTTATCCCTACACCCAAGCTACCAAGGTGAGGTAGAAATAAAAGAAAGAGGTTACTGCACATATCCCAAATGGTGACAGACTCGGTGATGAAGGAAAACGGATTGTCGGAGGAAGGAAAATACCGCAGGGGAGAGAAGTACAGAGCTCGGTAGTGGCGGTAGAGACGGTGGTATTGTTATGCCTTTTCTCATGTGGCTGGACTGACAGTCTTATTGTGGGAACAGGTATATAGCTGTTTAGGAGTAGGATGCTGTCACCTAACTCCCGAGAACACTGGCCCTAGTAGTACATGAGAGAGAGAGAGAGAGAGAGAGAGAGAGAGAGAGAGAGAGAGAGAGAGAGAGAGAGAGAGAGAGAGAGATCATGACTTTGTAAATATCAGCACATGTCCTGTAAAAGTATCCACCACTCACACTAGGACAGGAACCAGCTACAAGAACTTCCTCAAGACACGACTAAGATAACATTCAGGGAGTGAGTGAGTGTCTTAGAACGGCACAACCTCCCTCCTCCCCTCCGTGCATAAATTATTTCCCCGCAGCATTTGAAGTTACTTTTCTTTTAATGAGATGGAAATGCAGGTAATCAGGGAAGGTGTGCTGGGAAAAATAGTCCCCCAGTTCGCCCTCATTATACCTCATCACCTGAAAAGTTAGATGTGATCATTCTTGCTTAATTAAAACATTTTTGGTGGATGTATTTGAGGTGTGGTTCTCATCCTGGGGTTATGGCGGGCTGGGAGGTGTATATATATACTGTACAGTATATAGTATTGCGGATGTCAAACATTTAATTTAGCATCCAACGACAATATTATCATCACTAAACCAGACAAGGGTAATGGGGTTGTTGTACTTAATAAAACGTCCTGCGTTCAGAAAATGTGGAATATACTTAACGACCGCACTAAATTTGCCCCCGTTCTGGACGACTTATTCAGGGTAATTCTTAAGTATGAAGACAAGATTAACAGATTTCTTCGTAAACTTAAAAACAATAATGTCATTAATGACTCCGCCTTTTTAAAACTCTTTGTTAGCAGATCTAAACCAGGTATCCTGTACAGTCTACCAAAGGTACACAAGGATGAGTGTCCCTTACGCCCTATATTGTCTGCCCTGGGCACCTTCAACTATAAACTGTCTTAAATTCCTCGTTCCCATATTGTCACCAATAACTTATAATCAATGCTCTGTTAAAGACTCTTAGTTTTGTTAAGGAGCTCACTAGCATCTCATTCAACAACTGTGTTATGGCTAGCTTTGATATACAGTCTCTGTTTACCAACATCCCTCTTGTCGAAACTATTGACATATGTACAGATGAACTGTTCTCAAATACTGATATAATTGATGGATTCAATGGACCACAATTTAAAGAATGTTTAAAACTGGCTGTAAATGATTGTTTGTTTTTATTTAATAACAAAGCTTATAAACAATGTGATGGCGTTGCTATGGGTTCACCCTTAGGTCCCACGTTGGCCAACGCTTTCTTCTGTCGCCACGAGAAGCTTTGGCTAACCGAATGTCCCGCCTAATTTAAGCCTTTGTTCTATCGTCGGTATGTTGATGACACTTTTTTAATTTCCAGATCACTTGATCGCGTCTCTATGTTCCTAAATTATTTAAATTCGAAACATGGCACCATTAAATTTACTTGTGAATTTGAACTGACAATATTCTACCTTTCCTTGATGTTAATATCCACCGTCTTCATAATATATTCGAGACTGCCTCATACAGAAAACCAACATTCACGGGTTTGAGTTCAAAATTTTCATCTTTCATTCCTCTTAATTAAAAACGAAATCTAGTACGTCCTCTTACCAACAGAGCCTTTAATATATGTTCAAGCTATTTCCACTTGGACATTGAACTAAAATACATAAAGGAACTACTCTTTAACAATGATTTCCCTAAGAGATTTACAGACACTTATATTGGCAAAACCCTTAATAGGTTTTTAGTCCCACAGCCTCAAATCCACACTGTCCCTAAATATTCTATCTATCTCACCATCTCGTACACAGGCCCACTCAGTTTCACCCTTAGAAACAAACTTAAGAAGCTTTTCAATGAATTCTATCCACAAATTTCTCTCAGACTAGTCTTCAAAACCCAGAGTTCAATTAAAAGATTTTTTAAAATTAAAGACACCATGCCACACACCTGCAAGCCTCGGTTGTTTATCAATTTACGTGTGTTAGCTGTAGGGCAGCATATGTAGGTCAAAAAAAAGTTTGATAACTCGCATCCATGAGCACTTGGGCCGTTCCGTCGGAACAGGCCCATTTGTGATATGGCTTCCTGTGAATTGTTGTGTTTTTCACACTGAGGCTCGTCTAAATTGAGGTAATACCCCCTGTATATATGTTGTTTCTGATTTTAGGCTTGTACGTAGGGCTCTCGTCATTTTTATCGGTTTTAAATTATAAGGCTCTTTTTTTTAATATTAATTTTGCGGAAGGTAAATTTTGGTATAATGTTACGTTTTTATTGTATTTTTTAAAACCTTTTAAAACTTCTTGTTTTCTAGGCTCTGATGATGGAAAATGATTTTCCGAAACGTTAGTGTTTAAAGAAACCCAATTTAGTCAAGATGTTTGTGTTTTCCCTGGTTCTCCTCTTCGTTATAAAACTACGCTTTCCACGTAACAAGTCCATTGCTGAACTTAATAATTGAAGTGTTATTTTAAACCACATTATGACGTACATGTTATTTCAGTTCAGGTTCATGACATATTTACATATATTATGCCATGAGTAATGGAGCTTTTGTGATTTAATATCCAAACATTATTTTAACCCCGCAACCTGATGCTTTTATATTAACACACTATTATGGTCCGTGCAAAGTAATTTAGTTTATTAGTGAGTCGTCATTCTAACCAGTCCACGTGTACCGTTATGGGTTGTGGTGTTAAAGTGTTTGGAGGTAAATTACTCCTATCGTTCTAACCCACCACACAGACGCTATGTTCAGGACACACTGTAAAACATTCCCACCCGGTACAGACCTGACATTCTCACCCAGGTACAACTATGTTAGACGGTAGTTGTAGTTGGTTAAGTTAGGTTAGGTAGTTTTGGTTGGAGCTCTTGTGTTCTTATTTATTTTAGTCTTTCTCTTGTTCTTTTTTTTGTCTATCGCAAAGCTTTCCACCCTTTTCTCTTTGTTCCTCGACTCCCCTTCACTCCCCCACTCCCTTTCACCTCTCACCTCTCCCTTCCACTTCTCCTATCCCCTCTTCCTATTCCCTTCCCCACCCTCTTCCACTCCCACTCCCCTTTACCTCCCCCCAATCCCCTTTACCTCTTCCCCAATCCCTTCAACTTCTTCCTTCCCCTCTCCCCTCCACCTCTCCCTTTTCCTTCTCCCGTGCACCTCTCCCTTTCCCACCCCCCTTCACCTTTCTCTTCCCTACTTCCATCCACCTCTATCTTCCACTGTTTTCTTCAACCCTCATTATTTCACCACTCCTCTCCTCGTCCATTATTACGTTTCTTCATTCTCCTTTGGGATCTTCTCACTCACACTCTCTCTCACTCTCTCACACTTTCACACTTTTTTGGGGGGGCGAACAGAAAGTTAAGGAAGAAGCGTCATGATATTAAAAAACTATATTATTCTTTCATAACTCGTTTGGCTGGAGTTAAAGTTATGTTTGTTAAGCATGTGAAGCGTAACTTAGGTAGTGAGGGCGATGTACTGAAACCTAACCTAACTTAACCTAACCTTAACTAACCTAACCTAACTTATCCTAGCGTAATCGGAATTAAGTCTAACCTAACTTAAACTAATTCCAACGCTACCTAACTTAAACTAACTCCAACTTAACGTAATTGGAACAAACTTTAACTCATCTAACCTACCCTAACTTAACCTGACCTAATATAACCCTAAGGTAGCCACTCTCCTAATTTAAGTTAACCTAACCTAATTCACGTACCCCAAAGTTACCTAACCTAACTTAACATACCCTTAACCTAACCCAACCAAACCAAGTCCCGGGGTTTAATTCGGCCTCAGCCAGTAAGAGTTGTGCATTTCTCTAGTTGCAGTCATTAATGTACCTCCAAATGGCACTATGACATTCTCCCCCACCACATAACATGACTTCCTCTGTGTCAGCTGAGGGGGAGGATACAGCTGTATTCCTCCCTGGTAGAGGGTCCCAGTCTTAAGGGCCCCAACTCTATAGGACAACAGACCTAATGGGGAGCCGAACGTCGTTACCCGATCATAGTACATTCAAGATAACGTAACCTTGAAGATAAAGCAGTAGATTTATTCACCCTTAACAGAGACGAGGAACTGTATCAAGGTTCCATGGTGACTCGATTTAATGCCGACGCCATGATGGTCTCAGAGAGGCAGCCGCTGCAGGGTGTTGGGTCTGGATGGATCAGAAATTTCGTGCGTTACTCTGGCCTGAAGCTGACGAGTGTTGCTTGCGAAAATCTCTCTCATATTTATCCGTCAGTTAAGCAGTAATTGGAGCTATCTTTGTGTTTATATGTACAGTAGTTATATGTGTGTGATTATATCTGTATGTAGCTATGTATGTCTGCCTTACTGTCTACCTTTATATTGATCTATTTAGATCTGTATATATGTGTATTCTCTCTCTCTCCCCTATATATATATATATATATATATATATATATATATATTCAGCTTTATTCATTTTATCTCACCCACTTTTATTTATTATTTTTCATGTCCATTTTTACGAGGAATGTGAGTGGGAGGTAGCCGTGCACGCTCCAGTAACTGGCAGGATTTTAATAATTCGTTCAGTGCGGTTCCGAGTGACTGGCTGACCGGCGGTACACTTTAGTGAGAAGGAAGGATGTATGTGGGATGGGGTGGAAGAGAAGGGAAAGTGGAGGATGAAATGGAAGAGAGGGGAGAGGAGAGGTAAGAGAAGTATAAAAGAGAAGAGGTGGTAAAGGGAAGGAAATGGAAGAACTAAGTGGAAGAGAAGGGAGAGGGAGGGAAAGGGAAGAATGTATCTAGGGAATGGTGAAGTGGAAGAGAGGATGGTTGGGTGATGGAGCGACGGAAGGGAGAGGGGCAAGGTGGGGATGGGAGAAAGATGATGGGATGGTGCCGTTACAAGAGGTTATTATTATTATGGTTATTGTCATTTTTATATTATTATTATTATTATTATTATTATTATTATATTTAATTACTCATCCAAGCTCCGCCTCCCCCTTCCACCTCCAGCCCACCACCCCCTTCCTCTCCACCACCCCTCCCTCTCCACCACCCCCTCCTCTCCACCCTCTCCCTCCTCCACCACCTCTCCACCACCCCCCTCCCTCTCCCCCCTTTCAATGAAATTCATATGAAGGCTTAATAAAAATGCCATTTACTTCCAGTGCAGTTTTAATTAAGTGAAAATTTATTAAGAAATATTTTTGCCATGACACAAAGAATTGCCTCAGTTGGCGACAATAAACACCTGGCTGCCCTGATAAACACTGCGTCAAAAAGAAACATAATTTAAACTGTAGTATTATTATAGCGTAACAATATCATTTGTCACTTGGTCCTAAGCGAGAGTATTGAGACCGGTGAAAATATCATTGGACCTCTTTATATCAATGTTTTATAGCGCTGTAAGCCTTTATCATATATAAACGTGTGTAGTTATATATTCATTCTCGTAAAAGTTGAAATAATGAGAATAATGAATTAAAACAGAATTATGTTTTGGTGAATGTTATTACAATTACAATTATCACTTTTTTTGTGTGTGTTCCCGCGCGCTGTTTAGTCTGTTATGGAGATTAATAGTGTTGATTTTGTCTCTGAGTGAGCATAATGTTATTGTTTACCCCCATAGTGGAGCGTAATGTTATTGTTTAACCCCTGACTGAGCATAATGTTATTGTTTAGCCCCTGACAGTGTAATGATTTAATTTTTATTTATTTTTTGCCCCTGACTGAGCATATGTAATGTTTTTCTTTGACCCCTGACAGAGCGTAATGTTTTTGTTTGACCCCTGACAGAGCGTAATGTTTTTGTGTAACCCCTAACTGAGCTTAAATATCATTGTATTCACTCCAGTCAAACATATTTCTAGACAGGATATTTTATTTCAAACACCGCGTGTTGCTAAGGAGCCACTGAATGTTGTTTTAAGTTCTCTCAAGTTTTGTTTCTCTCTCACAAATATTTATCCATCTTGTCTCAAAGTGCCTCATAGTTTGGTGTTCAGTTTTCTGTCTTATTCTCTCCAGCATTGAGCTATCTCTACAAGTTCTTTGAGTGTCTTGTTTCTTACTTGGTTTCTCTCTCTCATGCTTGTTGCTACGAGAGAGAGAGAGAGAGAGAGAGAGAGAGAGAGAGAGAGAGAGAGAGAGAGATACTGACCACCCGTCCATCCGTCTGCCCATCCATCCGTCCGTCCGTCCGTCTGTCTATCCGTCCGTCCGTCCGTCCGTCCGTCCGTCTGTCTGTCTGTCCATCTATCCGCCCGTCAGTCTGTCTAACAGCCAAACTGACTGACTGACATTATATGAACTGAAAAAATGTGAGAACTTGTGTCAGGGCTGTGTAGGTAGCGGCCAGCAACACCACTATCTATTAAAGACGGTATATTATGAAGCGTATTGGTGGTGGTGATGGTGGTGGTTGTGATGGTGGTAGTTACGATGCTGATGGTGGTAATGGTTGGGATAATGTTGAGGCAATGATATTAACGCTGGAAATAATGTTGATGCTGTTTGGGGCTGTTATGGTGTAATTGATGGTGGTTGTTGTTGTGTTGGTTATATTGTTGGAGATGTACAGGTGCTGGGGGCTGCAGGTCTCCCGGGAAAGGTGCTAGGGGCTGCAGGTTGCCTGTTACAGGTGGTGGAGGCTGCAGGTCGCCTGGTGCAGGTGGTGAAAGCTGCAGGTCGCCTGGTGCAGGTGGTGAAAGCTGCAGGTCGCCTGGTGCAGGTGGTGAAAGCTGTAGGTCGCCTGGTGCAGGTGGTGAAAGCTGCAGGTCGCCTGGTGCAGGTGGTGAAAGCTACAGGTCGCCTGGTGCAGGTGGTGAAAGCTGTAGGTAGCCTGGTGCAGGAGATGAAAGCTGCAGATCGCCTGGTGCAGGTGGTGAAAGCTGCAGGTCGCCTGGTGCAGATGGTGAAAGCTGCAGGTCGCCTGGTGCAGGAGATGAAAGCTGCAGGTCGTCTGATGCAGGTGGTGAAAGCTACATGTCGCCTGGTGCAGGTGGTGGAGGCTGCAGGTCGCCTGGTGGAGGCTGCAGGTCGCCTGGTGGACGTACCCTGGTGGCGGTGGCCATGTGTTATGCATACGGAACCCCGCGTCGAGCCTCTGCACCCAATCCCTCCCTCGTTATCCCTGCTTTGTAAAATGCATTCACCCTCCTGACCCCACTCTGCCTCCCTCTCACCTTCCTTCATGACCCCACTCGGCCTCTCCTCTCACCCTCCTTCGCAGCCCCTCTGCCTCCCTCTCACCTTCCTCACTTGACTCCACTCTGCCTCCCTCTCCACCTTCCTTCACTTGACCCCACTCAGCCTCTCCTCTCACCCTCTTTCCACTGACCCCTCTGCCTCCCTCCTCACCTTCCTCATGACTCCACTCTGCCTCCCTCTCACCTTCCTTCATGACCCCACTCTGCCTCCCTCTCACCTTCCTTCATGACCCCACTCTGCCTCTCCTCTCACCCTCCTTCATGACCCCACTCTGCCTCTCTTGTGCGATATCATAACCCCTTGAGTACTATGACATATTCTTCGAGTACCGCGATATAGTACTCAGTGGATAAAACGTAAATCTTAAGCAAATACCTGTGAAAAATTGGACAAGAATTTTTTTTATCATTTTGTATTATGCAAAGGTAATTAATGTGAGTGAATTTTATGAAAACTTTCCCTTGTCGTTGGTTTTCCCTTTAGACAAATGAGTATTTTTTATTTATCTGTTTAAGTGGAGAAGTATTGTCAATAATTCTTAACAAAATAAATAAACAAATACACAAATAAACAATTATCTCTTGATATTTACCGTGCGCATAATTTAAAGAGACAATATTGTTTGTTTACTAATCTTATAAAAGGGCGGAACAAAATAGTTTTATCTCTTCGGTGTTTGTGTGTAGGGAGGGAGGGAGGGAGGGAGGGGGGACGTTGGCCACGGGTCATAAAGAGGAAGGAGGAAATGGAGGGAGAGAGAGTGAAGGGAGCAAGGGGGATAGAGGAAGAAAGAAGTGCGGGAGAGAGAGGAAGTAGGGTAGAGAAAGAGAGGGAGGGAGATAGGATGAGGGGGAAGGGAAGTAAGGATGGAAGGAGAGAGAGTGACAGAGGAATGGAGGGAGAACTGGTCCCCTCGTTCGGCTCCTCTCGTTACTTTTAGTGTGGCAACAAACTACCGTAGGTGTTGCTGGCCTCTGATTTGTTAGTTGACACCGTGGTTGGTCCTTTGTGAGAGAGAGAGAGATCACCCCGGTGTTTTTATGAGAAAGTAAACAACTGGGAGGTTGTTTCTGTTTGTGTTTTATGTCCTCAGGTAATAACGATGTTGACGCACGATGCGCTTTGTTCACTTCTAGTGCTCACGTATGTATGTGTGTGTATGCGTGTGTGCGTGTATACTGTATAGTCGTGTTTATGTAGATGTAAGTTTGTATGTTGAAGTGTATTTGTTTGTGTTTATAGTGTGTACTTGTAGATGTGTGTTTGTTTATGGAAATATGTGGTTTGAGTGTTTGAGTGTGTAAATGTTTGTATCTGTATAGATTTAACAGTAACAGCAACAACAATAATAATAATGATGATAATAATATTAACAATGTCAGTAATAAAAATATTAATACACCCGATGGTGTGTTTACTTGCATTTCCATGCATGTAAGTATAAACGTGTACATTTATCTAAGAAACGTACGTGTGTGTGTGTGTGTGTGTGTGTGTGTGTGTGTGTGTGTGTTTTCATGAGCAACACAGCATACACCTAGTTTATGTAAGCATCTAGTTGTATGTATGCCTGGGTGTGCGTTTGTATGCATGAGTGTGTACGGGTGCCATTGTTCACGAGAGACTGACGTAAGATCTGCCCTGCCCTGAAGTATCCGTCTCTCCACACCAAACAAACACCTGGAAAGGAATGTTAATTAAAGACAGTAATTTACCTGTGCTGTTTGAGGTAACTTCTCCTCCAAGCGTCGTTCACTTGCTCAAGAATTACTCTCTCTCTCTCTCTCTCTCTCTCTCTCTCTCTCTCTCTCTCTCTCTCTCTCTCACCGCTTTACTCCTTGACCCTCCCCACAGAAAATTGAGAGAGGAAGAAGTATAAGAGATAGATAGGTATTAATATTTTCTCTTCTTTTTAATGTGTTTGATGATAAGCTTTGTACTGAAGAGGAAACAGCTGATCCCATGATATATTTCCCCCTCCCCCCCCCAAGATTTATAAAATTTGTACCCAAGATTACACACACACACACACACACACATTGAAGTAAGGTAGATGAGAGAGCCAACTACTCTTTCTGTCTCACTCTTCTCTGTCTCACACTTCTCTCTCTCACTCTTCTCTGTCTCACTCTTCTCTGTCTTCCTCCATCTCCTTATCTCTCCTATTAATCTTCATTCTTTCTCAATCATCTTTCATCTTATATTACTCATCATCCGACCCGCGTTTATCTGATATTACTCTTCTTCCCATTAATCTTTATTCGTTCTCTCTTCTATCTTCCATTCCTTATTAATCCAAGTTTTCCCTTTTCATTTTTTACCTCTCTCTCTCTCTCTCTCTCTCTCTCTCTCTCTCTCTCTCTCTCTCTCTCTCTCTCTCTCTCTCTCTCTCATCCCCTTTAGTATTCCTTCCCACCTTCCCTCCCTTAAGCCGTCCGTCTATTTCACACTCCTCTCCCAGGCCCCTCTCCCTCCCATAACTCTCACCCTGTCTCATTCCTTCTCTCTCCCATCTTCACTACCTGTCTCTATTCCACTTTCACTTTCTCTCATTTACCTATTTCCCGCCATCACTCCTCTTTCACCCACACTATCTCCCTTTCTCTCTTTCATCACCCCCTCTTCTCTTTCCCAACGTACAGTACCTCACCCTCTCCCTCTCTCCCATCATCCCTCTCCCTTTCCCAACTTTCCTCTCGTCTCTCCCTCTCCTCTCACTTCACTCTCATGTCGCCCACTCTAACACACCACAAACTTCCTCCTCCTCCCCCCCCCCCTGCAAGTCCTCAATGTCTAGGGGGGGAGGGGGGGGGGTCATCCTGGGGGTCCCCTTATAGAGTAGCATTTACAGGCTGGGTCATGTTTACTGGGGGAAAATACATTCAGGGTGAGGATTGGGGGTCAGGCGAGGTCACGTGAGGTCAAGTTGGATCATAAGTGGTTACATATAGGTCAAATGGGTTCAGACTAGCTTATAGGGTCAAGTAGAGTGATGCGAGGTCTTTCGGGGTTAAGTAGACTCAGGCGAGGTCACACAGGGTCAAGTAGAGTCAGATGAGGTCACGCAGGGTGAAATAGGGTCAGATAAGGTTATACAGGGTCAAGTAGAGTCAGACAAGGTCACTGGGGATCAAGCAAGATTAGGAAGCTGCCAACAAGTCTTGTCTCATTAAGCACCGCAGCGCTATGTCAACATTGCACGAACAAGCGTTAATTAGAAAGGCAAACATGTATGGCTGAGAGGGAGCGAGTCGTGTAGTGTAGGTGCTGGGACCGGGGGCTCAACTTGGTGCATGTTTTGCTTTATGGCTTCAGGATTTAAATTTCCATGACTTTTAACCTGAGATATACCGTGGTATAAGTTAGGTTTTCCCCCCTGAGAATAAGGAACCCGGTAGATATTTTTTTACCCGTGTGTGTGTGTGTGTGTGTGTGTGTGTGTGTGTGTGTGTGTGTGTGTGTGTGTAATAATAATAATAATAATAATAATAATAATAATAATAATAATAATAATTGACGGTTTATTGAAAAAGTTCTGCAGCCCGAAGGCTGAAAATATACATTGGACATAAATGACTTATTACATACATTGGTGGTTTAACAAAAGCCTTCATTAGAGAAAGGTAAAGGAACATACAGTGAACATACAGATTATTGTAGGTGTTGAACAGCAAACACGTAGTGTAGTAACTCCCTCCCAGATGGTGTTAGGAGGGACCTCACGTGGTGTAGTAGTTCCCTCACAGATGGTGTTATGAGGGGCCTCACGTGGTGTAGTAACTCCCTCACAGATGGTGATATGAGGGACCTGACGTGGTGTAGTAACTCCCTCACAGATGGTGTTATGAGGGACCTGACGTGGTGTAGTAGTTCCCTCACAGATGGTGTTATGAGGGGCCTCACGTGGTGTAGTAACTCCCTCACAGATGGTGATATGAGGGACCTGACGTGGTGTAGTAACTCCCTCACAGATGGTGTTATGAGGGACCTGACGTGGTGGAGTAATTCCCTCACATATGGTGTTATGAGGGACATGTGGTGTAGTAATTCCCTCACAGATGGTGTTATGTGAGTGAGGTTTGGTCTTAGGCCTTCCTATCGTAGACGGATTAACACATCGCTGGTTGTTGTTGGGTCTCACGGGCCGTTATCACTGGGTACCTGGGACCTCACTGTGTGAAGGTTAAGTTGGGTACGACTGTTACTGTTGAGTTGTTCTCACTGACTTAAGCACTGTTCACCACTGTTCACCTCGGTTTAACACTGGTTCCGTTCCTTTCCTAAATGAAATTGTAACTTCTGGCGAGAACTTGTTGATATTCCGGTGGGGAGGAGGGTTCACGGGAGGGAGTTGGTAGAGGCCAACTTAACAGTTGACCTGGCTGCTCCGAGAGGAGCGCCAGGTACGTCTTGACCCTTCGGTGGTCAAGGATGTAGTGTGTGTGGAGCCTGTTGAACTGTGTTACTGTAGGTACTGGAACTAAAGTGTCAACCTCGACATATGAGTTGGAGTAGAAGGGGAATACGTCTATCTGCAGGATTTACTCGACGTATAATTTGTTAATGTTCCCAGAGCTGTGGTCAAGTAGGCGTTACTTGAGTCTCAGCGAAGGATTAAATTTCAGGGTCGTTGATGAGGAAATGAAAAGGTGTCAGGTGATTACATGGTGTTGAACTCTGACCTTTAGGTTTCTAAGGTCAGGTTCCTCTCGTAGGATAGATGTAGGAGTGTTTCTTAAGCTGAGGAAGTTATTTGGTTATGTTGATAGAGTTGGGTGAGGCGGCTAAAGGTCTCGTTTCTGGATTAATGGTTTAAGTTTCATTGACCTTTAAATCATTGTGAACCAGATGAGAATTTTTGGTTGGATTAAGTTTTAATTTGTTCGTTTCTCCCGACCTTTGAGCGAGTTGGATGATCTGGTCGTGGATGGAAGGTTCTTGTTAGTGTCCGTTTATCTGTATTGATTTTAGACTGTTGACTAATTATGTCAGTCTCTTGAGGCCATTGACCTCTGACCTACATTGGAGTCAATTTCCCCCCGAGCAGTAGTTTATTTATAGTGAAGTTATGAGGAAAGAGTCGTGGACGGTGCCAGGGCTCTGTTGGCCAGTGGTTGCCAAACTTTTCAACTTCACGGATCAGCGGAGAGTGAAAAAATTCTGCAGACCATAGTTGTAAATATTTTACATTTGCAGTTTACTTATTCCAGATTCAGTAGACCCTCGGTATTTCGTGAGGTTGGGGCCGATAATTACTGCGAAATATCGTTTTCACGATATATCGTTCTATAAATTACAGTGATGGGGAAGGCGGGGTACGGGACCAGACTGAAAAATACACCAAAAATGCCTTAAGACGTTATTTCACCAAACATTGGGAGCAGCTCAGCAGTGAGGCTCCACTGTGATATATATACAGGTGTCCTGTATACAGTATATTCCTGTCTTCTAATAATATTCACCCGGGAGTCAGCTGACAGCTGCCTGGCATGAACATGAATTAATTTTTGCTAATTAAATCACAACTGAATTGTTATTAATACACAACAATAAAGGCGACGGTAACAAAAAAATCCGATAGACCTGAAAATCTTACTCCGTGGACCATAAATTGGGAGCCACTGTTGTAGGGGACCAGTACATTACTCTATATATCCTGACCCCTGACCTGCGACCTGCAGTAGGCAGGTCAGGCCTCTTGGTAAAATTATTTGATTATTGTTTTTTGACCCTATAACGCGCCTGGCACAGCTGGCTGAGATCACATGAAGATAATACACCCAAGTTTATTTCACCTGAATTTAAAGGTTAAACACCCAAACCTAATGCTACCTGGAGGAGTCAGGTTAGGTATATATAGATTAGTCATGGTTAGGTTAGTTATAATTAGGTTAGTTTAATCTTCAGATGTAGTTTAGTGTATTGATATATTTTAAACCTTGACCTCTCAAGTCAGGGTGAACGAGGTCAAATATCTCTGTAGGAACTATTGTAGAGACCTTGACCTTTGACCCATGGTGTACAAGGTCAGGTGCCTCATTAGGGACTCTTACAGGTGTGCTGTGTGTGTGTGTGTGTGTGTGTGTGTGTATGTGTGTGTGTGTGTGTGTGTGTGTGTGTGTGTGTGTGTGTGTGTGTGTGTGTGTGTGTGTGTGTGTGTGTGTGTGTGTGTGTGTGTGTGTGTGTGTGTGTGTGTGTGTGTGTGTGTGTGTGTGTGTGTGTGTGTGTGTGTGTGTTTTTCTGACCATAGTTAACCTAATTATTTCCCCACTATAAATAGGGAAGGAGAGGGGAGGGAAAAGGAGGAGAAGGAAGAAAGAGGAGAGTTGGGGGGAGAGAGTAAGAAGAGAATAGAAGAGGAGGGGAGAGTAGAAGAAAATAAGGGGAAAGTAGCAGGGTAGAGGAAGAGTGTAGAACAATAAAAGTCGAATGGAAAAACATGAGGGAAAAGAGGAGGAGAGTAAGAGAAGAAGAAGGTAAAGAGAGTGGAAGAGAGTGGGGAATGCAGAGATTGAGGGGATAAATTTTGAGAGCAAGAGGAGAGAGGGAGGGGAGAGTGAGTAGAGATGAGTAAGGGGAAAGTTTTTAAGAGTTTGAAAGCAATGTGAGAGAGAGAGGATTATTAAAGTGAGAAGAAAAACAAGTCAGAGTGAGAAAAACAAGGGTAAGGCTTGAGAGAGGAAGAGGAAAGTGAGAGAAGAGAGGGAAAGAGAGAGAGTGAAGAAGAAAGAATAGAAAGATGAGGGGGAAACAAAAGAGAGTGAGAGGAACAGTGATAGAGCCACGGCGAGTGAGAGGAATGGTGATAGAGACACAGCGAGTGAGAGGAATGGTGATAGAGACACAGCGAGTGAGAGGAACGGTGATAGAGCCACAGCGAGTGAGAGGAATGGTGATAGAGACACAGCGAGTGAGAGGAACGGTGATAGAGCCACAGCGAGTGAGAGGAATGGTGATAGAGACACAGCGAGTGAGAGGAACGGTGATAGAGCCACAGCGGGGTAAGGGAGAACGGTGATAGAGCCACAGCGAGGAGAGGAACAGTGATAGAGCCACAGCGGGTAAGAGGAACAGTGATAGCTGCCAGCGGGCAAGAGGAACGGGTGATAGAGCCACAAAGGAGGAGGACCCAGTGATAGAGCCACAGCGAGTGAGAGGAATGGTGAGGAGCCACAGCGAGTGAGAGGAACGGTGATAGAGCCACAACGAGGGAGAGTAAAGACAGCTGACAACTTCACCAGGCCCATCATGGGAGGAACAGTGATAGAGGCCACAGCGGGGTAGAGGGTGGTGATAGAGCCTGGCGAGTGAGAGGAACGGTAGTAGAGCCACAGCAGCGAGTGGCGGAGAGGAATGGTGATAGAGCCTGGCAGAGTGAAAGGCAGTGATAGAGCCACAACGAGGGAGAGTAAAGACAGCTGACAACTTCACCAGGCCCATCATGGCTCCCTCTCTCACCATTTACGTCCTGTTTTTTTATGTTTTTTTTTTGTTTGTTTGTGGGTTTTTTCGGTACACGATGCTGGGGGAGTGCTGCCAGCCAGGTCCTCCCTCCCTCCCTCCCTCCCTCTTAAACAAGGTGGATGCTGGCAGCGTGTCTAGTTTCCTTGCCTGTTCCGTACTCTGACCTGGACTAGGGTTCATTTTGTGTGTGTGTGTGTGTGTGTGTGTGTGTGTTAGCCTCGATGTTTTCTGGTTTTCTTCCGCTCATAATTTAGAGAGAGAGAGAGAGAGAGATTAATTAAAGAAGCATAGTAATTAATTAATCAGCCTCCACAGCTGTATAATAAGTACATCATCCATCAACACGGGGGTAAGGTATGTTTCTGACCTATACACACGCCAGGTTAATTAAGCTCCTCCACCTGTCGAGTACCTGTGGTTATGATGCTTCACCTGCCTCTAGCCTCTCACGTGATATTAATCTCCTGATGATGAGAGAATGATGATTATTAATACAATTTCCTGGGGGTAGAATATTTTTTGAGGTGAGTGAATATAACATAATTAGTTTCCCAAAGATGTATTTCCGAGGTTACTGTATTTATTGACGCTATACAGGAGTTCAGACTTTAGTGTATTCTATAAGTTAACATTTTCTTTATGTGTATGTGGATTAGTGTATGTTATTTAATCTGTATGTGTGTGTAAATATATATGTGCGTATATCTGTTTAGAAATGTGTGTATGTGTATGCCCGTCGTCCACATAATCCTCACGTACACCAACACCTCATGACAACCACGCACACTGAGAGAGAGAGAGAGAGAGAGAGAGAGAGAGAGAGAGAGAGCTTTTGAATCTTTCCCTCAACTTGGTCCTGCTGGGTAATACCTCCCCCTTGTCCTCACCATTTGATATGCAGATCAGGTGGCGGTCTGCTAAGATTAAAGTCAGAGAGGTTCTTCTCCACCTCGATTCAAGGAGTTCCTTTTTTAATCCTCGCGTCTCTGTTCGAAATTGAATGTCGGCTGTGAAGGAATAGTTGATGATGGCGTGGGGGGGGGGTGTCTCTGTGGATAGTGGAGGGTAGGAGACGGATAGTTGACGGGGTATGGGATGTCTCCGTGGATAGTGGAGGCTAGGAGACGTATAGTTGACGGGGTATGGGATGTCTCCGTGGATAGTGGAGGTTAGCAAATAGTTTTGTGTGGATAGTGGTGGCTAGTGGGAGGATAGTAATAATTAATAGAGAGAGCAAGGAGAGGGATAGTAATAAACACAGAAGGCTAGAATTGAGATAGTAGTAGTAGTAGTAGTAGTAGTCGTAGATGGGTACAGTATTGCAGTTCACCGTCTTAATAGAGCCTCTTAGTAAACGCAGCCCCAGGGAGCCACTCAAAGTCGCTGATTGAAACAAATGACTGCTGTTATCTTCCTCCCTTGCCCCCCCAAGATCTGCTCCACCGGCTGTTTATTCTGGTTCTTTACTGTTATTTTAGTTTTGTTATTACTTAAGGGTAATTGTTGTTATTGTTGTGGTTATTACCGTTATTGGTGATTGGTTTTTTTATTGTTGTTGTGGTGGTGGTGGTTGTTGGTGTTATTATTATTATTACGTTGAAGAAAGTAACTTAGAATATATACCTCTCCTCCTCTTGTCTCCCCTTCCTCCCTCTGTCCTCCATCTCCTCCTCCTCCTGTCTTCCCCTTCCCCTACTCCTTCCTCCGTTTCTCTCCCTTCTCCTTCCTCCACCTACCCCCTCATCTTTCTCCATTCCCTTCTTCCCCTCCCCCTACTCCCCCCTCCCTCCCTACTTAGAAAACTCCTAATTCCTCACGTCCACAGTTGACCATTTTATTATAGCAAGTCCTTCCTGGTTTAACTTGTTCCGGGGACGAAGTTAAGAGTTTACAATGTCCAGTGTGTGTATGTATGTGGGAGGGGGAATGGCTGGATAGTTTTTAGCTTGGGTATTGTACTGTAGCTTTTGTGGATAATGGTGGATAGTAGAGAGGTGCGTGGATAGTGTGTGTGTGTGTAGAGAGAGGGGGGGTGCTGTATCTACTGAGGGTTTGGTTGCAGCTTCTATGGATAGAGATGAATAGGAGAGAGGGATTGTTGGTTAGTGTATTTGGATGGATACTACAATTTCCATGGATAGTAAAGGCTATAGGAGAGAAGGATGATTGGTTAATGAGAGAGATCTCCCTTTTCATACGTTCAAATAACACAACCCTTCCTTCACTCGGCCTCATCCTCCTCATTCCTCCAAGTTAGACAAAGGGAGAAGTAACTGATTCTCCTCTCTCCCCTCTCCTCTCTCCCCTTTCCTCCCTCCCCCTTCCTCCCCCCCTCCCTCCCCCACCCTTTTCTGTTGTTGTTATTGATTAAAACAGCAAGTTGAACATTGAGCAGGGAAGTTAAGCAGCTGCCAGGAATAGTCCCTCGTTATAGTTTGAGGACTTGAGAGTTTAGAGGACAAAAAAGAGAATAATGACTGCCTTTAGGGGAAGTTATCCATCAGTTAATCCTTCATACTCTTCTGTAATGGTTAATGGATGGTCTTCTTTTTCTTCCCCTCCTCCCCCTCCATGCCTCTCTGGCCCTGCAATACATTAAAGCATGAAATTCCTTTTTTGTGTGTCAGGTAAGATTCAGGTAAACCGTAGGGGAATAATGACTGGATAATACCTTTGGCTCCAGTTATTTAAGGTTATTCATTGATCCAGGTAGAGGGTCAGTTTCATATACCCGTGAAATTCATTATACTCGGGAATGGTTTGGTTTTATACATTGTTCAGTCCATCATATTGCTTTGTGGTGATTCCTGGAAGAGACGTCGACTAGGGGGAAGCATCATTACTGTGTGTTGGGTTTGATTGGAAAATGAAATAGCATGTAGCTTGAGCTCTTGTTATGATGGTTTGTTACTGCGCGGTGGTTAGTGGTCTAATTGTTTTTTTTTTGTTTTTTTAGGGTAGTTGGTAGAGTTCACTTGTTTATGGTCTGGGGTATAGTTCTTGGTATTTTAGGCATACGCACTTGCGAGCACACACACACACACACACACACGAGAGTATAAATTATCTCCAGATTAAGCCTTTACCGTGTGGCAATTAGTGTACCTGTGCTTTTACCTGTACTGTTCTTTTTGGATGAATCTAAATTAATAGTTGATGTTATTAATCCTCAATTAAGACAGGTTATGATATCGTTACCTGGTGTTAATTATTGTATATACCTGTGTTTCTCCTCCAAGTACTGCTGTATAAATATCATGGGAACTTGACACATAGAGAGTCCAGTCAGGGAGATATTTTACTGTGTTTATACTACGAGGCTACAGACTTGCTTGAGAGGGGGGACTTTCTCTCACTATGTGGTCAGAACTTGAAAGTTTGTATTAAATGAGATGACTGATAGAATAGGAATCAGTTCTCCATTCTGCAAGGAGGCTTGGAGGTGATGCCTGGAAGGGAAAAGGTCGAAGAGAGATGGAGAAAGGGAGAAACCTTGAAGAGAGAGACCAAGAGGGATCGATAGGGAGAGATGAGAAGGAAGAAGGCCGACCGAGGGAGAGATAGAAAGGAAGGCCGACCGAAGGAGAGCTACAGTCAGAGAAGGGTTGAAGATGGTTCCCCTATTCTTTTTTTATAATGGAAGACAATTGCTTTGTTCTCTGAGGGGCAGACCCGTAAAGCAGCTATTGTGTTTTGTCTGTCGTACAAAGACTTCAACTTGACATTACGATGACATAATGAAGATATAACTTAGCCAGAGAAGAGTCCCAAGTAATGATATAAATCCGGGTCATTAATCCTGGGTATTTATCTGGTTAAGAGCATAATCCTAATGTAGAGGAGGAAAGGTGGGCTGAGGATTAGTGAGAGTAGGAAGAGTATATGGATAGAAGAAGGAAAGGTGGAGTAGACAAAGGATGTGAGTATATGGATAGAAGGAAAGGTGGAAGAAGCAGTCGGTCTGGATGCAATTATTAAGTCTGGAAGTATATATTAAGAGTCTGGAGAAACATCACTTCAACAGTCTAGCAGCTCACACCAACAGTCTTGAATTCCAGGAAACCAGTCAGACTCAAATGCAAATGGTGATATTACACACACACACACACACACACACACACACACACACACACGTGCGCGCGCGCGCCCGCCCGCGCGCACATTTATTTCCAATGTATACTTTCAGTCCGGGCTGCAGAACTTTTTCAATAAACCGTTCTTTATTATTATTATTATTATTATTATCATTATTACACACTCTCTCTCTCTCTCTCTCTCTCCTGGAGCAACACTAACGTAATGGAGAGAACACGGGAGGAAAAATTACAGTTGACATTGAGACGAAACTGACAAAAGAAACTTCAGAGGCGTGGAAAGAATAAGGCGCTGGAAAGAGACCCAGGGCGAGAGAAAACTTATGAATGGTGTCCAGGAGGTGAAGAGAACTGGGTGTTACGTCCTGTTGTTCTGACTTGAAGATTCCGAAATATTCCCGTCTTAAACATTTTTGGCAAAGATTCTGAAATTTTCCGTCTTGAGTTTTCGTCAGGTGTGTAAGATATGTGTGTAGATGTGACTGGCCTTTATGATGTCAAACTGTCCCTTATTTAGACAGAAACAAAAATACTGTCACCTGTAAGATTATGCAAAATACAGAAAATATTTGTTAGTTTGTTTACATGTGTTCTTCAGGTGTATCCAACTTCTTGTCAGGTGTCATAAGATCTAAAACAAGATTCCTTCAGATGCATGAATTTTTATTTTGTTTTTGTCACGTTTCATAATAGTTCGTCTCATGACTGTAGTACTAAGACATTCGAAATATTGATTGATATGCAAATGGAAATGTTGCAGTAGAGGAGGAATCTTGTAATTGGACAGCGTCTTGAGCGGCGTCTCTGAGTAAGGGCTGTAAGTTAGCGTTGGTGCTGTCACTTCATGTATAGAACCCCACGAGTACGATTATTAATGCCTTGAGTACAATGAATTAATCTAGTGAGTACGGTGTCTTAATTCCCTAAGCACAATGGATAAACCCCTTGAGTATATGGTGTCTTAACCCTTAAATACGATTATTGAACTTGAGTACATTATCTTAACCCCCTGAGTACGATATCTTAAACCTTTGAGTACAATGACTAAGCCGAATTCATAATTGGTTTGGTAATCTGTTAGCGTTTTTGTTCGTTTTTGATTATACAGACACACATTATGAGACCCGCTTCTTCCCCCCCCCCCTACCCCACCCCCTACTCTCCCCTTTCCTCTCCC
The DNA here is from genome assembly GCF_018991925.1 of Homarus americanus. Lineage (NCBI taxonomy): Eukaryota > Metazoa > Arthropoda > Malacostraca > Decapoda > Nephropidae > Homarus > Homarus americanus. The sequence continues at coordinate 1,613,186 of NW_024735038.1, forward strand.
CACTCTACCTTCCTCCCAATCTCCCACTTCTTCCCCCTACTCTCCCCCTTTCTCCCCCCCTACTCTCCCCCTTCACCCCCCTCTTCCTTCCTTATCCCCCAAGAGAACGCTACAAATAATGGGTATTACTATATACAACCATTGCCATTAGTGAAGGCTTAAGAATTGTTTGATCTCTCTTCTCTTCTCTATCTCTATATCTTCTCTTCTCTTCTCTTCTCTTCTCTTCACTATCTCTTCTCTTCTCTTCTCTTCTCTTCTCTTCTCTTCTTTATATTGTCATTAGTGAAGGCTTAGTGAGCGTACCTACACCACCGTCATTGCGATCATCAATAAGAGGATTTTCCTACTCGAGGGAATAAAAAAAAAAAACTCCTCCTAGTCGAGGATGAAGGAACTAATTGGCTATTTTGAGAGAGTTAAAGGTTATTTAGAAGTTATATGAGAAGAAATTAGAAACATCTTTACAGTAATTATTTTTGGGTGTTGTTAGTAAATGGTGACGACTTCAGATGGTTAAAATGAGGTGAGGTTTTGGCGTAAGTTCACCCGTGTGTATGTTGGTTTGTTTTGTTTGTGTCCGTCTGTTCGTTTGTCAATCTGTCCATTGATTTGTTTATCCGTTTTTCCTTCCATTTTTCTGTCCTTTTATCCGTTTCTCCTTTTTTTTCTGCTGTCCGTTTGTTTGTATTTTCGCTTGTTAGTCCGTTCGTCTGTCAGTTCGTTTGTATTTAAATAGTATCAAGGTTTTATTGGCTGTATACAGATTGACTCACGTATGGCACAAGTACTAATGATTGTTGTGTTTTGATCCACGTCTAACAAGTTTTTCGTGCTATTAAATATGGTTAAGTTGGATTGGGTATGTTTAGTTTGGGTTTAGATTAAGTTAAATATGTTTCGGTTTGGATTAGGTTAGGTTTTGATGGATTAGGTTAGCATAAGGTAAGGATTGGTTAGGTTAGGTTTAGATAAATTAAGTTAGGTTTAGTAAGGTAATACTTGGTTAGGTTAGGTTTGGACGACTTAGGTTATGTTAATTAAGATAAGGAATTGTTAGGTTAGGATAAATTAAGTTAGGTTAAGTCAAGCCGAAATTATTCTCAACAATAAAGTTGGTAGAATTTTTATAAACACGTTTTCTTGTGGGCGGAACAAAGACATTCTCACCTGCTGTGCTGCTCTCTTGCCAGCGCCTCGTGTTCCTCCGTGGAGACGCTGTTTATATCTCGGCTGAAAGAGGTTCCTTGTGTTGTCCTCGGCGTCTTAGGTAGAGATTTTAGATATACAATTCTTGAGAAAAAGATGCTTGCTTTTTCTTCTGTCTGTTTGGTGAGGGGTTCTGACTTTACACTGTCTGTTTGGTGAGGTGTTCTGACTTTACACTGTCTGTTTGGTGAGGGGTTCGGACTTTATACTGTCTGTTTGGTGAGGGGTTCTGACTTTACACTGTCTGTTTGGTGAGGGGTTCGGACTTTATACTGTCTGTTTGGTGAGGTGTTCGGACTTTATACTGTCTGTTTGGTGAGGGGTTCGGACTTTATACTGTCTGTTTGGTGAGGTGTTCGGACTTTATACTGTCTGTTTGGTGAGGGGTTCGGACTTTACACTGTCTGTTTGGTGAGGGGTTCGGACTTTATACTGTCTGTTTGGTGAGGGTTCGGACTTTTATACTGTCTGTTTGGTGAGGGTTCCGGACTTTATACTGTCTGTTTGGTGAGGGTTCGGACTTTATACTGTCTGTTTGGTGAGGGTTCGGACTTTGCTGTCTGTTTGGGTGAGGTGTTTGGACTTTATATATCCTGTTTGGTGAGGTTCGGACTTTATACTGTCTGTTTTAGTGGGGTTCGGACTTTATACTGTCTGTTTAGTGGGGGTTCGAACTTGCTCTCTGCGTCAGGTAGAGATTGAGACATTAATAAAAAAAAGTGTAGAAAAGGACTTGTGACGGTGTGTTACAGACGGACGGGGTGGACGGGGGAGGATCGAAGGGGACGGGAGGTGGACGGGAGGTGGACGGGAAGGAGGAGAAAGAAGCCAGTCACTTTCTTTTTTCTTCTCGCTCTGTACCGAAACTTCCCTCAGTGGGGAATTTTTTACTGAAGTCGATTTTTGTCCTCATGATGACTTTTAAGTGCTTTCAGCCCAGAGTGATGATGATGATGGTGACGATAAGGATGATGATGATGATGATGATGATGATGATGATGATGATGTTGTTGATAATATTTGTTGATGATATTGATGATGATGATGGTAATGATGATAAGGATGATGATGATGATAATGATGACGATGGTAATGGTGATGTTAATGGAAGACGGAGAACATTGCCGCAGTCTTCAACTCTGCCATCTTATTACTTGTCATATCATAACCCAAATTGGATCTTTAGAGGTTGAAATTTGTGATAGACTAATATCTCTCTCTCTCTCTCTCTCTCTCTCTCTCTCTCTCTCTCTCTCTCTCTCTCTCTCTCTCTCTCTCTCTTTGAGTTGATTCTTTGTGAAGGATTGTGTGTGTTTCTGACTTAGGAGTGAGCTAGGTTTTTTGTACTGTTTTTTGTAACCATGATAGAAGCGATATGAATGTTATTATTGTAAAATGTTGTTATTATTGATATTTTTACTGTTATTGTATACTAGCGGAATCGCCGCCCTCCGGGCGGCTCTTTCGCGAGGACACGGACGCCACCCTCCGGGAGGCTCCACATTGTCTCACTGTAGTGCATTAAGGTGTCTGCTTTGATCCTGACTTAGTACTCGTCAGAAGGCATGTTTTCCAGGGCATTTTTACATGACTGTACATACGTGTTGCGCTCATGCAGCATTTTTTGGATAGATAGGACAATGTCATGTCTGACACCTTGAATGTTGCCGCACCTGATAGTAGTCTGCTTTTCATGATCTCCCATGAAGTAGATTTCGAGGAACTTTGCCTGCTCATCTTCCGGTGGTAAGAGGGATCCTGCTTTGTGATAGACTTGACCCTGGACTTTGAATGTGGGCATGTATCCGTGCTCACGAACTACTCTGGTAGCTCCAAAGGATGTCATCTGGAACCATGAATTGTACTTCCGTATATTTTCCAAGAAGTGTTTTGACTCTGGTGTTGTTCCCAGCATGAGAGTCTTCAATGGTTGTGGTGGTTTTTCCAAATTTGGCAGTCGTACTTTCCCATGAGAGCAGCACAGTCCAGCAGATTCTCCTTTGTACTTCTTTGCACAGCAGTATTCACATTTCTTATCCATGTTGCCAATGACAACAGAGGGATACTTTTCATATTCTATATATAACATCATCCATCATCACTACATATAACACCATCCATCATCACTACATACAACACCATCCATCATCACTACAGATCGGTAAAGTAGTTTCCGAGATTCTCGTTCGGACACACAAACACACAGACATACTTCTTTGTTTTATATATATATATAGATAGATTTTTCCACCAGCATCTGCCATTACCGAACGAGGTACAAAACAACAGATGTACTGTAAGTTAATGTGCTGGAGGTCAAGGTCTGAGCTTGAGGCTAAACATGAATCATTGAAAAGGTCAAAAGTTGAGTTTGTCGACGCTGCGTTGAAGGTACCATTGTAAAGTTATCGAAAATAGTGTAAGTTATCTGATGACATTTATACCTATTGTTTGCAGGCAGGTATAAACAGGTGTGAAGTGTTAACAGGTGTTTGTAGTGTTAACAGGTGTTTGTGGTGTTAACAGGTGTTTGTAATGTTAACAGGTGTTGTAGTGTTAACATGTGTTTTTAGTTTTATCCGGTGTATTTAGTGTTTAACAGGTGTGTGTGTACTGTAGTGTAAACAGTTTTGTACGGTGTTAACATTTGTAGGCTAACAGGTGTCATGTTTACAGGCTGAGATATGGTCAGTGTTCATCGCGATCCTGCGCAAGAGTGTACGTAACCTGCAGGCGTGCACTGAGGTCGGCCTCATCACCCACGTCCTCCAGCGACTACCACAGGCGGACAACGTCGTCGCAGGTAGGTTCTGACACTTGTTGTTTGTTCATATGACGCGTTTTTTTTATGGTGACTGACAGGTACCAGGGAGATGCTGTACGTCCTGAAATGTCGTTGTTCATTGATTTAAAGGACCAAAAACATGTTCTTGTTGTTCATTACTCGTCCGGTAGCTGGTTCCTAAGACGTTGTTACTCTCTGATCCTAATAAGAAAACGTGAATGTAGGTCCCACACTGAAGACTCTAATCTCTAGGTACACAAGGACACAGCGGGTGCCGGCATTGCACTCTTAACATTGCACTCACTTCCCCCAACTACACAGGTGGGTAGCTAGTCGATGTGGTCGACTAGGGGCCCCCCCGAGTCATTGCCTGGAAGCGGGACACTAAACATATTTTAACATTTTCAGTTAAAACATAAGCAAACAACAAAATTAATAATCACAATAATAATAACACAGCAAAAAACACTTGAGGTGATTTACACATAATTATCAACAAGACCAGAGAACTATACTTGACAACCGCCTCACAGGGTCTTACATATTCAATACGCGCCAGGAGAGACTATTATTGGCCTCATTATAAGGAATCAATATAGGACATGGCTTGGGTTCTCAGGTAGGTGGAGTAGGTGAAAGTGCGACAGTTATTGGCAATATTTAGGGATGATATTTATTACCTCCTGCGTGGGGGTTGTCTTAGTGTAGGACGGGAAATAGAGGTTGTGGGGACCCGATATATTGGAAACTGAAGTGGATAGTGTGGATACGTGTGTGTGTGTGTGTGTGTGTGTGTGTGTGTGTGTGTGTGTGTGTGTGTGTGTGTGTGTGTGTGTGTGTGTGTGTGTGTGTGTGTTACAGTTCCCAACTCTGTGTACAAACTGTGTAAATTTTTGAGGTGAGGAAAAGAGACTGCAGGAAGTATGTAACATTGCAGCGAATATATTTATAACTATGGCTTCAGTTAGTAAGAATACGTGTCTTTATATCACGCTGTGTTAAGTTAACGTGTTGTAGGGTTAAGACACTGCCCTTAGGTAAACAAAGTTGGTCGGGATGAACTAGCGACTTGACACTCACCAGAAGACGTCAAGATATTAATTTTTTTTGTATCAGCTCGTTTGTTTACTTAGGTAGCTATTGATAACATGAAAAAGGGAATATAATCGGAAACTGAAAAAAAATATATATATATTAAAAGAAACAGTTGAACTCCGAGACCGTATTAATATAATCACTGTCTGTCTTATATAAGGGAAAATACAATCAGAGTAAGATGTCAGCTTATGAGAGCCTGGAGCCTCCTCGATAATGAAACGAGAGTGGGAGACCCGGAGGCCGTGGTGATGCTGCTTCAAGATCACCACACTGTCTTGATATGTGTTCGATAGTTTAATTTGAACGTTCATGTTATTTTATCATAAAGCAGACTATTAATGAATGGTTTTAATATTAACATTATAAAAAACATGATTTTATTAATTTTAACATATTTTAAAACCACAATAACAGTAGCGAGGCAAAGCAACTTATAATACTCGTATATGTTAATGTTTACTAAAAAGGACAGGATGATTTATGACATAGCCGAAACAGGAACGCGAGATATACAGCATAATTTACACATAAGAAAACCTCCACGTAGAAATTATCTTCCCTCCTGCAGTGAGAACCAGAGGAGGAGGGGAGGGGAGGGGAGGGGAGGGGAGGGGGGGGATTGTACACCTTGGGACACTGTAGGTGGTGTGATTTAGCGTATTGTATCAACATCCGGGTTCAAGAGGTGGTTCATTATTTCCAGCTTAAGTAATAATCCTCATTAAGTCCATTTATGACACATTAGACCGGATTTGCCATACCGGATGTAGCGTGCGAACGGTGTATGTAAACAAGGTGCTTGATCAGATAGTCATATGAAGGCCCAACACCATAAAACTCGGATCACTTGAAGATTAGGCATCCTAGCTTAATTTACCTGAAGAAAGACTAACCTATAACTCTACCTGGGGGGATTAGGTCAGCTCAGGTTAAGTTAGGTTAGGTTTGGGCAGTTTAGGTTAGCTTAGATTAGCTTAAATTAGGTTAGCTTAAGTTAGGTTAGTGCCAGGTTGGTTAATCTCGAGGTTAAATACGATTAATTCACCATGTTAATATCCTCTTATTAAGGTTTCTAAGTATGTCGGAGTGACATCTTGAGGGTGGTGGCAGGAGAATGTGTTCCTTCATTTCCTGTAAGGATTGTGGGAGTGTGGAGTGGAGTCTGGTTGTGCCTTTGATGTGATAGGAGGATACGCGGGGTGGGTTAAGATGTTACCATGGTGACGGCTGCGAGCAACACGACGCCACCTACCTATCCACCTTGCCTGCCTGCCTGCCCACCTCAACCACCCACCACCACACCTTCTTTTCCTTTTGTTTTCTCTTTCTTAATTCATCCTTTTTTCTTCACATCCTCAAAACTTAGTCGATTTTTGTCTTTCCCATTTACTCTCATTTCAGCCCTACCCTCTCCTCCTCATCCTCCTCTTTCACTTCCTCCTCTTTCACTTCCTCACCCTTCCCTCTCACTTCCTCACCCTCCTCTTTCACTTCCTCACCCTCCTCTTTCACTTCCTCACCCTCCTCTTTCACTTCCTCCTCCTCCTCTTTCACTTCCTCACCCTTCCCTCCCCACTCTCACTCTCCCTTCTTTCACTCTCACCCCTCCTCTCTCTACTCCCTCACCCTCCTCTTTCACTCTCACCCTCCTTTCACTTCCTCACCCTTCCTTCTCACTCACCCTCCCTCCTCTCACCTCCCACCTCCTTTCACTCCCCACCCCTTCCCTCCTCACTCACCCTCCTCTCCCCACCTCCTCACCTCCTCCTCTTTCACTCCCCACCCTCCTCTCCCACCTCAATTCTCTTTCACTCTCACCTCCTCCTTCACTCCCTCAACCTCCTCTCCCACTCCCTCACCCTCCTCTCTCACTTCCTCACCCTCCTCTCTCACTCTCACCCTCCTTTTCACTTCCTCACCCCTCCTCTTTCACTCTCACCCTCCTCTTTCACTCCACCTCCTTTCATCCTCCTCCCTCTTTCACTTCCTCCTCCTCCTCTTTCACTTCCCCATCCCCTCCTCTTTCACTTCCTCCTCCTCCCTTTTTTTCACTTCCTCCCTCCTCCCTCTTTCTGCCTCCTCACCCTCCCTTTCTGGCTTCCCTCACCCTCCCTTCTTTCACTTCCCTCACCCTCCTTTCACTTCCTCACTCTCCTTTCACTTCCCTCACCCTCCCTCTTTCACTTCCCTCACCCTCCTCTTTCACTCCTCCTCCTCCTCTTTCACTCCCTCCTCCCTCCCTCTTCACTCTCACCCCTCCCTTTCACTCTCACCCTCCTCTTTCTAATTTCCTCCCTCCCTCTTTCTCACTTCCTCCTCCTCCTTTACTTCCTCCTCCCCTTTCACTTCCTCCTCCTCTTTACTTCCTCCTCCTCCCTCTCTGTATTTCCTCCCTCCCTTCACCTCCTCCTCCTCCTTCTTTCACTTCCTCCTCCCCTCTTTCACCTCCTCACCCCCCTTTTTCATCCTTACTCTTCCTCTTTTTTAATCTTCATGATTCATTATCTCTCTCTCTCTCTTATCTTCATTTCATCTTGTTTCCTCTCACCCTCCATCTTGTTTTTCTCTTACCCTCCATCTTGTTTTTCTCTCACCCTCCATCTTGATTTTCTCTCACCCTCCATCTTGTTTTTCTCTCACCCTCCATCTTGTTTTTCTCTCACCCTCCATCTTGTTTTTCTCTCACCCTCCATCTTGTTTTTCTCTCACCTTCCATCTTGTTTTTTTTTCCCACCTTCCCATTTTCTTTTTGTATTCACTTGCCGATTTTTTCCCATTATATTTTTCCTCGTCTATTGTTTTTTTCTTTTTTTATTCTTTCTCTGTTTAGTTTCATATTGTCAGAATATAATGAAATGGATAATGTAAGTGTCAGGAAAATATGAAATTGGTTAGAGAATTGTCAGTGAAGTTTGAAATTGGTTAGTAAAGTCAGGTTAAATGTCAGGAAATTGTGAAATTGGTCAGTCAAGAGGGGAAAATGTCGTGATGCTGTAATAACCATGATGTTGTGTCTTAAGCTCACACCACTAGAGGATGTACTGGGTGTCATCCAGGCCCTAGCATCCCCCTATTACAAAACTGTATTGTGTGGTCAGCTTCTAGTACCGATCGTTGCTAATTATCTATGTATAATCCATTTATAAGAATTATTTTTCGGGAGATAATAATTTGTTGAAGATATAATTTATTGTGTTATCTAGTCATACCATTGGGAAGTATTAATTAATTTGGTGTAATATCAGAGAAGGTGTTTTGTGTTGTTCAGTCATGAGAGATAAAGTTATTGATATCACCACAAACTCTTATTTTTTTCCCATATCGATTCATTTACATGGCTTAGTTGGGTCTTTTCCCTCATAGCACTGTGCACTAAATACTAACATAGACCGTGAAATGTTTGTGTTTTGAGAAATTATAATAAATTTCATTCGTTGTTGACAAAATGCACAACACCTATTGAGAAACCTTGCCATGTTCTGGGTTGAGGTTACAACTAAGGTCTTTAAGCACGTATTTTAGATTAGTAAATACACCCATTCATCTGCATTTAAAACCCAAGAGAGAATTATTTCCCTCACATCTCAGTAAACTTATTAATTCCATGACCAAAGCGTTAGTGGATTTCTTCGTGATAAAGTAACAGTACTTTGGTATTGGTAATTTTGCTCGAAAGGAAATTCTAACGCCCGTATTATTAAACAACATCTTCCCTTGAAGAGGGTCGTCGTGTTTCAACTCGAGTTTTAAACTAAATGAGTCCTGGGGGACTCCGCAGTACAGTACTTAACGGGGCGGTGTGGCGGTAAAATTAACTAATTCCAATATTATAAATAAATTTTAGTTTAAAACTCTGGTTGAAACACGACTACCCTCTTCAAGGGAAGATGTTGTTTAATAATACGGCCGTAAGTCTTGAGAATTTTTTCAACCACGTCAAGGGAAAATCCACCAGGTCAATGAACCAATGAGAAGGGAGATAATTGAGCCTGTTGGTTGTGAGTGGCTGGAGGGGCTAATTACTGAAACCCGGACCACGGAAAACAATACGAGGATTATTATCCCTTTGAGAACGATGTCTTAACCCCTTGAGTATGATGATGTAACCTCTTGAGCCCAATGATTTAACCCCTTGAGTACGATGTCATAATCCCTTGAGTACTATATCTTAACCCCATGAGTACCACGTCTTAACCCCTTGACGACGATATCGTAACCCTCTTGAGTACATCGTCGTCTTACTGAAGGGACTAACTCCTCGTATTCAAAGGGTTAAGACATCGTACTGAAAGGGTTAAGACATAGTACTGGAAGGGTTAAGACATCGTACTGAAATGGTTAAGACATAGTACTGGAAGGGTTAAGACATCGTACTGGAATGGTTAAGACATAGTACTGGAAGGGTTAAGACATAGTACTGGAAGGGTTAAGACATCGTACTGAAAGGGTTAAGACATAGTACTGGAAGGGTTAAGACATCGTACTGGAATGGTTAAGACATAGTACTGGAAGGGTTAAGACATAGTACTGGAAGGGTTAAGACATCGTACTGAAAGGGTTAAGACATAGTACTGGAAGGGTTAAGACATCGTACTGAAAGGGTTAAGACATAGTACTGGAAGGGTTAAGACATCGTACTGGAAGGGTTAAGACATAGTACTGGAAGGGTTAAGACATCGTACTGGAATGGTTAAGACATAGTACTGGAAGGGTTAAGACATAGTACTGGAAGGGTTAAGACATCGTACTGAAAGGGTTAAGACATAGTGCTGGAAGGGTTAAGACATCGTACTGAAAGGGTTAAGACATAGTACTGGAAGGGTTAAGACATCGTATTCAAGGGATTAAGACGCCAGGGACCTCAGTATCTTATTGGCTTTGGTACGTCTCTGCTATCTTGTATTTTAACCCGTGAGTGAGAGTTTTTTTTTTTGAGGTATTAAATTAGTGTTGTATTGATCGGTGTTATGTGTGGTAAGGTGAGATGTATAGTGGTTAGGTGATGGTGATGATGGTGGTGATGATGATGGTGGTGATGGTGTGGAGGAAGGTAGTTATAGTGATATGGTTTTTAGTGAAGTTAAATGTGAAGGTACAGTGACCATTTTATTGAGTTTTTTAATTGACTTTATTGTAGAGACCACGTCATTACCCAACCTACTGTAGAAACCTGATAATTATTAGTCTCCCACTGTAGGAACCGATTGAGACCGAATGAACAGAAGGAATCGGTCTTTTTCCCCTTTATACGATTGACCTTCAGCAACACTCACTCGTTCAAAGGTCATATAGCAGTTCCTTTGCCCTTTGAGAGAGAGAATGAAAAAAAAAATTATACTGTTATAACGTTTCTGGTGGGCGGTAAGAGAAGTCAAGGCGCTACAGGGGAAATATTCTATGTCAAGATAAGGCTCTCTCAACATTTTATTATAATTATCAAAGAAAAAAAAAACCTTGGCAGCCTCTCACACGACTGACTGACCTGACTTTAGATTCACCGTCTGGAAAATCTTTACCTCGTCCTGCAGAAAAAAAAGGTGAGGAAGCGTGTTAACTTCTCTCTTGAGTTTTGTCCACGGTAGGAAAAAATAGACAATTATATTTGGAGTGTTTTATCGAGTTCGGAAAAATTGTTGCAGGTTAGGTTAGGTTAGGTCCGGTTAGGTTAGGTTATATAGTATTTCGATAGTTAATGAGTATATGCTGAAATGTTCTGTCCATGTGAATGTTGTTTATGTGTGACCGTGTGTTAATAATTGGGGTACACACAAGTACGCTTACATAATTACATATTCACACACATATGTACATAAACTCATACACACAAAGTAAATGTTTTAAAACCTAAAGAAAAAAAAACGATTTAAACGAAAATACACGTAAAATATCTCACTTTTAATCATTGGACAGAAACGCATGTAAAAGTGTGATTTCCATTTTAAATGTTCAGTTTCCTCTAAATATTCTGTTGTATCTCCCTGAGCAAGAAAACTTTTGAAGGGAGGTAGAAAATGGCCGTGAGTAAAAAAATGGCCCTGGGAAGAGAAAAATGTCCGTCTGTAAAAATGGTTTTTGGTAGAGAATAAGTTTGTGATTTAAAAAAAATGGCAATGGGAAGAAGAAATTACTGATACAAAACCATATCAGTGAATTGATATGGCCGAGTGAGGAACAAAAAAATAGCCGGGGTGATAAAATGGCCACCGAGGTAAAAGATGACCTCAGAAGTAAAAATGGCCACAGGTAAAATGGTCTCGGTAGTAAAAAGGCCATAAATAATTTGTGGTTTTCTGGAGCAAACTTTGAGGTGGGTACCACGTCATATTTCCCTGGAGCAAGACGAGGCCCAAAATTCTGAGAGAGAGAAAAGCTTAAAATTCTGGAAAGCTTGCCTGGTTGCCGGTCTATGTGTGAGAGTTTTACGTTAAAGAAATTCTTGATTTTATGGATAAGTGTGGCTTTGGATAGAATACTTAAAATACCACAATGTAATACCTGAGCTGTTTATTATGATGCTCTCGTGGCTTTTCAAATTTATAAATAAGTTAAGTTAAATTCTAGCCCGGGTTAATAGTAATGAAAACACGTATAAATTGGGGATGGATTAGCCAACTCTTCCAATCACTTTTAACTGTAAAATTAATCCTCTCTCTCTGTGTCCATAGCGCCCTGTGTCCCCATCCCATATCAATTCTGTCCCACCCATTTATTACATGTTCATCTCCTCCCCCACCCCCCCCCATACCCCCTGGAGCGAGGAGGAGCAGTGAGGGAATGATTGTGTGAATGTCTGAATGTTGACTCAGGGTAATGAGTTGATGTTGGTGGTGCTTACAGAATGTTGACATATATTTTGTGTCTGTGTGTGTGTGTGTTTGTTTGTCTGTATGTATGTATGTGTGTGTTGTGACTGGTGAAATAAAGTTATCGACAGTCAGTCATCAGTTATAGCTTGGTAACTGGTATTGATGAGGTTTGTTTGTTTGTTTGTTTGTATGCTTGTGAGCGTTGGGTTGACTGTGTGGAGATTTTCTATTATTTACTCGCCAATTGGTCACCAGTCACTCACCAGTCAACTCTATCAGATCGACTGTGGTGAACACGTAAACAGTCTCTCGCTTTCCGTCACATAACCAGTCTAGCGTGCCCAGTAACCGACCCAAGTCAGTTATTTTCATCATTATTAGTCATCGTCATCGTCAGTGTGTCATTCTAGTCATCATGAATGTCATTATCGTCATCTTCACCACCACCACCATCATCATCATCATCATCATCATCATCATCATCATCATCATCATCATCATCACCGCCACCGTCATCATCATCATCATCATCATCATCATCACCATCATCATCATCATCGTATCTTCGCCGCCCTCATCGTATTGTCATCGTCATCCATCACCCGCATCATCATCATCATCATCATCATCATCATCGTAGTATATCATCATCATCATCATCACCGCCACCGTCATCGTATCGTCATCTAGTAATGTCATCATCATCGTCATCATCATCATCATGTCATCGTCATCGTCATCGTCATCATCGTCGCCATCACCGCCACCGTCATATCATCATCATCATCATCATCATCATCCTGCCCAGATAAGAAAAAGAATAAACAGCTCTCCGAAACTAAATTAATATTCATATTGCATTGGTTTGTTTACTTTCAGATCGAGATTCTAAAATTATCATACAATTTTAATCCGGGGTTTAACTTATCAATTCTTTTAATATAACACTGGATAAGAAACGTTAAGTATAAGGTATAGTCTCAATGCTGTTTCCGCGACATCTTATCAGTCAGCCAGCCAGCCACTTAGTTTTCCCTCGTAACATAAAGAAAGTCGGTATAAATGCTTTCTAAACATCTTAAAGGATATAGAAACTGACTTAAGGTCGTTTGGGAATCTTTTTAGCTCAGGGTTAAGGCCAATCTCGACAAATTTGCTTGCTGGTCCGAGCGGGTAAAAGGAGTTGGAACAAATAGGGCCTTAGTCACCCCACCCGGAAAATACTCGGGTTGATTCGCAAGCACAAAGACGAATGGTTTTACACGACAAGCAAAGAGGGTTTACCAGGCATATAAGAAGATAGTTTTACAAGGACAAGCAGAGGTGCTTTACAAGCTGGGATGATTTACAGACTGGGATGATGTACACACACACACACACACACACACACACACACACACACACACACACACACACACACACACACACACACACACACACACACACACACACATTCCTCTAATTGGAATATGAACTGACGTATATATTTAAAGTATAGTCTCAGTGCAGTTTGATGTCACAAAACTCGATAGTTTTGTTTCACGTCTAACTTACGACGATGTTTGAACAGATTCTCAAAATTCTCAAACTGTCGCAAGAGTTTCAGTGGAATTTAAACACCATTAAGATATACTGTAGATGTTTGTGTCATTGCTGAGGCCAGTCATACTCAGCTACAGTTTGATGGGTAATTTCTGTGTCGTTTATTACGTGAATTACAGGAGAAAACATACTCGTGTATTTCTTAAGATAATATTTTACACGAGTCTTACTGTAGAAGCCCACAATCAAGATGTATAAACATTTAATACAGAACAAATGCTAACTTGTAGAGAGCAACAGCAGACCATAAACCATGATTTACGCCGGTGACACTCACGTAAAATATGACCACGAACATTACAGAACGAGTTGATGGTATCACACAATAGATGGCGTTGCTGCGATGCTATAAATCACGACTTATCGTATTGGAAACTATTAACAGAGTCCAGTTGTTGTAATGGTGCGTGTTATTACGACATCTGCTCTGTAACTCCATATTAAGGAGAATGTTAGAATGTTTTCATCAATAGTTCGCGGCGCATTCTGCAGTTTACAGGGATAAGTGTGTGTGTGTGTGTGTGTGTGTGTGTGTGTGTGTGTGTGTGTGTGTGTTGTCGGTCTTTCACCCTCTCCTTCCTTTACCATTCCCTCCCTTTAGGGATATCAGTATCCATTGATCCACCAAAAACTAAAGTGGGAAAAGTGAAGATTCTGTACATAGGTAGATAGATAATAGATAGATAAATCTGCACCCTCTGCCAGGGGACGCCTCAGGGTGATAAACAATCACGTATCCTGACTCATGGTAACACTACACAGAAAATTATATCCAATGAAACACTTGATGAATGTCTCCGTGGGTCAGTGAGTGGCATGGCAACAGTCATACACTCTGACCTCCCATGGCTGACTGTTAGAGTGTTGATGGTAGGGTCGCCACCACTATGAACACTACTGTCCGGGGTAGAAAAGAATTGTTGGAGGCTGGTGGTCTTGCAGGAAGACAGATGAGGGGAACTACGTGACGGATGTGTTCACGTATGTCGATAGTTGGTGGGTGGCTGGAGGGCTGAGTTGTGTATAGTAGTTTATATGTGAGAGGGGGAGGAAAGGAGAGTGCCATATATATATATATATATATATATATATATATATATATATATATATATATATATATATATATATATATATATATATATATATATAAGTGCATCAAGATTTCAGATCGTTCGCTTACTTTCCAATTCTTGGATAAAGTTGGATAGAGTTGGAGAAGGAGGAAAGTTATGAACTGGTTCTAGACGAAACGCCGCACCGTCCTGGGCTGTGTGGTTGGTATTGCCTGGTTGCCGAGGGAGGTGGGGCAGCCTACCACGGTCCACGCCGATGATGGGTTCCGTCCCACAACCACTGTCCACGCCGGTGATGGGTTCCGTCCCACAACCACGGTCCACGCCGGTGATGGGTTCCGTCCCACAACCACGGTCCACGCCGGTGATGGGTTCCGTCCCACAACCACGGTCCCACGCCGGTGATGGGTTCTGTCCACAACCACGGTCCACGCCGGTGATGGGTTCTGTCCACTACCACGGTCCACGCCGGTGATGGGTTCTGTCCCACAACCACGGTCCACGCCGGTGATGGGTTCCGTCCACAACCACGGTCCATGCCGGTGACGGGTTCCGTCCCACAACCACGGTCCATGCCGGTGATGGGTTCCGTCCCACAAACCACGGTCACGCCGGTGATGGGTTTCGTCCCACAACCACGGTCCATGCCGGTGATGGGTTCCGTCCCACAACACGGTCCACGCCGGTGATGGGTTCCGTCCCACAACCACGGTCCATGCCGGTGATGGGTTCCGTCCACAACCACGGTCCACGCCGGTGATGGGTTCCGTCCCACAACCACGGTCCACGCCGGTGACGGGTTCCGTCCCCACAACCACGGTCCACGCCGGTGATGGGTTCCGTCCATAACCACGGTCCACGCCGGTGACGGGTTCCGGTACAACCACGGTCCACGCCGATGACGAGTTCCGTTCCACAACCACGGTCCACGCCGGTGACGGGTTCCGTCCACAACCACGGTCCACGCCGGTGATGGGTTCCGTCCCACAACCACCGTCCATGCCGGTGATGGGTTCCGTTCCACAACCACGGTCCACGCCGGTGATGGGTTCCGTCCACAACCACGGTCCATGCCGGTGATGGGTTCCGTTCCACAACCACGGTCCACGCCGGTGATGGGTTCCGTCCCACAACCACGGTCCATGCCGGTGATGGGTTCCGTTCCACAACCACGGTCCACGCCGGTGATGGGTTCCGTCCCACAGCCACGGTCCATGCCGGTGATGGGTTCCGTCCCACAACCACGGTCACGCCGGTGATGGGTTCCGTCCCACAACCACGGTCCACGCCGGTGACGGGTTCCGATCCCACAACCACGGTCCACGCCGGTGATGGGTTCCGTCCATAACCACGGTCCACGCCGGTGACGGGTTCCGTCCACAACCACGGTCCACGCCGATGACGAGTTCCGTTCCACAACCACGGTCCACGCCGGTGACGGGTCAAACCACGGTCCACGCCGGTGATGGGTTCCGTCCACAACCACGGTCCATGCCGGTGATGGGTTCCGTTCCCACAACCACGGTCCATGCCGGTGATGGGTTCCGTCCTAACCATGGTCCATGCCGGTGATGGGTTCCGTCCACAACCACGGTCCACGCCGGTGACGGGTTCCGTCCCCAACCACGGTCCATGCCGGTGATGGGTTCCGTCACAACCACGGTCCATGCCGGTGATGGGTTCCGTCCACAACCATGGTCCATGCCGTTCTGTCCCACAACCACGGTCCACGCCGGTGATGGGTTCCGTCCCACAACCACGGTCCACGCCGGTGATGGGTTCCGTCCCACAACCACGGTCCACGCCGATGATGGGTTCCGTCCCACAACCACGGTCCATGCCGGTGATGGGTTCCGTCCCACAACCACGGTCCACGCCGATGCCGGTTTAACCCTTTCGCTGTGATTCCCTCACTTACCATTTTATTCTGGCTACCAACAGACCATTTTATTCAGCTTAAGGTAACCTCCCACAGCCAAGGGTTAAAACCTATCTCTATTAAACATGGTCAACATTGGTGCTGGATTCCGTCCTCAACCACTGTGGCTTCACAAATATTATAGTCCTTTTTTCAGTCCTAATCAGGGACCTAGGATTATTTTTTTACTGCATTTTCACTGCAACCGCAAGATTTAGAGGATTTATTTATTTCGCAGTTCAAACCCGGGATTTCCGACCTATGGATTTCAGGTGACTCAATAATTCTCCGTCCCAACCACCTATTTGTAGATTTATCCAATAATAATACAGTCACAACTACTAGGGTCTTTTGGGCTATTTTCTTAAATGTTTTTTCCCTAACCGGCATAGAGAAACGGTACGGGTGTCAGTGTACTTTGTTACTTTGGTGTCTGTCAGTGTAACGCCGCCGTGCTTGGGGGGGGAGGGGGTCTGACAGCTGCCACTGCGTCTCCGTCATCAATATGTCCTAAACTCCTTCCAAAATCAATCTCTCTCTCTCTCTCTCTCTCTCTCTCTCTCGCTTACGTTACACTGTTTTTAACCTTGGGAAGTGAGGGTAATGGACGGCGGCCTCGCGTGGATTTCATTTCCTTTCCGGTCATTAGGATATTAGTGTTTTTCTTTTTCCTTGGCTTTTTTTTTCTTTTAGTCTGCTCAGTGCTTGTTTAGTCAGCTCGCGTTGACCGGTTCCCCCCTCCCCGTCCCGTCTCCTCCCGTCCCGTCTCCTCCCGTCCCGTCTCCTCCCTTCCCGTCTCCTCCCTTCCCCTCCCTCCAAGTCTTCTATACATACTTATCTTTACGTGTTGCAGATGTAGTTTGGTATAGATATTCTGGATTGGTGAGACGGGGTGGTCGATTGGTTGGTTGGGTGGGTAGGTGGGCGGGAAAGCGGTTAGAATGGGTGGATGGTGTTGGGGGGACGGACGCGCGGGCGGTTGGGTGGGTGTAGGCTGGGTGGCCAGGGTCCGGCACCATTGCTCCCAAACTTGGCAGATTAAACTTTTGTGTGGGACCAATACCTTAGGGACGCCTCAAGGCTGAGAGCCATCCGCATCCTGCTGCGCCTCCTGCTGCTGTTGGTGGTGGTGGCCAGGGGGTGGGTACTGGGCGGTGGTGGTGGCCAGGGGGTGGGTACTGGGCGGTGGTGGCGGCCAGGGGGTGGGTACTGGGCGGTGGTGGTGGCGGCGGCGAGTACTGGGTGGTACTGTACTTGGTTGTGGCAGTTAACAACATGATAGTGGTGGTCGTGGTGGTAGTAGTTGATTGCTCATAACTTGATAGACAAACTCAGCATGTTAACAAATTCTGGGAAATGTTGACTCGTGGATGGAGGGGGAGAGGTGAAGGGCAATTATTGAAAATGATGGGCAATGTAAAGGGATGGGTAGGAAGGGCAAGTCTGTCGACAGTGATGGGTCTTACTTCTGATGAGCACAAGAGAGTGTGTGTTGGAGAGTGCAGTTATCTCTCACACACACACATACACACACACACACACACACACACACACACACACACACACACACACACACACACACACACACATACACACACACACACACATACACACATACATACACACGAATTGTGTTTAAACAAATTATTTCCTAAAGTTGAATGGTTACTGGCACGATCTTAAGATGTTCCCGAGAAAGAAACATTTTTACCAGGTAATACAGTCCTTCTGGCCAGCTTGACGAAGTACCTCCATCGTATATCATATTAAAGAACGGAACTAAAGTTATCCCGAGGTAGACCCAAGACTAGTAGAATTTTTAGCTGCTGGTCAAAAGCTGAAAGAAGTTTTTCTTAAGCTTAACGAAAACTGACCCTTAATCATATGTCCAGAAATACTGTATTGCCCTTTCTTTCTCACTCTTGTCTTCCCCGCTTCGTTTTAAAGACAGAGAATAACATTACGATATCAGAACATGAACTACCTGGAGCGTAAAGACAATATTCTTTTGTTATCGTTATTTTGACTGCCATCATCATAAATGTTCGCACTTTGTAGCGTTGACCACTTCACTGACCGTAAACGTGAGTCTTCTCAGATGTTTCTTCGTCAATCAGCTGTTTGGCTAACAAGTATTTCATCATCGGGCGTTAGTACAGTCCGTCATTTTTATAGATCAGCTGTTTACCCTTCAGGTCTTCATCCGTCAGCTGTAAAACCATCATCAGCGGTTTAAGACTGACTGCTGTTACTGCTGCTGTTTTGGAACTTAGCAGCGAAGGATTAATTACAAATCTGGGTTGGGATTCTCCAAGTCACCTTACGTTCATATTTTGTTATATCTGGGAAGTAAAGAATTTATAGGACTGGCAGACATACTAGACGCATGATAGCCAAATTGACCATGACACTACTGTAGTCCTCCTATCCAAAGTTCACGTGAAAAAGTAACATATTACTTCACTTAACTTTTAAGGGTCATGATGGAGTGACCCAAGTTGACGGCTTGTTAAGTTTGTGATTAGATATTCTCTCGTTGAGCTTCGATGACTAGAGGGAGAAAGAGTTTGATTGATTGTATTAATATCTCATAAACAGACCATATTTTCAGCACCACTTACTCCAGCACTCTCCTCTCGCCCGCGGTCTCCTCGTCCACCCGCCCTTCTCCCCCCTCCCTCCCTCAACATACATACATACATACATACATACATACATACAATACTCAGGATCCATGCATGCACCGGCCCTGTGGTTCTCCTCAACTTAGCCGCCGGAGGGAACGTGAGGGAGGCTAGATATTACACGTCCCGTAACTCTGAATGGTGGAGGCAGCCTAAGTTAATAAGCAATAAATATATTGGGGCAATAAAGGATCCCGCCGAGTTTTATGAGTTGTCGTCTCTGGAGTACGACCACGACGACCACGTTAATATATTGAAGATGATATTGGTGCCTTGTGTGGGGTGCTGCCGCGAGACTCAAGCATGCACACACACACACACACACACACACACACACACACACACATACACACAATGCTACTTCATGTGGTGTACAGATTAAAGAAGAAACATTTTCACTTATCCAGTTTTGAGAATTTTTGATGTCTTACCCCTTCACACATGCGGACATCAACTCTTGTCTTAATGTGTATTCCTGTAAATGAAACCATAGACATACTTCGGGTTTCTACCCTGGAGAACTGTTTCGCGTATTACTATACACAGCCATTTTTGACGCAATATTGTGTACAGATAAAATCGAAGACATTATTGTGGGGTTTTTATTTTGGGCTTTTTTGATGTACTAGTCGACCAAACCCTTGTACTCAGGGGGTTGGCATTGCACTGAAGGGTTTAAGATATCATACTCAGTGGGTTGATGCATTGTACTCTGGGTTAAGAGTAAACACAAAAGTTACCATCATATAAATTCCAGTATGCTAGGTTTCAATTTTAGGATGAACAACTTACAATGTAACACTGTCGACATGAGATTAACATTTTCTCCAATCAGTCTAGCGAACCTTTTACTACCTTGATTTTTAACAACCCAGCAGCTAGCAGTCCCCCCTCCCTCCCCCCTGGCAGGTTGTTACTCCACCCAGGGTTTCTTTCATCATCGGCAGGCGCAACCGATAAATGCTAGTTCACCGGAGGTTTGTTCCGTCATCAGCCAGTACCCGACAGTGTACTAAGTTTACTGCTGTGGGTGCAAGAGTTAATGTAAATAGTGGTGAGCCAGTCCTCCACTCTGGCCGGGGATTTAACTCCGTGACTGACTATTATTTGCAAGGCGGACTCACTGTCAGCTGAGGGACGGAGGCCTTAACGGTGTGGTAATTTACGTTGCATAACTTAGGGCAAGTAAGTTCTCAGGGTACGACACTGGCGTCATGAGTCATGTAACTCACGACCCACAACGATGACATAAACTCTCCTCCAACTCAGTACGAAAGAAGAAGAGAAAAAAATATATCCCATCCTGTAAGAATAGCAAGACGAGGCTGCTTGAACTCCAAGTACTTGAAGAGACTCGAGCTGCACAAGTTCGTGAGACTGCAGCAACAAACCCGCTGCTCCTCTGACAAGACGCCCTCCAAAAGCGTGTGTGTCAAGTTTGGAGGGTCTTGCCTGCCTGCTGGAGGAAATTTTGTCAAGGACTCCCGGCGTATAGCATGGGTCTTGGGAGGTCTTGGGAACTTGAAGACCTCCTCGGGTGGTGGGTGGGGGTTGGGGACATTACATCAGGCGCACGAGTGTAATTACCGTCTTCCCGGCGTTCCTCAAGGGCTTGTTAGGTCCAACTCGGAATGACTTTTTGTCCCCAAGTTTGGGATGATGCGGAGTATGTTGGAGGCGAGAGTCACTCCCGGGCGAGCGAGAGGGATGTCCATGACGAGGACCAGAAGCTGAGCCGCTCGGTAATGCCATCCTGTGTAGAGTTGAGGTTCGCTGACTGTCCGTGTGTCTTGTATTATAGTAGTTAGGTGAGTGAGGTTAGGTTAGGCTATAATAGTTTATGATTACCAGGGTTTGGAACATTGACATAACATTTATTTTGGTATCTTGGGTCTCGTGTTTATTGATTATATGTTCATAATTATTCTCATGTATCGTATAACTGTGGGAGTATTTATTTACCTTGGTGGGCTACGGTAATGTGATGTAATAATTAAGGTGTTGATCGACGTGGAGGTGTATTGCCGTTGTATGGTTTAACGTCATTATGTATCAGACATTTAATTATTTTTTTAATTAATTGTTGTATTGTTTTAATGCATATGTTTATAGTAATTTTTTCATTTATAAATTTACATCCTTTTCCGTTTCGTCATAAATTTTACTATGTATTTATATTTATTATTTTGTTTAGTCATATATTTATTTACTATTTCTTCATTCACGTAATTCTCACTTTTTATTCTTTATCTTCGTTTTTATATTTGTTTGTCGAGTATTTCACTGATGTCGTCAATCACTTCCGGTCGATATCTCACAAGACAGTTGATCGTATTTCAGGCAGACGAGGCCATCCGTCCTAAGAGGCAAATAAGACGCTCGACTAATGACTCTGAACCTTTATTGATTTAACGCACATCAGGCCAGAACAAACAACTTCCCTGCCAGTTTTACCAGGAGGAGACGAGGGGCTGGGAGTATGTGGAGGAGACACTGGAGGGGAGGGGAGGGGAGGGGAGGGGGGGGCTGAGAATTTACTGCGTCGATTTGTTAACAAGTTGGGATGTGCTGGTTGCGTCTATTGGAGTGTAGGTGGAGTATGGGGTAATAAAGTGTTAGCCTTTCGGACGGCGGCTGATAACCTAACCTAACCTAACCTAACCTAACCTAACCAATTCAAACCTAACCTAACCAATTCAAACCTCACTTAAACTAACCTATCCTTACCTAACTTACCCTATGCCAATGTAACCTAATTTAACACTGTATCCAAACCTACCTAAGCTAACTTAACTTAACCTGATCTATGTTAACCAAACTTAATCTAACTTAATCTAATCTAAGCCAACCTAATCTAAGCTAATATAAACTAAACTTAAACTGAAGTATGGAGCCTACGGTAGTTTTGATACGGTAAAAAATAATTAGGTTTTATTGGCTTGTCGTGTTTACTTTCAGAATCAAAATAAATGATAGAAAATGGTAGTCATGGTACGTTTCCAACACTGGATATATATTATCTAACGAGAGACAGACAGACAGACAGATACAGACAGACAGACAGACAGACAGACAGACAGACAGATACAGACAGACAGACTTAATGATGGAATTAGTGGTACAGGGTGAGATACATTATTGTGGTCCTTCCTTCCGTCCGTCCTTCCTTCCTTCCTTCCTTCCTTCTGCTCCACCTGGACGCCACGCAGACAACACATTAACTAGATCTGTCTCGGTAATAACATGCCTGCAGTGAAAGGTGTGCGTGGTATTAATCCCAGGGTGAAGGAGGCGTCTCCAGCATCCTACAGGAGAAAGATTTGTTATTGGTGTATGTTGGTCCTCAGAGAAGCGTGACATTATTATTCCCAGGATGAACGGGGTTGTTCAACATCCTACAAGAGGAAAATTTGCCTTTGATCTCCACAGGGATTTGGGGTCACGGGGGCACAGGTATTACTTCCCATAAGCACCACCACAGCATCACAAACACACGGCACCACTACAGCATCACAAACACACAGCACCACTACAGCATCACAAACACACGGCACCACTACAGCATCACAAACACACGGCACCACTACAGCATCACAAACACACGGCACCACTACAGCATCACAAACACACGGCACCACTACAGCATCACAAACACACGGCACCACTACAGCATCACAAACACACAGCACCACGACAGCATCACAAACACACGGCACCCCTAAGCGAGAAGCTGCACCATCAGGAACAAAGACAGCAGTAGCAGCAGAAACAGCCGCTTGGTCAGCACATGTCAGCGGAGGTAACAGCTGGTGCCAAGTGTCGCCGAGTGCCACCGGTGCCATGTGAGGCGGCTTATTATACACTTGGTAACGTTATGTGCAATAATCCCTGTATCCTCCTCCTCCTTCTCCCCCTCCTCCTCCTTCTTCTCCCCCTCCTCCTCCTCCTCCTCTTCTTACACTAACTTTTATAATAAGGAAGCCGCCATCTTGTACACCTACAAAAATAACGCTTCTTCCACGTCTCCTAACAAAACACACCGTCACCACGTCACCCTCCTAAACCACGCCCCCTCCACAAACCACGCACCCCCTCCGCAAACCACGCCACCCCCAGTGTTATTAATACCTGCAGTAACCACATAACAAGACACGGTATTTCATTGACCATAATACTGCTAGCTAGTGGAGTGGTATCTGTCTATCCATCTATCCGTCTATCTATCCCCACTGTCCTCGTACCTGCCACCTCTGCCAGCGGGTTTCGTCCCCAGCTCTTGGTCTACTGTGTATTGAAGTAACTTGATCGTGTTTACAAAGTAGTGAAATACCCGGGTAGGAGTTTGGTAGTGTTAGGTGTGTGTGTGTCAGCAATGAAAAATATCCAGTGTTATTCCTCTTCCTTCATCCTCCCTACCTCCTTCTGCTCCTTCCCTTCCTTCTCCTCGTCCGCCTCCTCCTCCATACCTACCTCCTCCCCCTCCTTTCTTCCTTCCTCCTTCTTCCTTCCTCCTTCTCTCCCTCCCGGTTATCCAGGTGACGTTTCTTTCTATGTACTAGGCATAGTTTTGCATGTGAATCAGTCCCGTTTGCTTCAAACTTTTTGTCCTTATTGTGGGCTTAGAAACGTTTTTTTCTTCAGCAGATCGCCAAAATTTTTCTAGTGGTGTGAGCTCTCAGAATAAAACAAAAATATATGATATAGGTAGACCTTTTTTTTTACCCTTTACAATACACGCACACACACACACACACACACACACACACACACACACGTATCAAAATTTGTTCTGTGGGTGGAAGTTGAGTCGATGGAGAAAGTTTGTCCATACTGGTGGGGGAACAGGATGGTGACACACTCATTTACGGCGTAACTCTTTGTGGTGTGTGTGTGTGTGTGTGTGTGTGTGTGTGTGTGTGTGTGTGTGTGTGTGTGTGTGTGTGTGTGTGTGTGTGTGCAGTAGACCAGTGCATGTCAGTTAGTCTCCCTCCCCCCACCTCCTTCCCTCCTACTTTCCCTCCTTCCCTGCCCCTCCTTCCCTTCTAACCTCCCTCCATCTCTCCCTGCCAACCTCCCTCACTCAGTCCGTTGAGTCCTTGTCAAAGTTGTCGGCAGTGTGGGTGATGGAGTTGTGACAGCCTGTTCGCCGACGCCTGAGTCTTTGAGGAAGGGGAGGAGGGAGAGGGAGGTTAGTAGAGGGAAGTTGGGGGGGGGGAGGGAGGGAGGGAGCTAGAGGCTTTCTCGTACAGCTGCACTGAGGCTTCAATGCAGCTGGCGAGGTTTTTTTTTTGCCGCTTTGGATTTAAGGTTTCATGCAGGTGGTTGTTACACAGCTCCTGAGGTTTCATACTGCTGTGGAATCGAGCACCTCACACAGCAGCTGAAAATTCACGACGCTGTGGAACTGAGACTTGATGCCGCTGTGGAATTAAAGCATCAAACATCTGTGTAAACTAAGCGCCTCGCACAGCTGCCAGGAATGGACAGGCTCGCTGGTCTTAGGTGGTAATTGAAGAAGCCTTGTAACTCGTCTGGCTAATTGTGGATCCTTAGTACCACATGTTTAGAGTGTCTGTGTTTAGTCTTGACTCTTCTGTTTTAAGTAGAGAACGTAATATTGCTTTGTCGTTTTGAGTGAAGTACGCCATGTCCCATTCATTAAAGATAAAGAACGTCATATTTCCTTCGTTCTCAATAATGATTTTCTGTCACATTACTTTAGTTTCATATCTTTTAAGTAAGAACGTCCTCCTCTCTGACGTTATTGAACCCACCAGTAAACCAAAAAAGGACAGTATTTGTCAGTGATTTCTATCCTAAAATTATAAATAGATTCCTTTTCTTATGTGTTATTTCTTATATAGTGATGTAGTGACAAGAAATAAAACCACCCCTGAGTGATAGACTACCTGTCACACACGAACCAGGCATTACTTGTTTGTTGAACGTCAATAAAGATTTGTTTAAAAACATACAGGCGGAATTGACAACCCAGAAAGCAGATACGCCGTCAACCAATCAATAACGCGCTGCTGGTTTTCATGTTTACAAAGCGAGTACCGTATTGGTCGACAGCGACGTTCACTTTGTGGTGGAGCATTGATCAGAAAGGCGTGTTACATCTTTCACGGGAAAATTTACGCAATTATGGTGGTAGTATTCGCTGTAATAGAGAATTGTGAAGAAATCTGATTTTCCTATCCTTCTCCTCCTCCTCCTCCTCCTCCTCCTCTTCCTCCTCCTCCTCCTCTCATCCTATATTCCTGAAGTCGAAGGATTTGCGACAGAGAAATGGCTTCAGCGTAAACTTGAACATGGATGGAATGTGGAAATCCTTCACCCTCTCATCCCTTATTCCTTGCATTGCTCGACGGGCCGGAACTCCCGCCCTGGACGTGTCTTATCTCCAACTCCTGCTCTCTCTCACGCACACAAGCACACACGCACGCACTCTCTCTCTCTCTCTCTCTCTCTCTCTCTCTCTCTCAAGTGCAATATGTTTTCCATATCAAGGGGTCAGACGAGACTTCTCATAGTATATTAAGTTTCCAGCGCTGTAATGAAAATTTCTCACATGGTCACAAATTAATTTTTAGAGGAACGAGCTACAGTGTTAAGGTCAGCACAAGTCTTCATATTCTCGTACGTACTGTAAGTACTCTTAGTTGCTGGCCAAATGCGTCCCACTCCTAATAGGCCCCATCCGAGGGTGCATTAGGAGTAAGGGCCTGTAAGAATGGTCGTAAGTGAGGCCACGCTGGGGCCCGCTCGACCAGGTCGCATTTTCCCTGAGGGTGATTGGTATGTAACACAATATTTTTCCCTTTTCATTAATTTACAAACAACAGTATTGGTCGAGATAAGTAACAGGGATTTTAGAGTTATAGCAGTACATGAACAGTACTCGGGATCAGAGTACATTATCAGATTACATTATTTGTTTACGGGAGAGTACGTATGTTGAATGTTCTATTATGTCACTGTACTTCAACAACATAGGTCTTTAAGCACATAAACTAGGTCACGATAGGTTAGGTGGTAAATCTTCAGGTGAAACAAATTGGGATAGATTTTCTTCAGGTGATCCACAGTACCCAACAACTGAGGTGGTGAAATATATCCACCTTGTAGTATTTGCTCGGAAACAATATCATAAACCTCAGTTGGTAAAGAGCTCTGGCCTTCGACTGGTCCGGTGGGAGACATCCTCGAAAACTTATTCCGTCCAACATATTCAGATGTCGTCGTAAAAAGGCGAGAAAGGGGGAGTGTGTTGATGGTAGGAGGGGAAAAATAGAGGTTTCGTTTATATTCGTTGTGTGGTCGACCCATAACATTTGTTTACCAAGATCCCTGCACTCCGGAGTAACGGTAGATGCTGGAACAATAATGGCCGCTACTGAGGTAAACACCAAGAGCCTGAAACAATACCTCAGGTAGACGGAACAAAGACCACACACTGAAGTGATTTATAAGTGGTGGGATACTCGGTAGATTCTTGAATAAACTGCTGATGTACAAACAGTCACTAGATACTGGTAAACAATAACGAACTTTAGAAGAAATAAGTTGATAACGCAAAAAGAAGCAGTTGTACAGACAGCCATTAGATATTGGAATAAACAAAAGCTGCTGGAACAATTAGTAGACGAAGGAACACTCGCCACAGGATAGAATAATTGCCTTAGGCTGCAACATTCGCTAGACACTGGAACAAATAACTGGCGCTAAAGTCATCGCCAGACGCTGGAACCATCGCCAGACGCAGGGAAGTAGGTCGTCTTCTTATAACTTCCACTGTCTAGAGATCCTTGTGTCTTACTTTTTAAAAGGATATTTTTTTCCTTTGTCTAGATATTTTCATCGATATGCAAATTTATTCTGGTGTGGTTTGAAAGGTGGACCGACTCCCTCAACATCGATGAAGAAGATGTTTTCTCTCCCCGTAGTATTGACGTCACCAGGCAGTGTGTTTGACGTATAGAAGTTTTTGGATGTAAACAACTGTATTTCGATCCGGTTTTTTTCCCTAGCTGGAGATAAGAGAACGTAAAAATCTTATTTCATTTAGAGTCTCAGTGAAATTCGTCCACCATCTTTGTACTGTAGTATCATTATGTCTAGTTTTCGACTGACGAAGGACAAGAAAACTCCTCAAACTCCGGTACTCATCGGGTTATTCTCCAGCCATATCCTCCACCATCGTGATGACTTGGCGTAACTGAGCCATTACATTATATCCTCACGTCTCCAGTCAGTCAGAAGAAACCGATGTACCAGTCACTGTGAAACACGGTCCAAGTAAACAGTGTTATGTTGTAAGGATTAATTTAGATCACATGGAGATTACCACCCTAGCTTATTTCACGCTAGCATTAACCATCGTAAACCTAACCTACCCTAACCTGTCGTAATTCAACCCAAATAAATAAATTGCTTGTTGAATAATATATGATTAAGTCAGCAAATGAATAACTAATCATAAGCTAATGTAAATATATATAAGGTTGATTACGATGCCAAATGCGGTTTGTAGTTATCACAAGTGTGTGATTGCCGGAGTTAGGACAATTTGGCGTTGTGGACGTGAGGTGAAATATACCTGGATGGTGTGTGGGTTAGTTAATTAGTGGAGAGGCTGCAGGTGTCTGGGAAGGGGGGGGGGTGGTTGTACAGGTATGGGAGACTTAATTTATAGTTTGAACGTTTATATGTATTTTTGTGCGTCTTATTTTAGTATTAAGTTGATTTTTGCTTTTTGTTATTATTATTATTATTATTATTATTATTATTATTATTATTATTATTATTATTATTATTATTATTATTATTATTATTATTATTATTATTATTATTTCGGGAGCCAACTTCCACTGCATTTGTTTCGTATTTTTTTCCAAAAATTAAAAAAAAAAAAAGCTACGAAATATTAACTCAGGAAGGGGAGAAGTCTCGTAAGGGCCAAAAGACTCCAATAAAAGTTGATCTTGGTGTAAAGTGAGAAAACTTTTGTAAAAACGAAATAGATTTTTATGAAGATGAAAGTGAAAGTTGGTGAAAGTGACGTTTTATCAAGATATTAATGAGGGAAGTGTCGAAATGGAGAGGAGGAGATTGGGGGGGGGGGTGGTAATGGAGGGACGAGATGAGAAAAATGAATTTAATTTATTTTTAAGATTAAGGTCAACCCCGGTCGTCAGAAAGGTCAAATCCTGAAATGGGAAGGTCAGGAGCGGTGGGGGTCAAAGTCACATAAGTCTTATAAAACAAGATACAGTATTGACCAAAAATAATTCCCACTCTTTTTGTATGTACTGTACTTCAGAGTTGACTACATTGAATTGCATAAGTTTGACTATTGTTATTATTAATGCTTTTGTTGTTATTATTAATGTTATTGTTGTTGTTATTATTGATTATATTTATATCTACCATTATTATTATTGTTATTATTATTTTAGTGATTATATTGTTATTATCATTACCATTATTATTATTATTTAGAATATTTTTTTCTTATTATTAGTAGTAGTATTGTGTTCAGTATCATTGTATCATTATTATTCATATTAATCATTATTACCTGCCTCCATCATCACCTGTACACATACATATTAATGCTGTGACAAACGACGCCTCCATTAAGCACAATTACACAAAAAAACAACGTTGGAATATTTATTTTTTAGTTTTTTTGGAGATCAAATTTTTTTTTTCATCGTAAATCCATCCCTGACAGAAATTTGCATAATCAGATTGGAAGTGGATGGTGTGTTAGCATAGTTCATTATGCCTATGCTAGATTACTTAACGATAGGTTGAAATGTTTGGGAAAAAGAGTGAAAAAAAAAAGTTGAAATATTTCGAGTTGAAAGTTAAGGCAATTGTGTATATATAAGTGTTAGTTTTATGTATAGTATACGTATACATAGTTACTTGTATAGATGTGTAAACAAATACATTCTCGTATGCTTAAAAGACATCTCACACAAACACTAAAAACACACACACTCTCTCTCTCTCTCTCTCTCTCTCTCTCTCTCTCTCTCTCTCTCGAATTACCACTCAAAAACCACAATTTCCATAGCAGTTCTCCCTCCTAATCCCCCAACAACAATCTAGGAAAAGTCATTAATTATTCCAAGGTTCAATTACATGTTGTGTGTTCGACCCATCCCCTTGTAATTCAAGTTGAGAACCAAGTCTAACACAAGTCGATACCTGTACACACAAACTTGTCCCGGAGTTACCTGTAATTGTGTAAAGGATTGTGTAAGCGTGTACCTGAGGGTGTATTTCGAGGGATTTTAAATACAGTTATATGTGTAATTACAGGTAAAAGTGTGGTTAGTAATATAGATACACTTATAGGTACAGGGATAGGTACTGGTTTAAATGTAATTACAGGTACAGTTACAAAATATAAAGACATGCGAAGACTAATACAGGTATAGGTACAAATATAGACAAATACAGGTACAATTACATAAAAATAAATAAAATACAGTACAGATAGAAATACAGGAACAGGTATTTATAAAGTTAGAGATATAAACACAAAAATAAAGTCACAAATACAAAAAAAATCAAAATAATGACAGTACATAAACACTACTGTACTCATAACCCAAATGTTTTTTTTTTTTATTGCCGTAAAGTTCATTATATTGACAGGAGTGGTGGGGAACTAAACTCATTATAATTTGTTTATGGTTTACAAAAATGAGGATGGTTTTTACGTGTCATTAGTACAGTAGTTTACTCATGTTGTTAATTGGACTAAGTTGTGAGTTGTCTTTTGAGTTTAGTTGTGGATTGTTAGGTTGTGAGTTGTTTTTTGTTAAGTTGTGAGATGTGTATTGTTATTCATAGTAAGTTGTGAGTTGTGTTTAGTTAAATGTGTTAAATTATGAGTTGTGTTTTGTTAAATGTGTTAAGTTGTGAGTTGTGTTTAGTTAAATTATGAGTTGTGTTTTGTTAAATGTGTTAAGTTGTGAGTTGTGTTTAGTTAATTATGGTAAGTTGTGAGTTGTGTTTAGTTATTTGTGTTAACTTGTGAATTATATATTGTTAATTATGTTAAGTTTGAGTACCTCTGTTTAATTAAGTTACATGAATCGATATGTTAATTTTATAAAAGACACAAAGAAGAGATGTGTTCAGTAAGTCGGATTTACGAGTTAAGTTCATTAGTTTTTAATTAGGCAGCAGCGGGGATTAGTGCGTTTCTTATTCACACTTAGAGGCGATGTTTAGCAGGTGTAATGTTGAAGAAGCGTTGTTTTAATTAGTGGTATTTCAAAGTAAAAATTATATTAAGTTATTATTATTATTATTATTATTATTATTATTATTATTATTATTATTATTATTATTATTATTATTATCAATGTTCAGACACGTGTGAGAGAGGAGTGGAGGGCCGTGGTCGCCAACCCTCAGGATAGTACCGTGACTTTTTTATTTATTCTGGATATTTAATTGTAATTTGGTTTTCTATTTAGTAATGACTTCAAGGTTTATGGTAGAGGATTTCTTGTGTTTATGACCTTAAACTTGACCTTATTTGGGGTAATTTAAGATATGATGTTAAATAAATGATTGTAAGTTTGTAACTGGATATATTAACATAATGGTTATTAAACATTGGATATTTTAACATTAGCTTATTAGTATTGGACATTTCATGATTTATTTACCCGTTGATATTTTCAGCGGAGTTAATTTAACCGTGAACAATTTAACACACAGTTCACTACACCTAGAATTAATGTGTTATTCAGATTAAATCAAAGTATCGGTTGTCAGGGCAGGTAACAGTTAACACACAAAGCCCTTGCTAATGTGTCGATACAATTACACCTTGATTCTGCTCATTTCTACACCGGTTGTGACTGTGTCTGGAGGAGTTGGGGGAAGGAATGGCGGAGAATTATACGAGTGACTCTTGGTTGTGTTTGGGTTGTGTGAGTGTTGTAATGTACTGTTTCTCGTTGTATTTGTCTACAGGTTGTGGAGGGTGATAATATAAATATATGTATGAAATTATGTTGTTTTGGTGCTGTATTTTAAGTAGTATTGTGTATATATTTGCATATGTATCTACTAGGCTTAGCGTTCTCAAAGTATGTGTATAGTTGTATCCTTTATACATATGTCAGTAATACGATGTACAATTGTAGTGTATAATATTGTATGTGCAATCCTTATCCAAGAGTCGAACCTTTGTCTTGGGAAAGATATATTGAGGTAATAACCACTACGCCACCGCTCATTAAAGCACACCTGATGGCGCCCGTTGTTTTCAAAGACTTTTTTACAATGTTTGAGTAAATTTATTAACGTTGTAATTTGGCGTAAGGTAAAGGATGAGTAGTAATTTATTTATTTAGTGGAGTTTACGTAATAATATGCTAATTTTGTATAGAATTTTTATGAGCAGAGTCAGTAAATTTGGTGCAGAATTGGTTATAAGTTTCATTATGCAAATTTTACCTCATTAGTGAACAACAAAATATCGTGATACGTAATTTACCGCGTGTGGTCTAAGGTAAAGTGTGTGTGTGTGTGTGTGTGTGTGTGTGTGTGTGTGTGTGTGTGTGTGTGTGTGTGTGTGTGTATTTATATGAGAAAAATATATACACACCCTCACCCACCCACCCACTCACCCACCCCACCCACTTACCCACCCCACCCAGCATGGAAAATTCAGTGCTTCTTTCCTTCCCCACACTAGCTACATATTTCTTTGAGGCGTTGAGAGCATGCTTGGTGGAGGCGGTGAGCGATAATGGTGATGGGAGTAGTGGTCGGACACACACACACACACACACCAGCAGTCACAGTGGGTGCCCATCCTCTCCAGTTAGTGCAGTCTGCCAAACTCCTGGGTGTAGCTATAGACCACAAACTGGACTGGAAGGCCCATGTAAACAACTCTTATCAAGGCAGCCTCGTACCGATTCTACATGCTACGACGACTCAGGTCACTTGGGACACCCACGCCAGAGTTGAGGACTATCTACAACGCATTTATATTCCCAAAATTAACGTATGCGTCACCAGCCTGGTCGTCTTCTCTCAACTCTACCCAACAACGTCAGCTAGAGACGGTACAGAAGAGGGCCTGCAGAATCATGATCGGCGCAGACTACTCTGGCTATAATAACGCTCTCTCCACCCTGGAAATACCATCCCTCAGTGACCTCCACCACCACGCACTAGCAGGGTTTGGCAGTGGATTACTGCACCATCCTCGTCACCTACTCTTACCGGCAGTACCCCGCCCACCTCGCGCAGTCCGCCACTACAACAAAATTCAGCCCATAAGAGCCCTCACTGATAGATGTAAGAACAGCACCATCCCATATATTGTTAAAATAATAAACAGCTCCTGATTTATGTACTGTACAGCCCTGTAAATGTATTGAACGTATATTATTGTATCTAAATCACATGTAAGTTTGTATATTTTCAGCCACCGGCTGCAACTCTATTAATAAACCGTTTATATTATTATTATTATTATTATTATTATTATTATTATTATTACACACCCACACCTGTATTACCATATCAACGGACGCTAGCACTTGCGGCACAATGGTGATGATGGTGGTGGAGTGATGGTGTTGGTGATGGTGTTGGTGGTGGCGTTAATGGTAGTGGTCGTGGGATTTTGATTTTGCCGCTTACAGCGGCTACTTTATTGTACAACCCACACTCATCCTGTGAGCGGTAGCGCAAAAGGATTACAGTGTAGAGTTTACAACTGGTTATAATAATTAACCCCCGTTGTCAGGATATTATGGCACTGAATGTTACACAGTATTTCAATTACATTATTTGTTTAGTTTTATACATAAAGGATAACTTATTCACAAATGCGTGAGTACAGGCGTGTGAGGCAGTATGTCTGGCCTCACACTTTGTTATTCACATTTACGTGAGAAGTATTCAAGCACATTGTGTATTTGGTTCTGTACACGAGAATTGATATAGTTACTAAGTGCAAAAAAGTGGATACAATCTTAATGTATCGGCTATCTTGCCATTAGAGATGAAGTGTTGTGCCATTTCACACACAATGCGCTTGGACCTGTCCCTAAAAGGTTCTATCTTCACACAGTCGAGGACGTAGTGTTCAAGTGTGTGGCCATATGTCTGGCCACACTTTACATTTAGTCTTGTTTACATCTGCTTGAGGAACATGCTGCCAGAGGTACTTATATCCTAACCTCAATCTAGCGGTTACAACATCTTGTAATCTAGTGATCTTGTTACTTGCTCCATATACATGTTTCACTTGATACATCACGTCATGGTAAACTATGGATCGACTAGTGCCTGTTTGCATTAGTCTACTTGCATCAAACTCATCAATAAGTTCTTTCCTAATTACAGTTTTAAGGGTTCTTTTTGACAGACCCAAATTGTATTCAACGGTGTCTTTGTTAGGGTAGTGGTCGTGGGGGCGTTGGTGGTGAGTGTGGTGGTGGTGGTAATGCGAATGATCTTAGTCACGACGATGGTGTTGGTGGTTGTTAGTGTTAGTGGAGCTGGTGGTCATGAGGGGGGGGATTGATGATGGAGATGGTGGTTGTCATAAGGGGGGGGGGTGATGGTAATGTAAACGGTAATGGTAGTGTTAATGTTGAAGGCGAGATTGGATGACGTTAGTGGTGTTGGTTACTGCACACTGGGTAATGGTTAGTGGAGGGGGAGGTATAGAGAAGGAGAGAACTTGGATAATGGTGATGGCACTGGTCGGTGATGATGGCCAAGATGATGTGGATTGGTGGCACTCGTGAAGGAGATGACGGTCGCCAGGATGAAGGTGCCAGGGCCAATGATGCGCCTCACTACGAGAAGTTGATCCAGTATTGATCCCTGGAGCGTGAAATATATAGTCATGGGGTATTGGGCATGACCGCCAATGGTCATACCTGGGGATTTAGAAGTGGGTTCTCGTCGACATTACCCCGGCCTCTGTAACTCCTGCCTCTGAACCCTCTGCCTCTATACCCCCGTCCCCTGTACCCCCTGCCCCTGTACCCCCCCCGTCCTGTACCCCCCGTCCTGCCCCTGTACCCTTCTTACCTGCCCCCTTGTAACCCCTTTTCCCCCCCGTCCCCTACCCCCGTCCCTGTACCCCCTGCCTCTGTGTACTGCCCCTGTTTCCCCTGTGCCCCTGCCCTGTACCCCCGTCCCCTGTACCCCTGCCCCTGCCCTGCCCTGTACCCCCTGCCCTGTACCCCCTGCCCCTGTACCCCCTGCCCCTGTACCCCCGTCCCCTGTACCCCGTCCTGGTATTGGGGGATGAGGGAGTATCTGCTAAAGGAAAAATAAATCGTATTGCGTAGGTTTGTTTTTATTGTATTCAGTGCCATGTGAACTGAGCGTCTGGTGTTACGTGAATATTACACTTTGGTGATGAACAATGAATGAACATACGGTTAAGATTAATGAATTTTTGGTGACTCAAAGATCGAACACACGGCTGTGGTGGGCGGGTGATATTTCGTCTGTATTCCACTCTACTGTTGACTCACTACAAGAGGGTGTGTCTTGGCCGCACTCTGGTGCACGATGATGAAACATTCATCCACCACAGAGGCATGAGCCAACACTGAGCCTTGTGGTCCTCGGCCTTCCGTGTGACTGACCAGACTAGGACTCTTACTGCTTGGACTACTGTAGGCGACCACACTTAAAAGATTTATTTTATTGTAGAGGAGCTTCCCTCCCCCCTCCCCCCTCCTCACCGCCTTTTGGTCTCCTCAAAGACTTAGATAAATTTCGTGCTTCAAATTTTGCCTCGTAGAGCTAATGTTTGGAAGAAATGTGAAGTATTTATCTGAAATTTAAATGTTAGTGTCTTTAGTGGTGAAGAATTCTTAAGATTAAACTACGGATATCATTGGCATTTAGTACTCCAAATGTTGTTTTTTATTTAGAGTTGAAAAATATATAAAACCATTTCCCAAAACTTTAATGGAATTTAGTACTAAAAATGCTCGTTAACACAATTTGGAGTTGAAGTCTAAACCATTTTTGAAAAGTTGAGTAGAATTTAGTGAAACAAACGCTCGTTCGTAGAGTTTAAGAGTTGAAAGAGTTTAAACCATTTGCCCAGATTCTTGCGGGTGTTACCTTGTACTTGTTTATGGTAGAGCTGAGAGTTGAAGAAACATTTTCACTGGAATTTGGCGTTGTGGAAAAGTTAGGCATTAAGTTTAGGAGTTACAAGAAACGTCAGTCATATTGCAAGAATTTTCCCGAGTTATGGTACGTCGAGCGATTTCTGGGGACGGACGGGGTGTCTGATGGGTGATGCTGGCTTGTGTAAAATGACAATAGTAAAGCGGTGAGAGAGAGAGAGAGAGAGAGAGAGAGAGAGAGTCCATGTAATTGTATAATTACTCTTGATTCCGGTAAAAGAAAAATGCTCCCTCAAGATCTGTGTCTAAAATTGAAATTGAAAGTTGTAAACTTTCTGAATTTTCACCTAAGTTTACCTGTAATTCACCTGTGGTCTATTTCGGGACTTTCCCCCTCTTCTCAAGGTAGCTCAATCAGTGACCAGTCTTCCTAGGTATAGTGATCTGATCAACCGAGATGTTACTGCTTATAGAAATGTAGAAACGGTAACATATCAAAGATTATTTGTTTTTATGCCGAGGTTGATTATATTTTTCATGGATCAATCAGACTGTTGCTCTCCGGCGGCGGCAAACCTATCGCGTATGCTACACAATGTACAATTATGAAACATGTCAGGTTCTTATCTTGACGGTGATATTCATTGTTCACCCCGAAGATATTTATACCACCTGCTCTTGTCTTGTTGAGGAGTCCATTCCTGTATCTTCGCCTGTAGTGTTGGAAGAGGTCTGACCTTTCATTAATGTGTGTGTGCTCTCCAATTTTAATGCCACCAGATGCTCCCAGTAGTGTTCATGTATGAGGGAATCATTGCCAGCTGGAGAAGTTAAAACACTCGGCGCTACTCGTGTCGAACAGGAAATGAAAAACGTGAGAGAAATTTAATGGTAGGATTTTTCAATATAGATTCAAGTTTGTTGAGAGTGACTGAAGGTTTGTCATCACTAAGAAAGCCGAGTAAATCCTCCGGAATATAATTATGATGATTTAGAGTTGTGTTGTAAGTGATTGTTTTCATTAGTTAGTTTTTATGAGTTTAGAAATGTTTCAAAGGTTCAACAGGTGTGTTAAGAGGTTCAACAGGTGTGTCAGAGGTTCTACAGGTGTTTCAAAGGCTCAGCGGATGACTCAAATGTTCAGCAGGTGTTTCAAGGTTCAACAGGTGTTTCGGTGTCTTATAATATGATCGCTTTTGATTTAAAATTCCTTCAGAAATTCAAAAAGATGATTCACTGTTCTGAATAGTTCTTTATAACCCAGGAATTCCCAAGAATTTCAACCGGCGTTTCAGCGTTCAAAATAAAATCATTTAATTCAGAAATCGTACGAGAATTCAGTACGCCTTTCAACTTCTCTAAAATAGTCGTTTTAGCTCTGATATCCTCCAAGGATTTAACGTGCGCTCCAGTGTCCTAATTGCTCGCTTTTAGTTTCATATGTGAAGGACTCCCTCCCCCCCTCCATCCCCTTCTCGCTCTCTTCCCACTTCTCTTTCTCCTTCTCCTCCCTGCCCTGCATTTCCCATCTCCACTCGTTCCCACACCACCACCACCACACACCCACTGCCCCGCCTCATACCCCCACCTCACCCCCGTCTCCCACAACCCCACCACCCCATGCTCTATCTCACATCGTCACCACCTCCCACCACCCCCCACACCATCCCCAACCAACCTCCATTCACTCCACATCTCCACTTCAATCACTCACCACCATCTCACTACCCCACTCACTTCCACAGCTCCACCACTTCACTCATTCCCCACTCATTCCCCACACCCCAGCGTTGTGGCCCAAGTATTTATCCCTGAGGCAAAGTGTCGCAATGGTCATATCTAGAGCTGAGACACTCACAAAAACAAGGTTTCCATTATTGCTGTCTGGGTGTGTGTGTGTGTGTGTGTGTGTGTGTGTGTGTGTGTGTGTGTGTGTGTGTGTGTGTGTGTGTGTGTGTGTGTGTGTGTGGTGTGTGTGTGTGTGTGTGTGTGTGTGTGTGTGTGTGTGTGTGTGTGTGTGTGTGTGTGTGTGTGTGTGTGTGTGTGTGTGTGTGTGTGTGTGTGTGTGTGTGTGTGTGTGTGTGTGTGTGTGTGTGTGTGTGTGTGTGTGTGTGTGTGTGTGTGTGTGTGTGTGTGTGTGTGTGTGTGTGTGTGTGTGTGTGTGTGTGTGTGTGTGTGTGTGTGTTCTTCTGATATTGTCTTATTCCGATATTCTCACTCTTAAGTCCCCAGGCACACTTCATTCATCTCCCCAGATACACTTCATTCATCCCCAGGCACACTGCATTCATCCCCAGACACACACCCCATTCATCCCCAGACACACTTCATTCATCCCCAGACACACTTCATTCATCCCCAGACACACTTCATTCATCCCCAGACACACTTCATTCATCCCCAGACACACTCTATTCATCCCCCAGACACACTTCATTCATCCCCAGACACACTTCATTCATCCCCAGACACACTTCATTCATCCCCAGGCACACTTCATTCATCCCCAGATACACTTCATTCATCCCCAGGCACACTGCATTCATCCCCAGACACACTTCATTCATCCCCAGACACACTTCATTCATCCCCAGACACACTTCATTCATCCCCAGACACACTTCATTCATCCCCAGACACACTTCATCTATCCCCAGACACACTTCATTCATCCCCAGACACACTTCATTCATCCCCAGACACTTCATTCATCCCCCAGACACACTTCATTCATTCTGTACGTCATAACCTCTAAATTGAACGGCTGGTAATTTTTTATATATTTTCTTCTATTGTTGATGGAAGTTCAAAGGCAGAGCAAGACAGCTGTGAGTGTTGTCTTAATGATAGGGAGGGAGGGAGACGATGATGTTAAAATGTGACGTTAGGGATTGGGGAGCTGCATGTGTTGTGTGGGAGTCGTGTGTGGTGTGGGAGTCGTGTGTGGTGTGGGAGTCGTGTGGTGTGGGAGTCAGTGTGGTGTGGGAGCTGGTGTGGTGTGGGAGTCATGTGGTGTGGAGCTGCGGGGTGTGGGAGCCAGTGTGGTGGGGAGTCATGTGTGGTGTAGTCATGTGTGGTGGGAGTCATGTGGTGAAGGAGCTGTGTGGTGTGAGAGTCATGCGGTATGGATTCATAACTACGTGGAGGCGGGGGAGGAATGGTCAGTGAAAATGTCCAAACTGTTGTAATAAAGAAAAAAATCTCCTTGGACTGACTGAGACCAACATGGCGACAATACTCAACGACTGGCCCGAGGAAAAACTATACTGGAAAATGTTTTAATGTCGTGTTGTAACTGTTAAGTATTTTTGCTGCTCGGCCTCAGGAGGAACTTTATTATTTTGCGTTATGTTTTAGCTCTTGTGTTATAGAAAGTGGAAGGTTTGATTAGTTATTTTGTTTACACTGTTTGTATACCTGTGCTGTTTATATACGTTACGTGCTGAATCACTATAAACTTTTATGACGATTTTACTAAATAAAAAAAATGTCTGTCTGTCTGTGTCTGTCTGTCCGTCAGTCTGTCTGTCTATTCTACGCGTTATACAGTATACAGTTCACCTCTAAGAATCTTCGTTGTATTAGGGTTTACTGTATAAAATCGTCTCTTAAAAACATATTCACTATAGTGTATACCTTCGTTGTGAGGAGTCCGTACCTCACCTGTTGATTACCCTTCCATTATTACCTTACGTCAAGGTAAGTTCTCAGATTTCCCTAATTATATTGTATTAGATTACTTTATACAATACTTCTTCCTGGATTTATTACAATTACTGTTGTATTGTATTTGTTGATGCTAAGGGGTGTTACGACGTTTAAACGGATGCCAAAATCTTGCTCATATTTCTTAAGGTTCAATGGCCCGTGTTTGCAACTTGATTTCACCTGCGCCATAATAGTTTCATGGCGGCATTACGACTCCTCAAGATTCTGTGATATTGAATTTCCTGCTGCATGTCGAGTCTTGAATTAAACCCTCTTGTTGTCTAGTCACGAGGCCTCTACTTTATTCAAGGTGAAATGCAAGGTGGTGATGATGTTTAGTGGAAGTGTAAAGTTGAGAGAAAAGTGGAGGATGGAGTAGACAGGGAAGTGGGGGATGGAGTTGACAGGGAAGTGGGGGGTGGAGTAGACAGGGAAGTGGGGGATGGAGTTGACAGGGAAGTGGAGGGTGGAATGGGTTGTGAAGGGACAAAGAGGAGGTTCGAGAGTGAGGGGGTAAGATGGTTTAAGATATTGGAAGGTATAGTTGGAGTATGGAGGATAAGTTGAAGCTTCAAGTGGCAGATAATGGATGGAGTCGAGGATGAGAGTGAGAGTGGAGGGTGGTGATAAAGGTGGGAAGAGGAGGTGTAGGTAAAGATGGAGGCGAAGGGAGAGGTAAAGATGGAGACTGGAGATAAAGATGGAGGTGAAGAGGGAGGTAAAGATGGAGGCTGGAAGTGGAGAATGTATTTTTGGTCATTTTGTGGCATTATATTTAGTTACTTGAATTCTTGTATGATGGAGGTAAGTCTTTTAAGGGGATATTTTAAGTTATTTTAAGAGTTTTTACCTTAAGGCGATCTGTATACATCAACTAATGAGATTTCCCCTCAAGGATAACCGGCTTCTATAATCCCTAAATCTATCTTCAAATATCGCCAGGAAATAAACGTATTCCTTCAAGGGTCTGGTTGTTGATATCTGGGAATCTATTAACGTAGAGTAGTAGAGTATCGGATTTATTTTATTTTTAAGTCAAGGATTTACTTGAAAATCAAATCAAATGGGACCTGAAGTCTACTGTCCCGGTTATTGTTGGAGCCTTGTGAGCTGCCGTCCACACTCTCATAGTTCTGGGAGGGTTCCTCTCATGCGTTACATAGGTATTGTAGTTACTGAAATATGTAGAATTATTGTTGTCTTATTGTAGACCCTCCTGGAAGAGATGGTGCTGGTGGTTGTTTTTTCGTCACGGACTGTAGCTTGTTAGTGTCCACGAACCACGAGTTGTTGGTGCCTGGTGTCTTTCAGGACAAAGAGTCTTATTGATTGGCTTATGTTAGGACAAGTTGCCTTTCAAGACAAGAGGCTTGGTGTACCTTAATCTGCCTCTCAGGACAACAGGTCGTCGCTGACCCATACTCTATCTTCCAAGACACGACAGGTCTTTCGTATCCTGGATTCTGCCTTTCGTTAGCCTGGAATCTTGTCATTGGGGACGTCAGGTTGTCATGGTTACCTCTCCCCGCCCACCTCCCCAACCAACCCAGTATTTAATTTAATATTAGACCTTTAGGAGCGAGTATTAAAGCAGCTGCGGGGTTTTACCCGAAATAGACAGCTTGTTAACTCACCTCCGTGTAGTTTGTCCAGGTTCACCAGAAATGAAGTTATTATATAGAATTTGGGACCACCTGGAGAACTTCTTTATCAGCTCTACCTGTGACGCTGGAATATAATCCTTAGGTCTTCTGATGTTGTCTAAACTTGGTGGCGTTTTGTATTTCTAAATTTAGAGGAATGTGAAAAAAATATATATAGTGTGCATATTAAAAATAATTAGTTTATTTCTTATACAGTAAAGAATATAATAAAAACAGTACAAAATACAATTCTTATACAGTAGTGTAGATACCTGTATTAAAAAATGCACACATTGCTGTACATTAGCGTATATATTAAAATAAATCATTCATACATATTTTATACAATAATTTAGATAATTCCCAAAATTATTTCCCCATTATAAAGTTGTGTAAATATTTAACAAGAGTATTTCATCCATATACATCGACCATTGGCATCACATTACACCTGATAATAGATGTATATAGCTCGGGTGTATATATCAGGTATAAAGTTGAAATATATATAAATCCACCGAAAATTTGTCAGGGTACAATTTCCTCTTCATGTTTGTAGTGTACACAGTTTTATTATTCCGGTGGACGTTGTAGGTGAGAAATACAGGTGACATACAATATACAAGTGAGTGGGTCTTATACAACGGATAACATTGGGTTTCATACAACAAGTGATTTTATGATGGAATAAAAAAAAAATCTTAGAAATTATAAAAACAAAAATATTGTATTGTCTTCTGATTAATTATGATTCATAATTTTTCTTTGGCACAACCATCCATATTTCGTAAGGTCATTACAGGAAGGTCAAGAACATTACTAATATCAAATTACAGCTCAGTATAACAATTACAACACAGCATCAATTACAGCTCAGCATAACAATTACAGCTCAGCATAACAATTATAGCACATCATCAATTACAGCATAGCATCAATTACAACACAGCATTAATCATCTCACGTAATCAGTTTGAGTCTACCATTGTTATAAGAGAGATGAAACAAGGCAATCTTATGGTCTAAAGGTATTTCTTGACATCTAATGAGGGAATTGAAATAAGAGGATTTTGGACGTGCGTTTAACGAATGGATTTGGTGGTGTTATGAGTACGTGTTTTTGTAGGTTCGTGATGTGTTCGTGGGATGAATGTACGTGTTTTTTAATGTTCGTGATGCGTTCGTGGTAGGAATGTACGTGTTTTTGTAGGTTCGTAATGAGTTCGTGTTATGAATGTACGTGTTTTTGTAGGTTCGTGATGAGTTCATGGGATGAATGTACGTGTTTTTTAAGGTTCGTGATGCGTTCGTGGGGTGAATGTACGTGTTTTTGTATGTTCGTGATGAGTTCGTAGAATGAATGTACGTGCTTTGCAATTAAGAGAGAGAGAGAGAGAGAGAGTTCACCCCTCCGGCCTACCATATGTCACATTACCCTCACTTTGTTGAAGCTCCGCATTTGCATACTAATTTGTCTGCCCCCCTTTGTATACTGATCTCGTTAATATGTGTCTGGTCCTGAGCTCACAAGAGGTAGTGTGTGTCCTGTCCTGAGCTCACAAGAGGTAGTATGTGTCCTGTCCTGAGCTCACAAGAGGTAGTGTGTGTGTGTGTGTGTGTGTGTGTGTGTGTGTGTGTGTGTGTGTGTGTGTGTGTGTGTGTGTGTGTGTGTGTGTGTTTTATTATATATGTGTTTTATTGCCAGTATTTGCGTGTTTGTGCGTTTATTTGTATCTGTGTTTTTGTTGTTATGGTTTGCCTGTGTATTAACGTGTTTTGTGTTTGTTTTTTCCTGTATGCATTACGTGAATGTGTTTGTGTGTATTTCTGTTTTTTTGTTTTTTTATTTTACGTGTAAGTTATTTGTGTATTTGGCATAGTTTTTTTTTTAAAGCTAAGGTTTAAAGCTACTTGAAACGAAACTGTATTGATTTAACGAGTAATTCGGTGGAAATACTACAAACAGAATAGAGAAAGTAAGAAAATGAAAGGAAGATGGAAATAGAGAAAGCTGGGAAAATGGTGGAGTGTTAGAGAAAGGTAGGAGAAGGAAAAGAAAAAAAAAGATGAATAAAAACAAGGATTAGGCTGGGCTGGGATGGGTGATGAAAGTGGAAGAGAAATAGTGACAAAGAAAGACTGGATGATAGAGAGAGAGGGAGAGGGAGGGAGGGAGGACAGAAATGGAGAGAGAATGAAAGAGAGAGAGAGAGAGAGAGAGAGAGAGAGAGAGAGAGAGAGAGAGAGAGAAATGTAAAAGAGAGATAGAGATAGAGAGAGAGAGATAGAAAAGAAATAAAATAAAATGGAAGATGATGACTGATCCAGACATGTTGACTGATCTACACACGATGGCTGATTGGCTGCTCTTAGACATAATGTTAATCTAGATAAATAGACATAATGACTGATGTAGACATGATGGCTAATCCAGACAAGTAGACATGATGGCTGGATAATAATAAGTGAAGAAGGATTAACTGGTATCCACATTACTCCCTTGCCAGCCATTATCACCGCCTAGAGACATCGTTTGCATGCTAATCCCAAACTTCTCGATGGCGTACTCCCTCCCTCCTCCTCCCTCCTCCTCCTCCTCCTCCTCCTCCTCCTCCTCCTCCTCCCCCCCCTCCCCTCCTCCTCCTCCTCCTCCTCCTCCTCCTCCTCCTCCTCCCTCCTCACTTGTTTCTTTCAACTCTTTACTCTTTCACTCCTAATCCACTACTTTTTCCTCTTCCTTCTCCTTATCATCTTCCTTACCTCCTCCACCACCTCTCTCTCTCTCTCTGCGACTTTGAGCTAAGTTGAGAATCGCTGAGGAGATACCTGAAGGATGGGAGTAAATGGGGAATTGTTCGTATGAGAAACACAGGCATGGTTAGGGACTGAGGATGTGGAGGAGAGAGAGAGAGAGAGAGATGTGGGGAAGAGGAGTTGTAATTTGGGGTGAGGGAAGGTGCTGTGTTCAGGAGGAGAGAGTGTGGTGGGGGAGATGGGAGTAGAGGATAATGGTGGTAGGGAGCTTTTTTTTTTTAAGGAATCGTATGAGTTAGGGATGGAGAATATGGTTGGAGGGAGTAAGAGGGAAGAGAAGGTAGGAGTGAGAGGATGGGGAGTTTAAATACTAGAGAGGGGAGAGTGTGTGTGTGTGTGGGGGGGGGTTATAATAGCATCAGTCGACATAAATAAAACCCACTAGTGACGATTAAGCCGTAAATGATGAGCTGCTAAAGTGACCAGCTGAGACACACACACACACACACACACACACACTCACCAGTTAATTACACGAACTGGTAGCTGTCATATAACTGTCAGGCGTTAAACCCTCTAAAAAGGTCATCTGGTAACTGGAAATTGAATAAGGCCAAACATAAGCATCATTACACTAATACATTTCATTCTCCTCTTCAACAATTTCCACCGTTTTAATTCTATGCAGTTATTTGTTGACATTTTGCCTTTAGAATATACAGATAGTTCATATATTGTGTTGGAGTCTGCCCTGGGCTACCTGTGATCTTTAGGCCTTGACCTGGGGATGACCTGACCTCCCTCGCTTACCTGACCCAACTCCTCCTCGCTCACCTGTACCTCTCTCCCTGCTCACTCCATTTCCTGCTCACATACCTCTCATGCCTTCCACTGACTCTCCTGGGTCACCACAACACAATTGGTCAGACAGAACATAAGAAAATGAGGAGTTTGCAATAGGCCGGTTGGCCTGTGCATGGCAGCTCCTGTCGAGAGTTACTACCACTCTATCATCCATGAATCTATCCAGCCTCCCTTTCAAACTTTCCAGCGTTCCAGCACTTACTACAAAGTTGCTAAGCTTGTTCCACTCGTCCACCACCCTATTTGTAAACCAGTTCCTTCCTATCTCCCTCCTAAACCTAAACTTATCCAACTTGAATCCGTTGTTCCGAGTCCTATCCTGCTCGGATATTATAAGAACTTTATCTATATCACCTTTATTGATTCCTTTCACCCACTTGAATACTTTTATCATA
Organism: Homarus americanus; assembly: GCF_018991925.1. Taxonomy (NCBI): domain Eukaryota; kingdom Metazoa; phylum Arthropoda; class Malacostraca; order Decapoda; family Nephropidae; genus Homarus; species Homarus americanus. The sequence goes on from NW_024735038.1 coordinate 1,657,885, forward strand.
TCTCCCCGCATTCTTCGTCTTTCTAGGGAATGCAAGTTTGGTTTCTTTAACCTATCCTGATATGGAAGGTTTCTAAGTCCCGGAATCATTTTCGTCATTCTTCGCTGCACCGACTCTAGTGAATTGATATCCATTCTATAATAAGGGCACCAGAACTGAACCGCATAATCGATATGTGCCTTTCGATTGCGCGTAAGATATAGTTGCACAAGACCTCTCAGTACTCTGGTTACTTTACACTCTAGATATGTTCCAATACCGTACTCTGCTCATTCTATTCGAACATTAACGCACTGTTTTCTAGGCCGTAGGTCCGGCTATAAGTACCCCAGTCTTCTACAAGTCGAGACTTCTCTCTAGGTTTGACAAGCGGTTAAGGGGCTGTATACATTATCAGCATTTGTTCTTCCAATATTTAGTACGCTGCACTTGCTGGTGTTGAATTTCATTTGCCATTTTTCAGACCACTCCTGCAGTTTATTTAGATCCTCCTGTAATGCATTTGCATCCTGCCCTGAATTAATCTGCCGCCCTATTTTGGTGTCATACGCAAATTTGCTTATGTCACTGCTGATCCCAGTATCTAGATCGTTTATGTAGATTATGAACATGAGTGGGCCTAGTACTGACCCTGTGTTCCCCATCATTATTAATGACCCACCTGACAACAACACCATCTACGCTGACCCTCTGCGTTCTATCGGTGAGCCATGATTTTATCCAATTTAAAACTTTCCCCTCGATACCATGAGCCTTAATTTTTCTCAGAAGCTTCTGATGCGGTACTCTGTCAAATGCTTTGCTAAAGTCTAAGTAAATAACATCGTAATTTTCGTCATTATCTACTACCTCGAAGACTTTCCTAAAAAATGTCAGCAGATTTTTTCGACAAGATTTTCCCTTTGTAAACCCATGTTGAGAGTCGAAGATTAATTTGCTTTTCTCTAAATGCGATCGGATGTTATCTGCTATTATTGAGTCAAGAAATTTCCTCACTACTGACGTCAAACTGATCGGACGTAGGTGGCAGGTAGGTCACACGCGCGTGTTACATTGACCTCTTCCGCAGTATCAGAAATGAGGTCACCGTGACGTATAATATGGCACTTGTTTGACCTGGATTATCCGGTTTAATTTGGGATTGATTTATTTTGTTTGGTTCGTGTTAATTGGTTTTTCTTTGTATTTAGGTGATTTGAGGTGGTTTTAAATTTGCGTTTACCCAATTTCTCTCTCTCTCTCTCTCTCTCTCTCTCTCTCTCTCTCTCTCAGAGCTAATTAATGCATTCCGGCCGCCGCCTCCAGCCAAGAAAATTGGTTCCACTAGAGATGTACTTTACCCAAATTTGAATAAGATTTTCCCCGAGTTGTTACACAGATAAGTTTCCTCCATCGCTAAGGAAAAAAAATAAATAAATACCAGCAGTTAAAAGCTCCGGCAGTTCGCACAGTGGCTGCTATTCACATAATCACTCCTCATAATTAGTTTCACAAAGTCCTTTTAAGTGGTGTCTGAGAATAGCGTATTGTGGGTGGGGAGGGAGGGGGGAACTCACACATTCACACCAACCTCAACCTCCCTCCTCCTTCCCATCTCCTTCCTCCTCCCATCCTCCTCCTCCTCTCCTCCTCCTCCCTTGTCCCTCCCTCCCTCTCCTCCCTCCCTCCACCCTCTTCTCCTCCCTCCCTCTCTTCCTCCCTCCCTCCACCCCCTTTCTCTCCCTCCCGCCCTCTTTCTCTCCCTCCCCTCTCTCCTCCTTCACTCCTTCTCCCTCTCCAATTCTCTCCTTCCTCCTCCCCCCTATCGTGTGGTTATGAGTTGGTGTGGCTACTTCCTGTGTTGGAGGGGAGGGGGGGGGGCTATTGTCTTTTGTGTGTGTGTGTCTTGTCTTGTTGAGGAGTTTTATCTTTGTTAAGTTTTCTTCTCTTCTCTTCTCTTCTCTTCTCTTCTCTTCTCTTCTCTTCTCTTCCCTTCTCTCTGTTAGGTGGAATAAGAAGCTGAAGAACACGCGAGAAAGGTTTTAAAGATGTAGGTAGTAAGGGATAATGGAGGAGAGGGTACATAGGAAGATGGAAGAGAAAAAGAATGATGAAGAATACGGAAGGGTAATAAATATAGGATAGAAGGAGATGAATGGTGATGATAATGTGTTAAAATGAATTAAAAAACAGTGAAATGTACAAAAATAAGAAAAAAATATATAAATTGTTCAAAAACAAAATAAAATGTATATAAGTAAGAACAATACATCAAATTATATCCGTAAAAATAATACAAAATGAAAGAATAAATTATAAGTAAGAAAGTTGTATATTTATTTATTTATTTAATGGAAAATGAAAAACAAATATTGTAAGACCCAGGGAAAAAAAAGTTAAATTTATAGCCCAGATTTTACCAGGAGTTGATATAAGTGACCTTGTTTGTACACCAATGGATTTTTCTGATCTGTTAAGCTGTTTGAGGTGGCAGCCGGGAAGCCAACGTACCCAGGTTAATTAGCCACACCTGAAGGAACTTTACCCCTCCTCCCCTTTAATCCCACCCCTACCCTCATCCCCTTACAATATTCCCACCCCTAACCCACCCCATCCCCCACCTCACCCCTCCCCTGCTTTCCCCACTCCACCCCCTACCTCCACCATTACCCTCACTTCAACCCCCACTCCCACTCCACCTCTCTATCCCCACTCCACCCCCACCGCCACACCCCACTCTACCCCCTACCGCCACACCCCACACTACTCCCCTACTGCCACCTCTCCACTCTACCCCTATTGCCACTTCACTCTACCCCAAATATTCACTATAGCCGAGTCTTTGACGGTGTGGTAGTGAGGCTCTATAGTCTATACACACGGGCCCTTGTGAGGTCTCGGGTACAGGGAAGTTTACTTTGATTTACCTTCACTGACTATAGCTCCTACTTCATCTATGTTGGTTTACCTTTAAGTTCCTCCCTGTTCTTTAAACCTAACCTAACCTAACCAAACCAAACCTAATTCTACGTGATCTGTTTTAACCTGTGCGTAACATAACATAGTCTAATGTACATAGATTACTTGTGTGAAAGATGGAAGTTGAGGAGTGAATGTTGGAGATGGGTGGTGGAGGGGAGGATGTTGGTGATGGGTGGTGGAGGGGAGGATGTTGGTGATGGGTGGTGGAGGGGAGGATGTTGGTGGGATGGGTGGTGAGGGAGGTGTTGGTGAGTGGTGGTGGAGGGGAGGATGTTGGTGATGGTGGTGAGGGGAGGATGTTAAGGATGGCAGAGGGAGGGGATGCTATGATGGTAGAGGGGAGGATACAGATGGCAGGAGGGGGATGTTGGTGATGGGTGGTGGAGGGGAGGATGTTGGTGATGAGTGATGGTGGAGAGGGTGTTGGTGATGGGTGGTGGAGGGGAGGATGTTGGTGATGAGTGATGGTGGAGAGAGTGTTGGTGATACATGTTATTGCGAATTAATTGTCTTTTCTTATATAAATATCGAATGAATTTTTATGATTGTATAAAAATTTACTCCAGTATAGTATTCCAATCATACACATAATCAATAAATAGAAAGTAGGATATATCCGATTATTTAAATATATCAAAGATCCATACAAATTATCTAAAAGCCTTAAGGTGAAGAGGTGTAATTAGGTTGGAGATATGGTTGAGATTGGTGGCTTCAAAGTTACATCGTTATGGGTGAAGTCTGTTGAAGTCTGATCCCCGTCTAAGATAAAGTAACTTATTGGGTATCAGTTTCTTGTCTCTCTCGCACTGTTTGTGTTGGGGCTTAACTGGGATCTGTGTGTGTGTGTGTGTGTGTGTGTGTGTGTGTGTGTGTGTGTGTGTGTGTGTGTGTGTTTAACTCAATCTATCTCTCCATCCCAACCCCTTTCCTTAACCTATCCCTCCCCCTCTCCATCCCATCCTTTACCTACCCTCCACTCTCCTTCTCTCTACCTACCCTCTCCCCCTCCACTAACTCTCCCCTCACTCTCTTCCTGTACCAACTCACCCTGCCTCTCTCCCTGTATGCACCTTTCCCCTCCCTCTGTCCCTGTATACACCCTTGCCCTCCCTCTCTCCCTGTATACACCCTTCCCCTCCCTCTCTCCCTGTATACACCCTTCCCCCTCCCTCTCTCCCTGCCTGCACCTTTACCCTCCCTCTCTCCCTGCATGCACCTTTCCCCTCAGCCAGACAGAAGACCAGGGAGAGAGAGAGGGGGAGACAAGTAGCACAATAACAAGAAGGTTCCTCGGCAGTCAAGCACGTTCCCATTGCTCTCGGGAACGACCGGAATGTATTACAATTTATTCTGGGGGGATCCACTACACGCGCCGTTCTTATTATTCCACGCTGGCTGGTCTTGAGTTGTGCCCTTTACTTCATTGTTAATAGGGACGCCTGCAGCCTCCAGACACTCTTGACAGTGTGTTTTGCCTCCAAATTCTGATGCCTTGTGACTGATGCCTCCAAATTCTGATGTATTGTGACTGGGGCCTCCAAATCCTGATGTATTGTGACGTAAAACTCCTAATTCTGATGCCTTACGACTGATGCCTCCAAATTCTGATGTACTCGTATTGTGACTGGGGGCCTCCAAACTCTATATCCCGCTATGATATAAATCCAAGTCGAGCACTTGTCGTTCCGAATGATGTAGACGAATATGTGTGTACTAGTGTGTGTCTTCGAAGTCGAGTAAATGGAAGTAGGCGGTTGATGTATGTCACTCTTGTTTAATATATTAATGTAGTCTACGTGTCTGTAAGGTTAGGTAGATATGTATACCTAATGTAGAGTGTGTGTGTGTGTGTGTGTGTGTGCACGATATTTAGTACATTTAAACCTACTTAATAATTATAATGATCGGGGACACAAAATCAGATAGAGGTAGATGGAGGGGTTCAATTTACTCATCTTAATGTAATGTGTACCTCCACTAAGTCAAGTAAGGGTGGAGAAGTAGATTTAGCTAAAGGTTAATGCAAGCTATAGATGTATGTGTGTGTGTGCGTGTTTGTAAGACGTGACTATAGGTGAGGGGTCGGCTGAATGTCCTTGTTGATAATCGTGGAAGGTGAATGGAGTGGACGTTGGCTTCCCTGCGGCGCCCTACATACTGTTGATTGATCGCACGCCCACGAAGACAGTCGCTCTGATGACACCGACAGTTGCAGGGACGGGATGGGTAAAGGAAGGGGATGTAATGGATGGGGGAATGGACGGAGGAAGGGTCGGAATGGACGGAGGGAAGGACAGAAGGTATAGGTAGAGAGAGAGGCTTTGATAGTCATTTGTAAACGATATCGGAAAGTGAACGTGTGTGAATGCCAGTCCGTCCGCGCACGTGTGTGTGTGCGCGTGTGTGCGTGTGTGTGTGTAATAATAATAATAATACTACACACACAATAATTAACGGTTTATTGAAAGAGCTTGGCAACCAGAAGGCTGAAAATATACAGTTACATATTTGGGGAATGGGTTACGAATTACAAATAATATACAAGGACATAAGTGACAATAAATAAGACATATAGTGACTTAGATGGGGATCAGCTCAAACTACAGTTCATTTCAACATAGTGACAGTGTAGGGAGCAGTGTTTACTGGGAGTGAATACACTGATTTATTACATGTTATTGATAATTTTTACAATGGTTGGGACTGGGCTGTTCTTATAGCGATCAGTTCGTGCACGTATGGGCTGGATGCGGTTGTGGTGTCGAACAGCAATTCTCGGACAGGGGATCTCAGGTGGTAGTAGGGGCCGGTGTCGGGGATGGTGTAGAAGCTTCTTACCAAATTTGCAGATGAGGCCGTGGTGATGGTCAGTGAGAGTCGAAAGGGTCAGTGTGTTGAGCGCTTCTTGATATGTGGAGTAGGAAGGGGCGAGAATAATCTTGCATGCCCTCTTTTGCACTTTTTCTAGGTGTTTACGTTGTGTGGCATTTAGGGAGGAAGACCAGGTGGGGGGAGGCATAGGTGAGCTTGGGAAGTATGAATGTTGTGTATACACTGAGGAGCTCGTGTGCGGGAACTCCGAGGGACTTGAGTCGGCGGAGGAGGTGGAGACGGAAACTGGAGGATTTGACAACTTCACTGACGTGTGGTTTCCAATTTAGTTTGTTGTCTATGGTGACGCCGAGGAGCTTCGTGGAATCTACAACCTGCTTTGTTCGGACCTAGGGTAATGGAAGGAGGTGGGACAATGTCGGAGGAGAGGTTGATGTGCATAACCATGGTCTTGGTATGGTTGATGGTGACATGGTTGTTGGTGGCCCAGTTTTGGAGACTGGTCAATAAATCCTGAAGGGCGGTATAGTTGGGAGCAGAATTGTTGACGCTGATCCCAATGGTGGAGTCGTATATTTCAGCAGCAGGTTTAGGCACATTGATGGCGAAGCAATGGTCCTCTGCCGGGGACCTGAGTACTGAAGGTGGAACACCCTCGGAAGACAGCGTCGTCACTGAGAATTAAATGTATGAGACTCAGCCGAGGTCAATAGCTTTTATGAATTGCGACAGGCGAACCTTAGTGAAATCAATGGCGACACTAAGACGTTTCCAACAACCACAACATGAGTGGTGTGTGTGTGTGTGTGTGTGTGTGTGTGTGTGTGTGTGTGTGTGTGTGTGTGTGTGTGTGTGTGTGTGTGTGTGTGTGTGTGTGTGTGTGTGTGTGTGTGTGTGTGTGTGTGTGTGTGTGTGTGTGTGTGTGTGTGTGTGTGTGTGTGTGTGTGTGTGTGTGTGTGTGTGTGTGTGTGTGTGTGTGTGTGTGTGTGTGTGTGTGTGTGTGTGTGTGTGTGTGTGTGTGTGTGTGTGTGTGTGTGTGTGTGTGTGTGTGTGTGTGTGTGCGTGTGTGTGTGTGTGTGTGTGTGTGTGTGTGTGTGTGAGTGAGAAACTATGGGTAAGTTTCTTTACGCCATTTGCCTCTGTCTACCGAGCAGTAATTAGGGACCTGGATGTTAATCGATTTGCGTATCGTGTTCTGGGATAATAGTTAGCCAGTGCAGTTGGCGAGTTGTCCGGTCTTCTTAGATTATTCCTTGGCACTGGGTCATACATCTCGTTAACATTATACATAGGGTGTGGTTGTTGTGTTGGCGACAGCTTCTGCACCGTAAACAAAATCACACAAATTCCCGTCTAAAAAAAAAAATAACATGACAAAAAACAAAACAAGTCACATTACAAGAAAAAAACAAACAAACCCAAAACCAACGTGTCAAAGGTTTATTTGTCCATCATCAAGTGAACACAAGACCAACTTCAATATACATCCAATATCTGGTGTGTTACGGCCCCTCACGCTAAACTGTGTGTGCTTTATGGTGGCCAAACTGCTGAGTGTGTGGCAGCGGCAGCCTTCTTAGTGTCTGCTGAGTTAGCACGTTAAGGATATGGTTGTCCCAGCTGCTGCCTGGGTGGGTGAGGGAGTGGGTGGTGAGGGAGGAGTGGTAGGTGTGGATGGTGAAAAAAAAAAGTGATAGGGGTGGAGGAATGGATGCCTGGTGGTGGGGGAGAAGTGATGGGGATGTGTGTGGGGGGAGTGGGTGATGGGGGAAAGATTGATGGGGGTAGGTGGTGGGAAGGGTGGTGGTTGATGGGTGGGGATGGTGGGTGGTAGGTGGAGTGGGTGAGTAGTGGGTGGGAGTGGGGGCGGGAGAGGTGGCCTTTCACTTTATATGTGCTGACCCAACACCACCTTGAGAGATATCGTAGATGATGCTATTGTTGTTACTACTGTCTCTGTCTGTCTGTCTGTCGATCTTAACACACAGACAGACACGCATCCCAACCCATGAACCCTAACCCATGACCCCAAACCCATGAATCCTAACCCATGAATCCTAACCCATGAATCCTAACCCATGAATCCTAACCCATGAACCCTCGCACTCGTCTCTATTACATACATATTCTACCATATTAAACATTGAACACATATCGTATACACACAGTTGCTGTATTATGTCACACACACTCAATTGGTTTGTAATTTGAGACTGCTGGAAATATTTTATGCGTTATGATAAATGAATTCTGATAGTGTTTGTATATCCATTCTAATGCACCTCGCTTTGATTGTTGAGTTTCTATGTATTTTGTATTAGTTGTCATGTTTGTGTGTGTGTGTGTGTGTGTGTGTGTGTGTGTGTGTGTTGTGTGTGTGTTTTATGCCCAGTGGTCTGATTGGCAGCTTTGTATAAGTTTATCGTGGGGAGAGTTGAGAGAAGCGGAGTAATTTTTGTATTTTGTTATGTAACGTGTGGATTTGTAAGTGTTAAGTACGAAGAGTTGATGGGGATACACTTGTAGGTGTCGTTAATAGTGGTCTGTTAAGTGTTAAGTGCTAAGTTGAAATTGAAACAGTTTATTTGTCCAAAATGATACAGATATTGGCAGAAACACTTTATTTATTTTGGGTTATTATGTATAAAGTGTCGAGGTGTAATTTTGTAAGTAATTAAAGTTAAAGGTGTGAGTAGGCAATAAAGGTAACACTTACAGCTTTCACTTCACAGTAAAGTATATAAAAGTACCAAGTGTACAGGTGTCACTCCCCTCCAAAGTATTGAAGTGTTAAGTGCAGTGCCCTGAGAGAGTCTTGGCACTGTTTCTCTTCTCTTCTCTTCACTAAAACCTGTATTGCTCGTCCGTGTCTCATAATCCTTCCTCCAAGTGACAGACCCGAGATAAAACATCATTATCATATTTATTATTTTATTTGTCTTAATACACAATGTGCTCCTGTATACACACATTCACACTCACAGGTTATACATGCGTCTAACACAGCTTGGGAACCTTGTGTTATATATGCATTCATACATACTTAAGTGTATACATGTGTTGGGAAGCTTCACTGAGGCATATACCAATGCATATATACATATATACAGAGCAGTGTATATAACATTGAGTGTCTCGTGTTATATGCATACTGTATACATGGTGTAGCTAAAGTGAAGGCTTATGGAGAAAATCTACAATGTTATTTTTCTGAAAAAGTAAATTTTTTTTGCTCCTAAAAGATGTGAAAATGTGAAATTAAAATATCACCAACTTTATTATTATTATTATTATTATTATTATTATTATTATTATTATTATTATTATTATTATTATTATTATTATTATTATTATTATTATTATTATTATTATTATTATTCGCTTTTGCTTTGGTAATTTTTTGGAGAATAAAGGAAAAAAGTAGAAGGGAGAACGCGAATTATAGAGAAACATCCTCAACCATTTCTTCATTTAAAAAATTTATCATCACATGGATCCAATTTTGGGAGAGTTGAATGAACTAAAAAGAACTATATTATATCATTCTATTTTTTTCACAGAGTTTAGAAAGAGTGACGGGGTGAGACTGACACTGTGTTACATAATAATTTCTGCTCTGGGAAAAAAAAAACAATTATTCACTTAACTTTTTTTTTTCTTTCAAGGGGACTTTTGACATGAAGAAACGTGCGGATTTTCACCAGTTATATTTTGTTTGTAGTGAAGCGAGAATACCTGAGCTGTTATTGTTTGTTAGTTTATTACGTTGGTTATTGTTGTTATTGTATATTTAGTTAGATTATTGTTCTTTAATTCATTTTTAATATTGTCATTATTATTATTATTATTATTATTATTATTATTATTATTATTATTATTATTATTGTATCTAAAGTTAGTAATATCACTGGCCACTTTAATTAACATATCTATCGTAGACACAATAAACAGTAACAATACAAATATGATTGAAGGCCAACTTACCTGTATATGTGAATCAGCTGACAACAGTAACGCTCCACTCACCTGTCAATTAAAACAACAAAAGAGTGATATCTGATGTTAATGAAGATAATAAATAATAGTAATAGTGACGATAATGATTATGACAAAACTAATGACTTTAATTATGGTAATATTAAAAGAAGTAACGATAATGATGATAATAACAAATGAAAATAATCAATAATAATAACACACACACACACACGCACACACACACACACACACACGCAAGACGTCATAACTCAACCTTGTCATAATCAAAGTTAATGACAGCGTGAGATGTTTATTAATTACAGACGTCATACTGGAGGCCCCGTAATTGATTGTTATTACTGTATGAGATTGGTCGTAATTACAAAGTGTGGTGTAATGGAGAGTGTGATTGAAATGCACCAGTAATGGGTGTATGTAGGGTCAGGTTTGTGTATGCGTGGTCGTTAGGGGTATGGGTTGTTTAGAGGGTAATGGGGTAGTTAAGGGGTAAGGGTTGTTTAGGAGGTGATGGGGTAGTTATAGGTATGAGGTAGTTAAGGGGTAAGGATTGTTATGGGTGTAGACTGGGTGTAATTGGGTTGTTAAGGGATTTAACACTCGCTAAGGGAGAATATGAGGGGACAATTTAGGTAGATGCCTTAACCCTTTGATGACGATGATTTAACCCTTACATGACGATGGTTTAACCCTTACATGACGATGGTTTAACTTTTTGATGACGATGGTTTAACTATTTGATGACGATGGTTTAACTATTTGATGACGATGGTTTAACTATTTGATGACGATGATTTAACCCTTTGATGACGATGGTTTAACCCTTTGATAACGATGATATAACCCTCTGATGACTATGGTTTAATCCATTGAACTTCTATATTTTAACCCTTTGAAGACGATGACTTAACCCTCTAGGTCTCAAAGGGTTAATGGATGAGGGGAGAGTCAAGTTGGGTGACGTCAATGTAAGGGAGACAGTCTAGGGAGGTGTGGGTCGACCCCTCACACCTCACCTTGACCTCAACAAAAGCCGACTCCTTAGGTACATCGACCAGTGTTCCTCTTCAGTCTTGTTTGGTTCAGTCAGATGATGTCTTTCAGAATAAACGATTTTTTTTATAATTTTTCGACTCGTCTCAGAATAAAATGTTCAGATATCGTCTTCCCAAATAAAAAAAATCTGATTATGTCTTTCCTATGATATCGTCTTTTAGAATCATTGTTTTATTTTTTTATTTTTTCTTGTCTAGATGATGATATCGTTTTCAGCTTAAAATGTTCAGTTTCTTTTATTTTCGTTCAGATTTTATCACAGGATCAGTGTTATCAATGTCTGTTCACACACATTTTACCATTTGTTTCGTTCGGAATAAAAATTGTTAACTTCTTTTGGAAATTGTTCACTCAGCTAGTGGTGTCGTATCTCTCAGTTGTGTAATGAAGCGATAGTGTCTAATGATCTCTTGGCTGGAAGAGGAGATCTCTCAGCTGGTGAAATAAGGCTGCTCTCTACTCAGCTAGTGACGTCTTATCTCTCAGCTGGAGGGAGACATTTCTCTCAACTGAGGTGAAACTAATCTCCCCTGACGTACAGACGACTTCTCTCTCACCTAGAGTATTGGCGTCTCATCTCTCAGCTGGAGGGAGACATATCTCAGCTGGAGAAGTGAGGCTGATCTCTCCTGTGTAACTCTTGACTTGTGTTGTGAGGAAGATACAACTAATTGAGGCGACGGAGCATGAGATGGAAGGAGACGGGAGGAGGGAGAGGGGGCGGGAGGTGGGAGAAAAGTGCGTGAGGAGAGGAGAGCAGAAGGAAGTGAGGTGGGGTGAGACTGGAGGAGGGAGGCAAATGTAAGAGGCGGATAGAGATAGAAAAGTAGTGTGAGGTGAGAGAAGAGGAGATGAGAAAGCAAGAATGGATAAAAGGAGGATAAAGGGAGAAGGAGTAAAGGAGAGAGACACTTAAGATGGAATTTTAAAGGGAGCTAAGAAGGAGAGGGAATGGAAAGAGAGAAGAAGATAGATAAACATAAGACTGAAGGGACTAACTACTGGGATGGGTAGATGGGAAGGAGAGAGATGATGATGATGATGAGAAGTGGGAGGAAAGAGGATGAGAGTAGATGGTGTAGGGAGGGATGAAGAGAATGGGGGATTATATAGGGAGAGGAGGAGGGGGAGGGGGAGGGGGGGAATGTTATGAGAGTAAGGTAAGGTTAGGTGGGGGGAGACAGGTAGGATAGGTAGGTGGGGGGAGATAAGGTAAAGTTTATCCCTCCTGTCTCGCTGTGAGAGTTACAGAGGCAGCTGGAATATTGACAGCCACGTGCAAGTCTCTCTGCCGCATCCTTCATACTGGTTCCAGAGACCACACACTCACCCAGACCTGTTTTTCGGGGATAAAAGAAGAGGAGGTGGAAGGAGAAGTGAGAGGCTAGAAGGAGAAACTGGGTAGAGAGAGAGAGAGAGAGAGAGAGAGGTTAAAGAATTACTTGGGATCACCATCTTGTCTCTCCTCACCAAAAAAATGTTCTGGGTTAACTATACTGTATCGTGTGGCGTCTTGAGGAATAAACCCCACGGAAAAAATGGTCACTGGAGCTCTGCCTTAATGGACGAAGTTAACATAATTATTGCCGATATGTCTGTAAGGCAGGGGTGGCTCTCTCTCTCTCTCTCTCTCTCTCTCTCTCTCTCTCTCTCTAGATCTATCTTATGTTTCCTCCTTTTTTTTCTTTTCTTTTCACGTTTTCTTTCTTTTCTTTATGTCGGGTTTTTCTCTCACCCGTTCTTTCCCCTACCCACTTCATTCCATCTCCCCCCTCTCCTTTCCACACTCTTCCTCCCCATTACACCCCTCCCTCCTCTTCACCCCTCCACCGTCTTTCCTTCACCTTTCCTTCCTCCTTTCCTCTCCCCCCCTCCCTTTCCTCTCTCGTCCCCTCCACCTTTCATCTCTCCCTCCTCCTCCTATCCTCATCATCCACCCCTTCCTCCTCCTCCACACTTCCTCCCCTCCTCTCCTTCCATTCCCCTCTCCTTTCCACTTCCCCTCCCTATATCTCTCCTCTCCCCCTCCTATTCCCTTACCTCATCACCTAACAATTTTTTATAGCGTGGGTTTTTTATTGTGTTGTGTTCTCAGGTCTTTTATCAAGTTCCTCAACTAAATTTCAGACGATTATGGTTTTTAATACAGTGTGTGTGTGTGTAGCGCCTTTTGTCACCTGGAATACAAACTTGGCGTCGTTACCCTCAACTTGTGGCAATACCTCGCCCACCGCCAGATTTAAGTCACACTCCTTCCACACACACACACACACACACACACACACACACACACACACACACACACACACACACAAAAAGATTACCGCAGCGTCAGCACGGGCAATCAACAGCGTCCTGGTTATTCCTCCTTTTCCTCCTCGTGCGTACTTCAGCCAACACTGGACTAAGGATGAAACAGATCCAGTACGGGCGGTTGAGTAACAGACACACGTTAACACTCAAAGTAAGATTGACTGGAGGCCGACATGATAAACTTAACCGACTTATGCTATAAACTCTTCTGGTTCACGCCATAAACGCAGTGCCAGCTTGGGCAATCAGCAGCGCCCGGTTTATTCCTCAGTCCAGCAGTGATAGTCTTTAGTCGCGGGTCATTGAAGCAGCTGTGAGGAAACTTAGAGGAGGAGAACGTTCGTCTGGTTTTTGCCTTTAGTGGCCCTCCTTCATGGTCTGAGCGTCGGGCAGTGACACCACTTGATGGTCGTGGCTCTCTCGTCCTCCTCCTCCTTCTCCTCCACTCCCTCCTCCTCCTCTGCTGCTTCCTCCTTCTCTGCTGCCTCCTCCTTCTCTGCTGCTTCCTCCTTCTCTGCTGCCTTTTCCTTCTCTTTCACTCCCCCTCTTTTCTTCCGCTGCTTCCTCTTCCTCCATGCTCTCATAGTCTGCTTCTATCTGCCCCGTCGCTGTTCTCACTCAGTGTCTCCTTAATAATCATCTTCCCTGAGGGCGGGGGGGCAGTGTGGAGATAGGAAATGAGGAAGGGAGAGATAGAGAGAGGTCGGGAAAGAGGGAGGGAAGAAAGAGTGTAGGAGGTAGGAAATGAAGGGAGAGAAAGAACCGGACAGAGGAAGGGAAGGGAAATGAGAGAGAGAGAGAGAGAGAGAGAGAGAGAGAGAGAGAGAGAGAGAGAGAATTTTCAAGTTGGCACCTGTAAAATATGAGGTGACCAGCTAGTAAATATTCGAACTCAGCTGACTGGCGCACCACGGTCTTGGTAACATTATTTGCATACGTTAACGTGTTGAGTTATTGGACAGGCTCAGAGGAGTAAATTATCTTGAATATAATTAGTGACGACTTGTTATATACATTATGAAGAATTAAAAAATTATTCTCATTTTTTTTAGTTAATGTTTGAGTTATAAATTACTAAATAACTCAGACACAAAGTTATAAAATTATAAAAAGCAGATAGAGAAGATATAACCCTTAGATACATAGATATATAGAGCGTTTTAAATAACCAGTAAACCACAAAACTAATAACTCCTATATAAATATTATCCTATTAAGAAACGTGATTTATGGGAACATCCTTGTGAGATAGAGGAAGATGAGAGCAGCGGCATCCAGACACGGTTCACACGTGGCCTCTGTCTTGATCGATGAGGATAGTAGTATACTGACCATATGGTTCTTATACGTCAAAGGTGATGTTTGTAGGTTTATAACAGGATGTAAAGGAGGTAATAACTATGGTTGAGCGTGTTTTTGGTGCGTTGGGGAGGGGGGGGGAAGGGGGAGGGGGGGAGGGGTGGGGGGTAGATCAAATGGTATGGCGGTGAGCAAAGTTTACATTACAGAGTTGAGACCGAGTTGTGTTGACGCTTTCTTCCACTTCCCTCCTCAGGCATCATCATTGCTGTTTGAGGCTCTCTCTCTCTCTCTCTCTCTCTCTCTCTCTCTCTCTCTCTCTCTCTCTCTCTCTCTCTCTCTCTCTCTCTCTCTCTCACATCAACTCAACCATCCTTATAATTTATGCCATTGGAAGGAAAATTGTCGTGGCCAATCAAACTTCATTCACCCTCAATAGGGCTGGACCTCTGGTAAACCACGCCCCCCCTCCTCCCTAGCTTATGGAAGAGGGGAGGTTGATAGACCTTACAGAATCACACCTCCACATTCACAAAGACTCGTAATATTTTTCTACCTCCTGGCGGGGTATAAAGAGGCAATCAAACATCTCTTTCTATGGTAGATTCCCAGTGCCATTACGACGCCATTTTTTTTTGTTCACTATTTTTTGGTCGTTGCTAAAGAAAACTAGTTAGGGTATACACATCTATAGTGAAGAACAATTGTTTGACTTGCGGACGTCTTATCTTGTTATGGCAGAGACTCAGTGTAATTTTGACGCCATATTTGATTTTATTAAGGAGGAGTGTGTCGTAGTTAAAAGTTAATTAATTTTTTTTTTGTCGTATATACAGTGACTTTGGGTCCAAGTTATTGATACAAGGACACTGAATGACTAGTTTTTTGGTGTCCAATTTCCGTCAAGGAGAGAAAAAGGGAACACCAGTGTTTTAAGTATTTTGTGTGTAAGGTCGAGAAGATGTGTGTGTGTGTGTGTGTGTGTGTGTGCGTGTGTGCGTGTGCGTGTGTGTGTGTGTGTGTGTGTGTGTGTGTGTGTGTGTGTGTGTGTGTGTGTGTGTGTGTGTGTGTGTGTGTGTGTGTGTGTGTGTGTGTGTGTGTGTGTGTGTGTGTGTGTGTGTGTGTGTGTGTGTGTGTGTGTGTGTGTGTGTGTGTGTGTGTGTGTGTGTGTGTGTGTGTGTGTGTGTGTGTGTGTGTGTGTGTGTGTGTGTGTGTGTGTGTGTGTGTGTGTGTGTGTGTGTGTGTGTGTGTGTGTGTGTGTGTGTGTGTGTGTGTGTGTGTGTGTGTGTGTGTGTGTGTGTGTGTGTGTGTGTGTGTGTGTGTGTGTGTGTGTGTGTGTGTGTGTGTGTGTGTGTGTGTGTGTGTGTGTGTGTGTGTGTGTGTGTGTGTGTGTGTGTGTGTGTGTGTGTGTGTGTGTGTGTGTGTGTGTGTGTGTGTGTGTGTGTGTGTGTGTGTGTGTGTGTGTGTGTGTGTGTGTGTGTGTGTGTGTGTGTGTGTGTGTGTGTGTGTGTGTGTGTGTGTGTGTGTGTGTGTGTGTGTGTGTGTGTGTGTGTGTGTGTGTGTGTGTGTGTGTGTGTGTGTGTGTGTGTGTGTGTGTGTGTGTGTGTGTGTGTGTGTGTGTGTGTGTGTGTGTGTGTGTGTGTGTGTGTGTGTGTGTGTTTTAACTCACGCTTGTATATACATAATCACTTTTTTTATAAATATTCAACATAACCAAAAACAATATCATTATCACACTCTCTCTCTCTCTCTCTCTCTCTCTCTCTCTCTCTCTCTCTCTCTCTCACCAGATTAACATTCCTCCTGATCATTCTCCCTCAGACAGGACGTAACCTAAACAACATTAGGAGGGGCAGGAGACACCAGCAGTCTGCCTCACACCATTACCTGATTACCTCTTACAGACGCTCTGCCCGGGGCTGGAAAACTCAACGTTCACCAAGTTGTTGTTGTTTTTTCCCTTCAGACACGTGATAAGAGAACGAATCTGGTAAATGAACGCGTCTTGGTTTAATGAACGCTAGACAGTCAGCGTTTCACACACACACACACACACACACACACACACTATATGAGTTCTGTTCGACTTGACAATTTTTGCTATGTTGTAAAGTGAGAAAAAAAAATCGTATGTTAACTCTGGAATCCCTGAAGACGTTTTTCTAACATTTGATCATAAACACTCGAGTCTTTGGTAGGTGTTTCAAGTCTCTTCGTCTGTCAGTTCTTTATATTTCTATCATAAAATGTTTATACTTTTATTTAATTTTTTACTGAATATTGATTATTTGGTATATGATAATTTATTCATGTTTTGTCTATTTAATTATTATCCATACATGTTTATTATTCTTGTGGTGTTTACTTAATTATAATGCATACCTTCTTCACCTACTTTATTATTTAATCTTCCTCTTCCATCTCCTTATTTATTAAACCTCCTCTTCCATCTCCTTATTTATTAAACCCCCTCTTCCATCTCCTCTATTATTAAACCCCTCTTCCATCTCCTCTATTATTAAACCCCTCTTCCATCTCCTTATTTATTAAACCCCCTCTTCCATCTCCTCTATTATTAAACCCCCTCTTCCATCTCGTTATTTATTAAACCTCCTCTTTCATCTCCTTATTTATTAAACCCCCCTCTTCCATCTCCTCTATTATTAAACCCCCTCTTCCATCTCCTTATTTATTAAACCTCCTCTTTCATCTCCTTCATTATAATTTACCTGTTTTCCCTCTCGCGTTACAGACCTGTTGATCGAGGTGCTGGGGGTACTGACCAGCTATTCCATCACCGTCAAGGAGCTCAAATCTCTCTTCGGCTCCATGAAGGCTGACAGGGGACGATGGGTGAGTTCTAGCCAGTCATGTTGTTGTTATACTTTTTCATATCCTGGAAGTCCTGTGGGAATTTTATGAATCCTGTGTGAGTTATGTGAATCCTATATGAGTTTTGCGTATCTTAGTTGAGGTGTGTGAGTTTTATGAATCCTGCTGTAGACCATTGAATCCTATACGGTTCAATTCTGCTGAAGTCCTGAACATCTCCTACGTGTTATCCTGTTTTAGTATGAATCCTGAGGTATACCTGCTGTTGGGCTTTCGAATCCTACGACTCATCAAGCTGTAGTCCTATAAATCCTCTTTGTTATCGTACTGGGAGTCCTTGTGAAGTGTATGAGTGTTATGTTATTCTGGTGACTTGTAATTGACCTTTTCGAGTTACGTTACCGAGTTCACTGTCATCTCATCTTGGTGCTCCGACTTGTCATCACAGCCTTCATGCTTGTGTCCTTCCTCCTCCTTCATTCTTCTTCTTCCTTAGTCCTCCTCCTCCCCGTCCCTCTTCTTCATCTTCATCATCCTTCTTCATCTTCCTCTTCCGTCTTCATCATCCTCCTCCTCCATCATCATCATCATCATCATCATCATCATCATCATCATCATCATCATCATCTTCTTCTGCGGTGGTCTTGGCACGCCTACAGATGTTGTGTGAATTAGGAAGGTGTTGGGGGGGAGGAGATTAAGTCTAAATTTGCATAAACCACTGGACACGACTACAACACTTGCCACACCTGCTGTTTCACGCTGATTACCTTCCTTAAACTCACCTGTTCTCTCACTTCAGGTCAGTGTTGGGAACTTGGGAATAACCACACACCTGTTCTCTGTGTCTGAGATTACACCACACCACACCACACCACACCAGTTGGAAGACTTGGGTGTTGTACTGGCCGTAAGAGCACCATAACCTATAGTATACTGTCCCTGGAACACCATAACCGTTTCTGAGCACCATAACCGTCTCTGGGGCACCATAACTATAGTGTACTGTTCTTGGGAGCACATTGGGAATGAGACGCGTGTATGGTTGCACAGTCACGAAAATATGGCCACCAGGAAGCGAAGTTGCATCAATTGAATAGCAATTAGTTAGATCCGACGTGATCCTGGCTAGTCCGGGTAGCGATCCCTTCCGGAGCCTGCTGGAGGAGCATTTGATCCATGGATCATACACTACAGTACTGGCTTATTCCTCCACGTAGCTTTGTTCATTCACTGTAGTACCTGGGTGGAAAGTGGGGTGGAGGGTAGGGTAGAGTGGAGGATGGGGTGGAGTGGAAAGGATGATAGGGTGCAGTGGAAAGGATGGTGGGGTGGAGGGTAGGGTGGAGTGGAGGATGGGGTGCAGTGGAAAGGATGGTGGGATGGAGGGTAGGGTGGAGGTGGGAGCGACGTTTTAAGCTGTTCCGGACTCGGTACAATTTGGGGTTTCTATTGTACTGTACCGGGATTTTGTCTCTTGAGCTACCGGGATTTTTATGTACTGGGGGTTTTCTTTGTTACTGGGAATTTTATTGGTACTTTATCCATAAATGTAACCGCTTTAATTACTGGGAAATTCAATATCACCGGTATCAACATCACCAGTAACCACATCCTCACCAGAACCCAACAGATCACCAGTACCACACCAGTACATAACTATAACCTATATCCCCATGTCACTACCGGTACGTCCACAATTTAGCTAGACTCCGTTTACCGGTAGCTAGAGAAGGCTACCGGTAATCCTCGTGACAGGAACTTGGACTGCCTCCTAGTTTTATCCCGGTAGGTCAGTTACTTTGGGTCAGGAATTAACTGATCAAAGGCTTGAATATACGACTGACTGATACCTGATACTACACTCACTCAAAGGCTGAAGCTGAGTCTCTCTCTCTCTCTCTCTCTCTCTCTCTCTCTCTCTCTCTCTCTCTCTCTCTCTATCCTCTCTCTCTCTCTCTCTCTCTCTCTCTCTCTCTCTCTCTCTCTCTCTCTCTCTCTCTCTCTCTCTCTCCATTAACTGTGTGTTTATGTTCTATTTACTTACACTTTCAAGACTGCGAACAAACAATTGACCTCTGACCTTTAACCTCCCACGAGAGATTTGCGTATGATGTGAGATTAAGACCCCGATTGTGTGTGTTGGGTAAGGGGTTAAACAAAGAGGTGAAGGTCTTGAAGAGTCTTAGCTGAGTCAAGAGAAAGAAGTTTTAAGAGGAATAATAAAGAGGTTAGTTATGTTAAAGGTTAAGGAAATAGGTCTTTAGGGAGGTTAGGGACAGTGTGGGTGTAGGTTATTGAATACTAAGCCTTCGGTACACAAGGAGGCAGCATGAACCGGCACTGCACTCGATCACCTTTACTTCCCCAACTGTAAAATCGGTTATCTATTTACATCTGGGTGATTTGGCAGATATTAGATGCATATTATAGACTTTACAGGTCATGAGAAAGATTATAGATGCAGCTCATAGACTCTTCAGGTCATGAGAAAGATTATAGGTGTCTCTTATAGTCTTTTCTGATATTGAGAAAGATTATAGATGCAACTCATAGACTCTTCAGGTCATGAGAAAGATTATAGGTGTCTCTTATAGCCTCTTCTGATAATGAGAAAGATTATAGACACTGCTGATTATGATTGGTGATTAGACTCAGACTATAATGTCAAACTTGGTGTCGTCTGATTTTTTTTTATGTGAAATAAGACGAGCTACAGCTAACGAACCTGAGCAAGAGAGAGAGAGAGACAGAGAGAAAGAACAAGGGAGATGGTGCAGGGATGGTAAGCAAGACTCAGATCAGAGGGAAGGAAGGAAGACTCTCTCTCTCTCTCTCTCTCTCTCTCTCTCTCTCTCTCTCTCTCTCTCTCAGTTGTTTAATGAGAAAATACTTGAACTGTATTTATCTTCAAACCTCATTAACCCGCTGAGGGGGAGGAGGTCACACAAACCTTATTTTTCTTAAGGCGATAATTGGCTGGTTCATCCACCCTCCCCTCTTCCCTCACTTGTTCATTTTGGCGACCGAGTTGAGAAATGACACACACACACACACACACACACACACACACACACACACACACACACACACACAGAGAGAGGTATACGCTCGTTATCGCACGTACACATCCCAGCCACGCATACAAACGTACACACGGATAAACATTATTAATTAGGTTATCTATGTACTGTAATTATATTCCATTGTGGGTAGAATTCTCTCTCTCTCTCTCTCTCTCTCTTTCTCTTTACAGACAGACATTTAGATAGAAACGTAACTTGAACGCCACCAAACCTTGAACACTACATAAATTGAACGTCACTAACCATGAACGCCACTAAACTTGCTTTCCGGACACTACAAACACAAACATAACCGGATCACATCTTGCTGTACCGAGAACCGAACAAGCTTGATTACCTGCCTCCTGCACCAAACATCTTAGACCTGAACGATTATGTCCTGGAATACCTACTACACTCCAGGTCGTCCCCAGGTCCAATCCCCATGACCTGAAGCAGCCACCGACCCAGGTTTTCCCCAGGTCCTGACGCAATCCCCATGACCTGAAGCAGCCACCAACCTTAGGTCATTTCTAGGTCATTAAAGTCTCCCTAACCTGAAACACCCACCCTCTCAAGTCATTCCCAGGTCATGACACACCCCCATGACCTGGAATACCCACTAACCCAGGTCATCCCCTAGGTCAAGACACACACACACACCCATGACCTGGAACATCCACCAACTCAGGTCATCCACCAGGTCATAACACACCCCATGACCTGAACTAGTACTACCCACTAACCTTGGTCAATGTCGAACTTAAAATATAAAATAACGCCCTCTCTTGACCTGTTATAATAGCGAGTGAGGGAGGCACACAACCTAGTTATAGAGTATTATCGGGGAATCTCATTTAGCCAGGTCATTAGCGGCCCGATGGATCCGTCCACGCTCTAATTTGAAATATTTACGGCCACGCACCCCTGATACCACACCACCGCCACGACGTGATGCTCCTGCTGGTGTCGCTGCTGGTGGTGGTGGCGGCGGCTGGATAATGATGTTCAGGGTCACAGAGTCTTTACCTGGGTTTCTCTCTGTGTGTGATGTTGTTAACTTGTGTTTGTGTTAATAAAGAGGAGGAGAAGATGAAGTTGATATTGTAAGGTTAATGATGTTTAGTGTGGTGTTGTGAAGAGTTTATGTTGATGTTGTGAGTTAATAATGTTTAGTGTGGTGTTGAGAAGGGTTTAAGTTGATGTTGTGAGTTAATGATGTAAAGTGGTATGGTTAAAGTTAATTTTAGATTTGGTTAATGTTAATGTATTGTTAAGAAGGGTTTAGGTTGATATTGTCAGTTAATGATATTATACAGTAATTTGAAAGCGTTATTCATATCATACATTTTCAGCCAGGAAATCAAAGGGTTAAACATTGCCGCACCTGGAGGTCAAAGGTAAATTATTCAGGACCTTATTTCTGATTCTTGGCGTTGCTTGTCCGGGATCTCATTAAGTCTGCCCAGTCCTTGTCCATTCTCTCATCAAGTACCGACCCAATTCTCCAAAAGTGTAGAGCGAATTTCTTTCTTGTTAACTCTAGATTTTTTTAGTTAAAGGAAATTTTTCGAGATAATTTTTAAACTGCGCAAGAGACGAGAGTAATAGTTATTAATGTATGATTGTAATTCATTGTAATTTGCATATGACTTGACAGTAGTGATATGACTTGCATTCAAATTTAGTTCTGTCGTTCTGATATTTTTTTAAGTCATAATAAAGATGGTGGGAGTACATTTTGGTGTTTGATAATAATAATAATAATAATAATAATAATAATAATAATAATAATAATAATAATTATAATAAAATAGCAGTAAAGACAATAATAACAATGAATTAAGATGTATAAATACTGTAATTTTTATTGAAATAGAAAACGTAAAACTAAAAATATATAATAATTTAATCATAGCTGCATTAGTAGATAATGCTATAAAACATTTTGGTTATATTGGACTAATATAAGATAAAACAAAGAACTAAAATATATTGAAAACATTAATCTTGTCCTTGGAGTAGATGCAATCCCTACTCACGAACAGTTGTCATGACAGTGTAAATAGCAAACTAGTGATACGGTTACCTTAAATTAATGTAGTCATCATGTCGTGTTCCTTATCCTCTGAAAAACCTTATGAGTTATTAATGCACGAACAGTTACCATCATGGTAAAACTTGATCAATTTTGGCACGACTTGCACCAAACGTTTAGCATGTGGACCTTGTCATGTGTTCGTTAAACCTTCCAAGTTTGGTACAAATTTACCAGTCAGTTTTTTAGTAATTCTATGGAAACCTCAAACAGACAGAGACAGACAGACAGACGATCGAAATCAATACCCCTACCCCGCAGTTGTTGGCCGGGTAATAACATATATATATACGAATAAATAAGAATATATAAAATAGATCATTGGCAGTGGAATCTGAGCAGACCCGGTGTGTTGAGCCTTTGAATGTGAGGGAAATAAAAATCTTGGGACAGGAAAATGTGAATACAAATATTGGGGTGAGTGAGTGGGGGATGTTGGTGGGCGTCGAGGGTGAATGCAAAGAAGTTTTTATGGGGACGAGTGCCATGAGGAGGAGGAGAAGGTGGGAAGAGAGGGGGGTGCGTCTCTTCTTCTCCTGTTTAAATAGACTAATATGTGTGTGTGTGTGTGTGTGTGTGTGTGTGTGTGTGTGTGTGTGTGTGTGTGAAAGGGTTGTTTGACAGAGTTGATACAGTCACACTTGTGTTTTTATCGGGTGTCTGGATGTATGTGTTGGAGGTCTTGTACACGCCGTCCTCGTGTGTGTGTGTGTGTGTGTGTGTGTGTCAGTCAGTTTAGAGATGCTTGTTTTCTGGCACGCGTGAAACGATCCCTGCAAATTCGGTGCACTTACTGTATATGTTTTCTTGCGTGTTGAAGAAGTGATAAGAGGTTTTGGTGGGTCGTTTTTCCTCGTGTTTCTCAATCTATTGTTGTTTATTTTTGGGTTCTGTGAATGTGTTGCTATTTTAAGCGTTATTCATGCTCTTGTTTGTTTTTATTAGTGTTTTTTTCGCTTTATATTCTTGTATTTGTGTTTTTCTATAATACAATGTTTTCTTTAGTTTAAATACACTTTGTTCTTGCCTTCGTATTGTTGCCGTAATACACTGTTTTGTTGTGTTTATGAATGTTTAAAAGCTTTGGGCCACAGTTTTCTTGTACTCATGGTGTTAGTCTGGTCCAGCGTGTGAGTGTGTGCTTAAGGTGAGGTACATTGTTCTCTTGGGTTTCTAAAGGTGTAACAGGTAAAAAAAAAATAAAATAAAAAATAAAAAAATTCCTTTCGCTCTTGAATGTCCTCCAGGCTAAATATACCGTGTTCTTGGCCCCTTGCAAGTGCTTTGGGTTAATACAAATTTCCTGGAGTTCGTGAATGTGTCAGGGGTTTTGTGCAGGCTTTCTTGTATTCTTGAATCTGTGTCCTTGTGTGTGACCGTGTTTAAGGTGCAGTACTTGTGTTGCTTAAAAGTGTGTACCAGGTGCAGTTCTATACATTGTTTACTTACGGTCATGGCTGTGTTCCAAGGTAAATACACAGTGTCCCGGCGCTCCTCAATGGATTGCTTCCGATTCGAAACACTCACAGTATCCTTCTGTTCTTGGGTGAGTGAAATGCTGGGTACGTCGTTTTCTCGTATTGCAGAATGTGTTGCAGTGTGTTCTTATGTGAGTGAATGTATTTTAGGTTCAACACACCGATTCCTTACCTTACCTGGATGTGTTCCAGATTAAATACAGTTTGTTTTGGCTCACCTGAACGAGTTGTTGATTTGATTCATTTTTCTTGTATATCTTGGACAACTTCTCTCGTGTTGCAGAATGTTGCTTGTATGATTTATTTTGTTTCTCTTTGACGGCCAACTTCCATTTACAAATGAAATACCTTTAGGATCGACACATGATTTCCTTACACAGGTGAAGTGTGTTTCAGTTTAATTACCTTCCTCTCTGGTGCACAACACTCACTATTTTCTTGCGTTCTTGAACTTGTTAAAGGTCTGGTAAACGTTTCTTGTATCTTTGAGTGTGTGGAGTAAAGACATTGTATTGTAAAGTGTATTTCTACCATCATAATAGTATTTTGTGTTGCTTATATTGTTCAGGTCCTTTTGTGTGTTTGTTGTGTTTCAGGTTTTAATGGATTATGTGTTTGTCATCCAAAATCTGTTTCATTGGTGAGGATTTTGTGGATTTTATAATTTGTATTTGTTTGAACTGATTGTAAATTCCCTTGTTTTATTGACCTGATGAGTGTTGTATGTTTATATGATTCGAGTGTTGTTATATTACAGTCTTTGAGTTATAAGTAGATTTATGGTTGGGGGGGGGGAACTATCATTGGTTCTAGTTAGGATTTATTGGTCTGAGTATTAGTACAGGTTAGGTTAGGTTATTACAAGTTATATTAGTACTGGTTAGGCAAGGTTATTAAGTTAGGTTAGGGTAGATTAGGTTAGTATAGATTAGGTTAAGTTTGGTTAGAATAGACCCTCGACCCAGATCAAATTTCGGACCGTCGGCCAATTGGAATCTGAAGAAGTAATTATTTCAGGCTCGATATCCGTTTTCTTCCACGGATTTCATGACCTGATTATTTCTGTGTCTCTGAATATGATCTTTAGGACAATAAACTATATTATCCCGCTTGTCTATGTGTTGCAGGTTTCAGTATTGCAGGTAGGGACTAGTGTGTTAGTGTGTTGCGAATTTGAAATGGGGAAAATATTCGTTATTAAACCAGAAGAAGAAAGGAAGAGAAGGAAGAAGAAGAAGGAGGAGAAGGAAGGAGGAAGAAGAAGATTTTTTGTTGTTAAGTGGAGGGCAGAAGTTGTGTGTTAGTGTGTTGCAGTTTTTAAAAGGGACTTGCGGGTTTTAAATTGCACTCAGGACTTTTCGTTGATAAGTTTGTTACACGTCTCAAAGTGGGTAGGTAAGAAAGGGTGGGGGGAGGAAGGGGACGGGGGAGGAGGGAAGAGGGGCAGGAGAATAGAAGGGGGAGTCAGGGGGCGGGAGGAGAGAGAGGGAAGGGGAAGGTGGTGGATGAGGGGTAAGGGAGGGAGGGAGGGGAAGGGAGAATGAGAGATGGGAAGAAGGGGGAATGATAGCGGGAAGAGAGAGAGAGAGGGGGGGGGGAATTAGGGACGGGAGGAAGGGAGGGGGAATCGGAGGAGGGAGAGGGGGAATGAGGGGGGCGAGAGGAGGGGAGGGGGAGTTAGGGGCAGGAGGAGATGATGGGAGCGGAGGACTTACCCTAAAATCCTAAAGTTAAACCTAAACAGTATTGTGTCTTTGAAGTTACAGATGAAACTACGTACTTGCTTATTTTCCTGCCTCAGTTGGTTATCTTCACGTCTCAGTTGGTTATCTTCACGTCTCAGTTGGTTATCTTCACGTCTCAGTTGGTTATCTTCACGTCTCGTTTGGTTATTTTCCTGCCTCAGTTGGTTATCTTCACGTCTCAGTTGGTTATTTTCCTGTCTCAGTTGGTTATTTTCCTGTCTCAGTTGGTTATCTTCACGTCTCAGTTGGTTATTTTCCTGTCTCAGTAGGTCATTTTACCTCACATAAGATAAATTGGGCTTTGGGTTCAGAGGGTGGTGGAATCCCCTTCCCTCCTCCACACCCTGCCTTCACCCCCTGCCTCCACCCCCTTTCCCTCCTTAATCCACACCCACCCTTCCTCCATCCCTCCTCTCAACAATCCCACCCCACGAAGATGAGGTCACGAACCGAGGTAAATATTGCCACCACCAGCCAGCCAATCACTGTCTGGCTTACTATATGTCGTTACCAGACCAGCCAATCACTGCCTGACTTACTCTACCTCGCCACCCCCACCAGCCAATCACTGCTTGGCTACATCTTTTCTTGTGTTTGTGCCACCCTGGTCGTTCTTCTTGGTGAATTTTCCTCTTTTATTCCTTCCTTCCTTCCTTCCTTCCTTCCTTTCTTCCTCTCATCCTTCCTCCTCTTTATTCTTGTTTACAGCGTTGTCTTTCACTTTTATGTCTCTCTCTCTTTTATTACTATTGCACTTTTTGCGACCTTTGTGACTTATATTCTACGATTTTTTTTGCCTTCCTTCTCCTCATTTCCCTTTGTTCTTTCTTCACTTTCATTTTATTTACATCTTTCACCTCACCCTAAAACTCCTCTTCCTTCTCCACTCATCAAATATTCTCTAACCTCTCCTCCTACCATGAAACATCTCTCACTTCTCCTCCATCTCCCAGCAGACATCTCTCACTTCTCCTCCTCCTCCACCTCCCAGCAGACATCTCTCACTTCTCCTCCTCCTCCACCCATGAAACATCTCTCACTTCTCCTCCTCCACCTCTCAGCAGACATCTCTCACTTCTTCTTCTCCACCACCCAGCAGACATCTCTCACTTCTTCTCCTCCTCCACTCAGCAGACATCTCTCACTTCTTCTTCTCCACCACCCAGCAGACATCTCACTTCTCTCTTCTCTCAGCAGACATCTCTCACTTTTTCTCCACCCAGCAGACATCTCTCACTTCTTCTCTTCCTCCACCTCCCAGCAGACATCTCTCACTTCTTCTCTTCCTCCACCTCCCAGCAGACATCTCTCACCACTTCTCTACCTCCTACCACCACGCGTCTCTCACCTCCCCACCGCTTTCTTTTCATTAACTCCCAGAAAGATACTCTCCTCTGCCACCAAAGTCTCCCAGAGCGTCAAGGTGCAATTTTATCTCGAGTTCCAATATAAGGTGTATTTTTTTTCTTTCGGTTTGTGGAAAAGAAAGAAATTGCTTTTTTTTCATACTTTTTTCCCGTAACTTTTTATTTTTTGTTTTTATTTTTTGTCCAAACAGTTTCAGTTTCGATGGGAATACAGTCGAGTGTGTGTGTGTGTGTG
Source organism: Homarus americanus (assembly GCF_018991925.1). Taxonomy (NCBI): domain Eukaryota; kingdom Metazoa; phylum Arthropoda; class Malacostraca; order Decapoda; family Nephropidae; genus Homarus; species Homarus americanus. The sequence goes on from NW_024735038.1 coordinate 1,685,165, forward strand.
TGTGTGTGTGTGTGTGTGTGTGCAGGGATTATATCGGATTAGAATTTCGGTTCAGCGAAAATTGACCTAAGGATTCACGGGTTTTGCCTCTGTGTTGGCGGGCGGCCTGTTGGAGTCCACCCTTCTCTGCACACTCACGCCTGTATACTGCAATATATGTTTTATTTGACCTATTATATGTTTATGAAAATTGTGTGTGTGTGTGTGTGTTAATATTGGTGTGTGGGGGGATGCATTTGTGTGTCGCCATTGTGTTAATTGCACGGCAACCTGTGGTGTACTCGTCTCACAAGTGAGCGGACCCGCGTTCGATCCCCTGGCAGGGTGAAACTATAGGTAAGTTTATTTTTTGCCATTTGCCTCTGTCTACCGAGCAGTAATTGGGGACATGGATTTTAATCGATTTTCATATCGTATTCCTGGGTAATGGTTAGCCAGTGCAGTTGGCGAGTTGTCCGGTCTTCTCTTACATGACACTGGGTCGGGCAACTCGTTAACTGAGGTTGTGGTTGTTGTGTTGGCGACAGCTTCTACACCTTAAACAAATTCACGCCTAGGTGGCCCTTGGGCCGGCCATCCTCGTTACACGAAGGGCAACCATTAATATTAACCATAATGTATGATCGTATGTTCACATGTGGTTCTCAACAGTATTACTTCAAGAGGTTTTAAGGTGGTGTCCTACGTTGATCCAAGTTGTGTCAGAAGTCTCCCGCCAGGTGACACTACCAGTATTATTATCTTGATGATGGGGGATTTTTTTTTTCATATTGTAATGTTTTTGTGGAAGACGTCGCAGGTAAATAAGTTGAATTTGTCATTTGTGTTCCTTCCTACTTTCCTTCCTTCCTTCTTTCCTTCCTTCCTTCTTTCCTTCCTTCGAACCTGTTAAATGTTTTTTTTTTAATTTAAAAATTCTCCAGTCATGACGAGGGAATGTGACACAACTTCCTGCAATAAAACGAGGCTCAAATATGTTATTATTTTTCTGAGGTCAAAGGTCAAGAGGTCACTCCGTTAATGTTTCCTTATTCACCCTGGCGGGGGGGAGGGGCGTGAAGGGGTGGCTGAGGTTCCAATCATTCTCATATTTACGTTATGAGAAATAGAGTTGGTCAATAAGGTTTTTGTTATGTGGGTTCAGTTTCTTTATCAACAAATATTAAAAGCAAAGTACTGTGAATATGACATGGTATATATATTAGCGTGTGTTCAGCAGATAGAGTGACCACGGTACACTGTATACATTGGTCTCACAAAAGAAAGTTTCTCATAATTTTTAAATGACCTGAGAATAGTGTAATGATTAACCTTGTTACGCTCTTAAAGGCTTTCGTTGTTGAAGCTTCGGTAATAACATTATAACAACAACATTGTTCTCTGTATGGAAATATTGTTGTATTATCTTTCCAAACAAGTCTCGGGACCTCCCAACCCAAGATAGAGATGATTTATTGCCGTATTTTGGGTTCTGTCTACCGTCGCCTGTGTCTCAAACTCACCTGCGTAACGGCACCATCTAGGGTGTTTTCTGAAGTTCCCTCGGCCAAGAACACTAATGGATTCTTTGAGTTTACCCTCTAGAGCGTATGGATACTCGTTTTCTGTGGTTTAATTTCCTGGTAATTCCCGGTTCATCATTCCTATGTAACTCCTATTGATTGGATATTGGTGTAATTTGTGCATTTATCATCCTCTGTAACTCCTGGTGTGGCGTTTTTATTAACTCCTTTATCATTATTTGTCTTCTGCAAATCTTTTCATTATACCCCATATACTGTACCTCCTGATTTATCGTTTTATTTGTAACTTAGTTTATCATTATTCATGTACCTGTACTTCATGGCTTATCAATTTTCTTAGTGTGTCTTAGTTTTGGTTTTCTTGTTAACTTTAGGATAATAATTAACCCTGTATACCTGGATCATAATGTCTTTAAAACTCTCTGTTTATTAGACTCTCTGCATCAACTCCGGGTTTAATCTTGAGTCCGCCCTGTTTTTATCTACTGCTTAACGTTTTCTGTGATGGTTCCTGCAAGTTTCTGGGCCTCAGCTGGGGAAATCTAGTTATTGTGGAAGGTAATTGTTTGCACTGCTTTACTACCCACTACAGGTGTAATGGTGGGTGTTGTGTAGCCCGGGGTGTATCCTGGCCAACCTTACACCCCCACACACTCTCCTTACTCCTTCCCTAGTATTTTCTTTTTTTTTTTTGCAAGGAGGAAAATTGTACGACGTTGTTGAGTATCTTTCCGCTTTTTATTTTACCTTGGAGGAGTTTAGTGTTATGTGTGTTGTTGTTATTGTTGTTATTATCAGTGCTGTTGTTGTTGTTCAGGGTATTGCTAGTTTTGTTGTTCATGGTATTGTTAGTTTTGTTGTTCATGGTATTGTTAGTGTTGTTGTTCATGGTATTGTTAGTGTTGTTGTTCATGGTATTGTTAGTGTTGTTGTTCATGGTATTGTTAGTGTTGTTGTTGATGTTCTTGGTATTGTTAGTGTTGTTGCTATTGATTATATTACTGTACTATTATTTTATTGTTGTTAATATTATCAAAGAAAGTGATGGTATGAGTGACTATTGTTAGTACTATTATAGATAATGATGGTATTCCTACTAATAATAGTAACAATAATTGCTATGATAATAAAAATCGTTTACCAATAATAATAGTGGTGATATTTAAATGATACTTTTAATAATATTCAAATTGTTTTTGTTTGTTTTTTCATTGTTCTCATTCTTCTTTATAATTGTTTTACTTCCTGTTTTTCCAACCTGTCTAATTCACTCACATATTTGCTTGGCCACCCAACATCTTTTATTCTACCAGAGCCTTCCTTCTCAGAATTCATCACCCGTAATGAAAATCTTCACTTCTCTTTCACGACTCATGATAACTTATTTGCATATCATGTATTGCATATTCCAGATTTGCATATTAAGAGTTTTCCAGGGAAATAACATGGTGCGGTTGCTGAGTGGTTATCGTAGTAGCATGGTAATATATAGGTCCTCGGTTGGAATCTCTTGTTGTGTAGGGCGATGGTTGGTGCGGTCGAGTGCTTTATTCACATCAACTTGTAACATCTAGTATCAACTAACTATGGGTACACATTATGACGGTATAATCTCAATGCCGTTTCGATGCCATTTTCGTAGAGAGTCTGGTGTCGTAGTTAAAGTATTAAAATTTGATGCATTTACTTCTCTCTCTTACTTCTCTCAACTCCTCCTTTCTTCCCCTTTGTTATCTTCCGTTTCTCTCCTTCTATACACTCGAGTTACCTCCTTTATTTTCCCATCCATATTCACCCCTCCATCTCCCCCCCTTTCCCTCTCCTGGTAGACCGTAAACATTCCATACCTACCAATCCATTTTCTCGCCTACCTATTCCAGCAACCTTCTCAGCACTTTATTCCTTTTCCATTCATGTCCTTTTCCAATCATTCCTCTCATTACTACCTTATTTTATCTCTCTCTCTCTCTCTCTCTCTCTCTCTCTCTCTCTCTCTCTCTCTCTCTCTCTCTCTCTCTCCTCCACCTTCCATGTCCTTTTCTTCATCCAGTCCTCCACCTCCCTTTACCCTTCCAGTATCCTCCATCCCTTTCATTATTTCCTCTCTCCACTTACCTCAATCCCTCTCCTCCACCTCTCGCCCATTCCTCCAACCCTCCCACCTTCCTCCATTCCCATCACTTCCGTCAAATACCTCCATCCCTTCAACCTCTTTCCCTCCACCGCCACCACTTCCCTCAACCCCCTTTCCTCCACCATCTTTATTTCCTTCAGCCTCTCTCCACCTCTCATTCACTCCCTCCACCACACCCTCCACCACTCCCTCCACGCCACCTGTACCTGGCAGGTCCCAGCTGTTGAATGATTTATCAAGTTTTAGCGAAGGGTCGATTCAGATTTTGTTGATATTGGGGCAGTGTCCCGCCCGAGCCTTGGTGGTCTTACCCTAGTTGATAATATTACACTGAAAAATGATAATGATAATATTAATAATAATCATCATCAGAAGAACGTTGATGGTAACTGATATTATTAGGATGGCTGGTGTTAATGTTTAATATTACTAGATAATTTCCATTGTGCTTATATATTTGTTTATAGTTTATATTGATAATTTCATCATCAGTGTTGGATGTGGGGGAGCAGGAGGCTGTAGGGTTACGTCTAGTGAGTTAATGCTGGTAACACAAATAGGATCCACTGAAGAATCTCCCCCAAATATTGTAAAGGTGGTTAATCTTAATACAGTATATCAAATGGGTCCCAGTGCAAAAAAAAAAGTTAATAGGCATGAAGTCTGTTAGCATTAGGGGCCCATTAGGACTGGGTTTCAATCGTAATAAATAAGTTGAACCTCGTCATATTGTGTTGGAGTCTTATATGGACAGGACCATTTAAATCATCTGGCAGTGCGCAACTGAAATCGAATTTAGGGTAGTTTACCATCTCTTGATCGCCGTTTTCTATTATTACCAGTACGTCAAAGTTGTGTTGGTATAAGTGTCAGCAGCGCGTCTTCCAAGCTCTTTACGTCTTTTCGGTAAGTTTTCCGTTAGTTTGTCTTTCTTTATTATCAGGAAAGGACGGTGAAGTAGTGAGGTATTCGTAGATAACGTTGATAAGTTCATGTTATATAATTTGAGAGTTTTAGGAGGTGACATTTGTGAGTGGGTAGCCAGGGAGTGTGGTGTGTGGGTAGCCATGTTGAAACTTGACGTTTCCAGTTCTTTTGATCTTTTGATGTTTTTTCTCCATAACGTGTTTATTTATAGCCATTATGACCTGTGTGGGATTCTTTGCCTTCGAGAGCGTAATTAGGCCACGTAATCCCTGATCACCGGTTTATATCTGGGTTTATATTGACGAGAAAAACAAACATTATTGCCAATCACTGAAAACGTATTTGTGTGGGTTCATGAGCTGGATTATCATGACAGGTATTGGAATTATGTATTTTTTCATGAATACTAATTATTGCTGTTGTTTAGTGTAGAAACTGACCTGATGTGTGCTTCAATACCTTGGCGTTGGATGAATGATTATAATTTATAATACTTCATAATAGCAACTGGCTGGCAGTGGTCAGGCCCGTATCTGGCTCTCATAATACCATAGGAAATTACCATACTAGTCATAAAAAAATCAGGTCTCGGTGAGGGACTCGTGAAATATATAGAGAGCAGAGGAGTTTATGCACTATGGGGATATTAAATACCCCCAGAGTTGCGGAGTTAGGATAAATACCCCCAGAGTTGCGGAGTTAGGATAAATACCCCCAGAGTTGCGCAGTTAGGATAAATACCCCCAGAGTTGCGCAGTTAGGACCATAGTCTACGCTACCTGCTGTTTTGTATCATAGAAAACGGACTCCTGCGCTTACTTACTTCTGAGGGAGGATGCTGGGAAAATGGCCCCCAAAATCCTGGGCTAAGTTAACGTGTTTGTTGTTGTACGTATTAGGGGTTCAAGTTGTAACCTTATGAGTGAGAGAGAAATTCATAATAATCTTCTCATTATAGACATTGTTTTTATTCTCCTCTCTTTCATCTGTTGTTGAAACTTGATAACCAAAGCACTGATGAGTATAGCTTCCTTCCTTCCTTATTGTTCTTCTCTTCCTTTCATCTTTCCTTCTTTTCATCCTTCCAAATTTTCATCCTTCCATCTTTCCTTCTTTTCATCCTTCATTTTCTTTCTTCCTTTCAAACTACCCACCCTTCCTTCCTCTGTTTTCTTCCTTTCCATTTTTTCTCTTCCATTCCCCCCAAGATTTCACTTTGATGCAGACGAGACCCCTTTAAGTTTGAAGCAGAAAAAACACACACAAAAAAACCAGAAGTTTAGGGGTCTGGGATGGTGGTTTATGGGTTGGGGAAGTGGTGGAAGGGGTTTAGTAATGTTTTAAGGGGTTTATTAAGGTGATTTATGGGGGGTAGTTTTAGGGGTGTGGTAGTGTTTTAAAGTGTGGTAAGGGGATGATTTAGGGGTATAATTTGATGTAAGGTGATTTAGGAGGTTGGGGCAGTGATGTTAGGGATAGTCATGATTCAGGGGGTGATAAGAGATGTTTTAGGGGTGAGAGAGAAAGTAATCTTATATTTACAGTAACATTACTAGTGCTTATAATAATTAATATTTTTTATGATTTATTTCAACTTCGTGGTTCATAATTGGACATAATTAATCACATGTTGAAAGTTTAGTGAAGGAAATATTATGAAAAGGTGGAGAATCATTACTAAATTAATATTGTATTTGAGATTGAATTATTGTATCCACTGGCAGGCCAACTAGACATTATTTTGTGGGTTGCTTACAGTTAATTTTTTTTTCAAGGTTGAGCTTGGTTTAATGTTAGGTAACAATTGTACATATTATAACAGCATGGAGGGTAGAGTAGGAGTGTCACCCATTACTTGTTTTGGTACTTTGTGGATCAATTATGTTCACATGAACACTTAACCTTGTCCTTTTCAACTCTCTGCAACCCCTTTGGTCCCTTGAAACCCCCTTTGGTCCATTGTCACCTTGAAACCCCCCTTAGGACCCATAGACTCTTATCCCTTTAGTCCTTTTGGTCCTTAGCCTGAAACCCCCTATGGCCTTACGACTTAATTATTTGAAAAACTCAGGTGAAGTTATGGCAGGTTGAACTATTAGGGGAGTTTGGGAGAGTCTCGCTTTAAACAGGAGGTACTGAGACTCATCCTGGGTACTCTGATGAGTTGGTTAAGTAAGGAGTTGGGAGAGAGAGAGAGAGAGAGATGGGCATTTGCTTAAACATTCAGGGCACCAAGTCCAAAAAGTAATCCCGACACTTGAGCTGCCTGGCTATACAGTTGGGAAATTGAAGGTGATCGAGTGCAGTGTCGGCCACATTGCCTTTTTGTCTGTATCTAAGGATAAGTATTCAAAGTACTTTAGTATGCTGTTTATAATCTCGTCTGGCCTTCAGCATCCATTCACAAGTAGGAGATTAAATAAGATAAGTGTAAGTACTATATGTAAGGTTAGACCAAGTATGTACTTATATTAGTTATTAAGTCGTTGACGAGTAAGTTAGATGTTATGTAAGTACGCGAGGTGAATCTGTTAAGTTTAGATAAGTTAGATGAGTAAGGATATGCCATGTTGTAGAGGGATAAGGATTGGGCTTTGTCAGTATGTTACTTAGGGTATGTATTTGGAGTTGGCTGTTTAGAGGGGGTGACGGACTTCATCAACTGACTTATTTAGGTTATGATTCAGGGGTAAGTTGGGATAGTGAGGGGTGGTTAGGGCTAAAGGAAACGGTTAGTTAGGTAAGGTTAAGGGTCAGATTAGGTCCCGTATCCTGGTCCATGTTTATGAGGTCTTAACCCAGATTTAATCCTTAATCAAGAGCTTTCTAACCATCAGTGTCTACAAATAACCTGAATGATAACAGTACAGGGATTAATACCGAGTTGCATGATCCATCTCCAAATTAATAACAGCTGACATATTAATTACTATCTGTTTTGCCTTATCATTATCCTCTGATGACAGTATACAATTTATGGCCTGTTTACATGATCATTATCCGGTTATGAAACTTAGAGGTATATTGAGTACTAATTTTTTTCTTAAGATTGACTGTTGAAAGCTGAGATAATATGTGAAGAGTCCGTAGGATTAATCTCCGCACGTTTTCTATGAGTGAGGTAGATGGGAGGGCGATAGGTTCACTGTTTATACGTCGACCAGTGTGGCGTTGATATGGTGGTTACGATATTGTGGTGTGGTTACGCGATGGTGACGTGTTGTGGTAGTGGTCTTGATGTGGTGGTAGTGTGTTGTGTTGACGTGGGGATAGTATTGATGTGTTGTTGATGTGTATTGATGTAGTGTTGACGTGGTATTTATCTGGTGGTGAGGTGGTAATGTAGTGATGCCAGTCTCATTATATTGATGAGGGTTAACGTGGAGTTATGGGGTTGGTTTGGCGGGGGCGAATTATTTTAATCCTGAAAAGCCATCGCTAAATAGTCCCTAACTAACTTTACGAACTTTATACTGTACTAATTTGGTTCCGTTAGATTAGAAAATGAAGTTATTGTTTACTTTGAGAGAATAAAGTGGACGTTTATTTTATTTACTACGAGATAATGAAGTTACTATCTATACTGTATATACTTGAAGAAAATAAAGTTAACATTTATTTACTTCAAGGTGATGATGTTAATTTACTACATCTCATACAAAACAGAAGCCGAGGAGGTGTTAAAGCATTTATCACACACACACACACACACACACACAAGGCACAGGTAGGCAGGCAGTAGAACCCAACATTCACGAATTGCTCTCACGTGTTAAGGAGAAACGTCTTGCCAGGCTTTTGTGTCTTACATGTCGTAGTGTAAGTTAGTCCATTCGTCTCACTCTGAAGAAGGTTTTGTGGGGCCTTGAGCTGTATGTATGTGTGCGCAGTGTTCAGACCGTGTGTGTATATGTGAGCCTCTTTCCTCGTGTGTGTGTGTGTGTGTGTGTGTGTGTGTGTGTGTGTGTGTGTGTGTGTGTGGTGAAAATTGCCTCACAAATCACTAAGAGACGGTCAGCTGCTGGGTGGCAGTCTTGTTTTGAGCCATAACTCACACAAACTTGAGTCGCCACCTGACCTACCACCAAATAATTCCCACGGGCGTAAATAATAACACTGTATAAATATGTTTGTGGCTGATTTTGAATATTTGGGAATAAGAACAACAACAAATCGTATTCATCTCGTTTTCTTTTACTCTATTAATGGGCTGACTTAGGTAGATTTGTCTTTCTTACACAAAAATTTAAAAACAGGTACATATAATTCCCCCCCCCCCCCTGTGGTCTTGATATGTGTTTTCAAGATACATAATAACGATCTTGTTTTATTTATGTAAGTTCAGTAGGTAAGTGTTTAAAATAATACTAGAAATGAATGATATTACTCAGTGCTTCATCCAATTTCCTCCACAATCTGTATATTTCTGTTCCCCCTTCATCCTGTGTTCCTTTATAGTCCTCGTGACAAATTGCGTCATCTCTTTCTTTCTCTCTCTCGTGTTAATCTTAGTGTTGCGTCTCTTGTAGTTTATTTATACCTGTCAATATAAATGTGTGTGTGTATTAATGAATTTTTGACTGTGTGATTGACTCTAGTATTTCTCATGTTAAAATGTGATTGTATGTGTCTTTGTGATCAGGCTTTTGCATTTGTGGATTTGTGCTTGTCTGTGTTTGTATTGTAGTGTTTGGATTTACGTGGTTTTTGGTGTGTGTGTGTGTGTGTGTGTGTGTGTGTGTGTGTGTGTGTGTGTGTGTGTGTGTGTGTGTGTGTGTGTGTGTGTGTGTGTGTGTGTGTGTGTGTGTGGATGGATGGATATATATGTTGCAGCTCCCTAGTTCAAACCCATAAATTTTTCTCTTGCTAATCCCTTGTGTAGGAAAAGGGACTCCACTGTACAGACTTGTGTGCACGTGAATGTATGCGTGTTAGTGCGTATGTATGCAAGCGCCCGCCCTTGTGTTTGTAGCCTATGTGCGCGTCTTCAGTGGATATTTCAGGTCCGTGGCGGATTGCTGTAGTCACCAAGTGTGTAAGTGTGTCAATGAATATTTATTTGTGTGTGTACGTCGGTGTACTGTATATCTAACTCTGTGTATGTGTGCATGTGTGTGTGCGTGTGTGTGCATACGTGTGTGTATGTGTGTGTGCATGCGTGTGTGTATGTGAGGAGGTGGCAAACGCACTGCTCGGCACCCGTAAAGTTTACTGTCGACGACGATATATATTGCTCCGGCTGTAAGAGGATTTCTCCCCCCCCCCTCCCCTCAAGGCTTAGGTCTGAACCCTGAGCTATATCACGGCAGGATCCTCTGTTTTCCTTTGTTCCCCCAGGCAGCTTAGGGCTCTGTTGCTTATCTGCTGGCTTACACACACACACACACACACACACACACACACACACACACACACACACACACACACACACATATGTATATGGTAAATGCACAATACACCCGTATATCAATTTACACCACATACACATAGTCCTATAAAATTAAATGTTATAAATATGCAGGACAGGTATTTATAACCCCTCTCCCCCCACACACATACACAATTAAGTTTCAGCTGTTTGACAGATTTTGGGGATCTGTGGTGTGTAGAGAGTTGGGTTGTTGTTGTTTGTGTGTCTCGTGTGTTTGTGTGTATGTGTTTGTATTCTTGTATGTCCGTATGTTCACTCCTTGCCTATTTTGTAAGTACACTGAAAGTCCTTTTCAAACGACCTCCTCCTATGTTAGTATGTTATATTATTTTCTACCGCTTATGTCTTTAGTATTCATCAACCTGTGGCTGGTGTACATACAGCACAGACACCCTGACAGAACCTTAACGTCTTGCTGAGGGAGTTTCCATTACCTCTTTCCTCACTCTGGTAAACTTCTCTGGAGTTGAAGATTACAGGAAAACCTGGCGTAAGATCAAGACTTTTCCCCGTAAGTGCTGGTCCCGGGTTCACACATTCTTCTCGTTGTTTTTACCGTAACTGAGACTCTTAAGAACATGGTCTGGCTATCTAACAACACAAATATGGCGTCGAACTTGCTCTTAGACTCTGCCTGTAATAATTGCGTTATTTCTTTCTGATTAATGGATTTTTCGTTGAGTTCTAGAAAGGCCACCGCCTAATTGGCCTGGTAAGAGGAATCTGTCACCACTCACTGTTATGGCCTGGATGTTACACCACTCACTAATTGGTCGTACAAGAGATGCCAGTCACCGCAAAGTTGATTTTAAGACGCACACTAATTGATCATACAAGTGCAGCCAATTAGCTTAGAGTTGGTATATAAGACGCGCACTGATTGGTCATACAAGATCGACCAATCACCGCAAAGTAGTTTTTAAGATGTTCGCTAATTGGCCATACAAAAGCAGTCAATCATATAGAGTATGAATAAGAGACACGTTGATTGGTCATACAAGTTCAGCCAATCAAGTCAGCCTATGTATGAGACGGACGCCAATGGATCATACAAGAACAGCCAATCACCTCAGAGACTGTGTATGAGGCACATGTTAATTGGTTATACAAGAGCAGCCAATCAAAACCTCCTGTCGCTCCCGGGATGATGTTTTATCGACACCATCTAGGAGTGATTCCGTGAACTGACTTCCGTGTAGGTGTTGAGTGTGAGGAAGTAGGTCACGTCAGTCCTCCTTGCCAAGTGATGTATGTACAGTATATTCTCGCTAATCCAGTTTTCTCTCTTTTCTCTAATATTCAACGAGAGTAATGTACTGCTCACCCTCCCCTCCCCACTCCCCAATCCCCTCCCCACTTTCCTCCCCACTTTCTGCTCCCTGTAAAGACGAACGAAACAGTAGTGAGAATTTTTTAAATAGTCTTTTTAGTGGTTGGACTTGAATTACACACACACACACACACACACACACAGAGCTGCGGTATACTGTGTACTTAATCTCGGTGAAGAAATAACGACAAGTTGTGATAAATGTAACTCACCGAATCGTTAGCGTTGGTTAGTTAATCCTTGTAACTCCTGGAACTCCTCGTAACTCATTAGCGGCCATAGTGTTGGTTAGTAATCCTTGTAACTCCTGGTAACTCATTAGCGGCCATAGTGTTGGTTAGTAATCCTTGTAACCCAACAGGAACTTAGTGTTGAGTAGAATTTGGTGTCGGGTTAAACATTTAGCAGGAACAACCAGGCTAAAAAAGGGTAAAAGTAAAAGGTCGTGATAAAACACCGTCGTTAATGAGGTCGTAACTCCACCTCACCACCTCCCTCTCCACCATTTTCACTGTATCCTCAGGACTACCCCCCCCCCCCTCCCCACCCCCACCCCCCTTGCAGGAACAGGTATTTTGTTTTGTTTTTTCTCCTATGTTATAAGCGTCAATTAAGAGGAAGTATGGTATTTTTTATGTAATTTATTTATTTTTTTGTATTTTGGTGTATTTATATGTATATTTGTGTTGAGTGATCAGTATGGAGTGTTTGTATTTTTTTGGTTTACTTGTATAATGTATAAGTTTGTATTTTTTTTTTTATTAATTTTAGTTTATTTTTATTTTTTTGCTGGTTTATGTATGAAGTGTCAATTACGTGGTGTTTTTTGTGGTGATTCATCCCGGATAATGTCAAGAAGGTTGTCCAGGGAGAAGGTTTGGGTTGGGTCGTGGTTTTAGGTCGTCCACGAAGTAGGTCGTGGTCGGGTTGTGGCTCCTCCAGAAGATTTGCATTATAGATTTCCTTTAACTAGCACCGCGGTAGGTAGATGCCAAGTCGCCGATGGAATGATGGATATTCCCCCTTGTGAAATAAAACCACGCAGGAGATATTTTCCGGAGACGAGAAATTTTCGTCCGAGATCAGATTTTTCCCCTTAAAATATTACATGAGGCTCCTTGGGTTATAAATTTTCCTTTGCCAAGAAAATTTCATCTGTCAAGATTTTTTCCTCAGACAATGAATGTTTCATTGGAGGTATAGAACGTTCTCCTTAAGTTTGTAAGTCGCTTTCCTCATTATTAAGATACGAATTTTTCTCTATAACTTACTGAAATTTTCCTTGACTTCGTGGGAGTGGATGAATATATCCTGCTATATTATATATAAAAAAAAGTCGGCCTTATAACAACCAGGACACGATAAATTATCCACAGCACTATACCTGCAAAGACAAAGAACCTATCTGGACGCAAGAAAATTTCCCGACCTTTTTACAAATGACAGGATGAATTTTCCTCCATGAGACACACACACACTAAAGTTTTCCTCCATGAGACACACACACACTAAAGTTTTCCTCCACGAAAAGAAAAACTTTCCTTCCAATAATACACGGCAGACAAGGAACCTAATACCTCACGTAGTATAGCCGGGAGAACAGAATATATTTGTGTACTGTATACGAGGTTAAGTCCTCAGTGTGCGTGGGGATAGAGGAGGTGATCGCTCCCCCATACTTTTTTATGTAAAGTGAGTTGATTCTCCCAGCAGGCTTCCCCTTACCGTGTTACTGCTGCTGGGGGGGAGAAGCGGAGGGTAAGGATCGGATTGGGGAGATAAAGGGAAATGGTGTGAGAGAGAGAGAGAGAGAGCGAGCTTGGTGTAAGGAGGAGAGGTGGGGGAGTATATTACCGCCACCGTTCAGCTGGGAGACTTCAACAGTTTCCCACCGTCGCCGCGCCGTACTGTAATGTGGCAACTCGACGCCCTAGAGTTGAGTGCTGCTAACCCTCCCTCCTCACCCCTGCCCTCCCTTCCCCTCTCCTCGACGCTACCCACTTGTAGGGTCCGGAAATTACTGCATTCTGTGAGACTGAGAAAGTTGTTGGGTGAGTCGACATGCAAATGGTGCAGTGTTTGTGTGTGTGTGTCGGGAACAGAGGTAGTGGATGGGTTTATGTTAATGGATTAGTTTATGTTGGTTTATGTTTGGGTGTGGAGAACGGAAACTTTCCCTCAGAGCCGATATACTCGTATTTAAGGGGTCAAAGGTCAAGGTCACCTTATTGAAGAAGCCCCCATCCATCCTTCATGAGTGGCAGCTGGCTTGAGTGAAGGGTAGTTTGTTTTATTTTGATCAGATGTAGAGAGGAATGGGTGGCAGGAGAGCACGCACGGGGTTCAGGGATAGGACGGACCTCTCCTGATTTAATGAAGTTACTGAATTCTAATTGGCCGTGACTATTTATACAGTACAATTTCTTTCACAATGTCTTTTATTTATTCAGATTTGAAGGGCTTCCCGTTGGGCCGAACCATCTGGCTTTACCGCCTGTGTTATCGTCTTTAAGTTGACCACAATACATACAATACACGTTTAATTGTTGGCCCGTGTAAACAACTCATCACAATGAGGGTTTTACCATCTAGTAATTTTATATGACTGGTGTTCATGTTTAAATGGGTAACACTGTATTATAAATGACTATTGATGCTTTTTATGATGACTTCAATTGTGTGGGTGCAGGTAGGCACTGTGTTAAGGTGCCTCAGCTGCCGCCACCTGTCAACAAGTCTTACTCTCCCACACCACAGTGATCACACAACGTTTGTAGACAAAACAAAAATTACCACTCGTTTAGTTGGATGAATGTGACGTCATAGCTCATTTAAAATAATTGAATTGTTAAAAATAATTAAGAGAAAAAATATATGTTATTATTCCGACTGGTGTATTTTTTAAGTTGTCGCAACAGTGAGTGGTAAATTTTCCATTCACTCTTCATTTTTTAGTTGCAAATAGTTTGAACAGCGCCCGCCTCTCCTGACCTGATTGGCAATGTCTTTCGGTCTTGAAGGATGTTTTTATTTTTTTCCAGACCGTGTGAACTGAACCACTCGCCACTCCTTGCTACTCCCTTAAGCCGTACACGTCATCCAAACTCTTTACTAGTATGGTAAATTACTTGACAACTGTGATTTGGAAACTTCTCGTGATGTGTTGTGGTGAGGTGGTGGAGAGTGCCTTTATTTTTTTTTTTTACTTTTATATTTTATTATCACTTACTGTGGGTGTTGGAGCGGTGGTGGTGGTGTCGCTGCTGTGGGTGTTGGAGCAGTGGTGGTGGTGTCGTGCTGTGGTGTTGCGTGTGGCTGTGGGTGTTGCAGTGGTGGTGGTGTCGCTGCTGTGGGTGTTGGAGCGGTGGTGGTGGTGTCTGCTGTGGGTGTTGGAGCAGTGGTGTCGCTGCTGTGGGTGTTGGAGTGGTGGTGTCGCTGCTGTGGGTGTTGGAGTGGTGGTGCTGCAGCAGTTACACAGGAGGTCACCAGAAGCGTGGTAGCGTGATTCACTATCTCACTCACATTTTCTGAACGAGATAATCTTCCGTATCATTGACTACTTCATTTTTTATGGTCACCGGAGGAAGGAGCATTTTAATCACTTCTTTTTCCCGATCGTCCGGACTTTCCTTCGTTTATTTATTTTTTATCCGATTTTCCCAGGATTCTTTCTTTTGTCCGGTCTTTTTATCGTTCGTTCTTTATCGTGTCCACTCTTTAACTTTTGAACCATTTGAGAGATTTTCAAGATCACTTACAGGAAAGTTATTGTCAACAAGACGATGATGTGACACGAACAGCTTTCAGTTTCCCATGATGAAGGTCAAGGTCACACTTTGGGGTCAGGGGTCAAGACATGTCAATTATGGCGGTAACTCTTTGGCTCTGGGAACATCCATCGGCCTTACTGACTCACTTGTATGTAAGGCTAAAATTTAATAGGAAGACATGTTGACAAGTTAGGCCGGGGCATTGACTCTTAACCAGGAGTAGATTCTCAAAGCAACTTAAGTTAATAATCAAAATGGTGCTAAATTGTAGTTGAGACTCTACCGTGACTAATAGCTGAGACTCTACCTTGACTAATAGTTGAGACTCTACCGTGACTAATAGCTGAGACTCTACCTTGACTAATAGTTGAGACTCTACTTTGACTAAGATACGTACTCTTACCACACGTTAGGGGGATAAGTTACGTAAGTTTATTTGAATTCGATCTTTGTCACCCATGACCACCATCACCCATGACCACCATCACCCATGACGACCATCACCCATGACCACCATCACCCATGACGACCATCACCCATGACCACCACATCACCCATGACCCCCCATGACCACCATCACCCATGACCACCATCACCCATGACCACCATCACCCCAGCCCCCATGACCACCATCACCCATGACCACCATCACCCATGACCACCATCACCATCCTCTTCCTATTCTTTGTGTTCTGTTATCTTTCGTCTTTATTTTCTTTTATCGTTTTTTTGTGTAGTTTCTCCACTTTCTTCGTTTTTAGTAATTCAAGTCCCCATTTCTTCTTCCTCCTGCTCATTCTCTTCTACCTCCACCTTCTTCACTTTATTCTTTCCTTCACTTTTCCTATACCCGTATACATTTATTTTATTATCTTCCTTCACACTACTGCTCACCCCTTTTCCCCCGCCCCTCCTCCTCCTCTTCTTTCTCATCACTTTCCTCCTCTTCCTTTTCAGTCCTCCTTTTCTTTCTTCACTCCTCTTCCAACTCCAGATTCTTCACCCCCTCCCTCCCACCCTCTTCTCTTTTTTTTTCTTCTTCGTGTCTCTTCTTCCTCAACTTCCCTCACCACATCCCATTCTCTCACGCACTGCCAGACACTTACCACCACAGAGAACGGAATTTAGAGGGGCGAGTCTTCTAAAATCATTCGGTACCATAATTCTTTATAAGTATTACATGTTTTGTTTTCACTAAAAATAATAAGTAATAATGTGTATTTGAGGTTGACGAGGATTATTTGTTTGAGTTTGGTTATTTAAGACAAATTTGGGGTCAAGGGTCGTGTAGCGTTGTTGGATGTCACAGGGGGGGGGAGACTGAGGTGTTGTGGTTATTGTTGCGAGTTTAATGTGTGTGGTCTCTCTCTCTCTCTCTCTCTCTCTCTCTCTCTCTCTCTCTCTCTCTCTCTCTCTCGTCAGTCACCCAGGAAATTCCACTGAAATAGAAATAGAAAAAAAAAAGCTATTACCCCCTATTTAAATATTCATTACTTGGTGATGAATAAACTAGGGGGGTCTAAAATGTATTCTTCTCATTCATAGTATTCATGTATGCGTTAGTCCCATGTATAGTATGCGTTATGGTAGTGTGTATAAATGTGTGCTTTCGAACCATGTATAATTATTGTGTATGATTCCGGGTTCTGATGGAGAGGTTTGTGTTGTATGTTTAACCGTATAATTCCGGGTTGTGTTTGGGAGGTTTGTGTGTATGGTTGAGTTGTATGATTATTACTAGTATGTTAGATCATGATTGCGGTGTATGATGTATGACTGGTGTATTATGATGTATGACTGGTTTATTAGTGTTGTATGAGCATTGTTTTGGACTGTAATTGGTGTATGAATGATGAATTGCATATTGATTTGTTTTATAATGATTATTTTGAATCGAGTATGATGTATAATGTATGTATGATGTATAATGTTGTATGTTTATTTGAATCATAACTGTGGTGTATAATGTATTGATTTGTACGATCATTATTTCAGGTCATTGTATCGTATGAAGGAGGATTTGCGTGGATTATTTTTTGTATAATCGTTAATTGTATATAATTATTGTGGTGTATTGAAGCGACTAAATATAATACTGTATTTAAATTATAGATGACATATATACAACCGTTATATATCTTTATTTAAGAAGTTTCTATTAAAAAAAATTCCCCTTAGTTAATTATATTTACCTTAGGGATATTAGATCTATATAATTTTTAGTAGTAGTAGTAGTAGTAGTAATAGTAGTAGTAGTATAGATGTGGTGTTGTGTTAGGTTATAGTATCTAAGTATAGTTCAGTGGTGAGTCATATCCGGGTCACAAAGATAAGTTTTGTTTCCAGGTTGGTAGTCCTAATTATTATTTACCTTAATGTGTTTGTATTGGTTTTCATGTCAATGTTTTTGTTGTTGTATTTATCATTATATTATTTTTAGATTTGTAATTAGTGTTATTTATGATTATTGTATTGTTCGTCATTGTATTATTTATTTTAGGTCATTATTATTGTATTATTGTTATTACTGCTGTATTTTTTAACACCTATTTTAGAATTTTTAATTATTGTTTTATTTTATTTTATTATTTTAATATTTGTGTCATTATTATTAGTTTACGAGGTTCTAATATTATTGTGTTGTACTAATGAGAGTTTGTGTACCTTTGTCCACAGCCGCGTCACTCAGCCAAGCTCTTGGGCGTGTTGCGACAGATGCCCAACCGTTCTGGCCCTGACGTCTTCTTCTCCTTCCCCGGCAAAAAAGGCTCGGTGAGTATCTCTTTATCTCTCTTGTTTTTGTATTGTTAATTATCTCTTTCTCTTTGAGTCTATCTCAGATTGTCTTCCACACCCCCCCCCCTCTCTCTCTCTCTCTCTCTCTCTCTCTCTCTCTCTCAACCAGAATCTTCCTCTGTCTCTCTTTATAATTTCTCAACCAGGAGGGTGTTGGGTAAGACTCCTGCCTCTGCCTCATAGTCTAGGGTAGGTAGCCTGTAGTCTCTCAGGGGACACGCGATTCCCTACAGGGCCGACCTTATTGTGGTCAGCCTATACCTTCCCGTATTTGTGCCCTTTCTTACCCCCTTCTTTACTCTCCCTCATTTCTTCCCTCCCATTTTACTCTCCCTTTTCCTATCTCCCTCATTTCTTCCCTCCCATTTATCTTTCTTATTTACTCCCTTTAACTAACCATTTCCTCTTCCCTCTTCCCCCTTCCCTTTTCTGCCTACTTCCCCTCTCATACTTTCTTTCTCCCATCTTCCCTTCTCACCCCTTGCTTTACCCTCCCTCTCCTCTCCCTTCCCTCTCCCTGACCTTGGAAGACTGGAACATTATTCTTCAGCTCTGTGTATTCTCACCCTTCCTATTCTCTTACCTCTTTCTTCTCGCTTCCTTTATCTCTCTCTCTATCTCTCTCTTCCCCTCTTGCTCTTCTTCCTTCCCTCCGTCCCTCATCCAGTCACCTCACCACTCTCATCCGACCTCTTTCCCTCTTTTTACCTCTCCCTGTTTCCCTTTCCCCTTCCATCCCGGAATTCTCTTTCGACTTATATTTCTCACCCAGAACTCTCCCCTCTCCCAGTCTTCTCCCCACGGCATTCTCCCTCCATTCGTCTATCACCCCAGTCCCCTCTCTTCTATTACCCCAGTCCCCTCTCTTCCATGCAGGTCTCTCTTCTGTACCAGTCCTTCCTCTTCTATCACCCAGTCCCCTCTCTTCCCTATTACCCCAATCCCTCTCTTCTGTACCCCAGTCCCTCTCTTCTGTACCCAGTCCCCTCTCTTCATCCTCCAGATTCCTCTCTTCTATCCACCCAATCCACCCTTCTCCACCCAATCCCCTCTCTTCCTATCACCCCCAGTCCCCTCTCTTCTTCACTTCAGTCCCTCTTCCCTCTCCCCATAGTATTCATGTTTTTCCATTCTTTCATATCATTCCTCACTTTGTCTCTTTCTTCTCCTTGACCCTCTCTTCCCTCTCCTCCGACCTTTCTTCCCTCTCATCCGAACTCTTTCCCTCTCACCGACCTCGCCCCCCCCCTCTCTCTCTCTCTCTGTTCATAATTTGTCTCCTCTCTTCCTCTCTTGTCTCCCTCTCTCTCTCTCTCTCGCCCCTCCCCCCACCAGGACCTTTGTGATTTTGTTTTCCCTTAGGCATACTTTGAGCGTCTTCTTTACACACAGAGAGAGAGAGAGAGGATCAGCTAGCATGTTATGACACCTACGAACCTCTAATATAACAGCCCTAATTAACTTACGCCCTGGGAGGACTCGCTCTCCATTGTGTCGTCATTATCACACAACGGCTAAATTGTGTTACTATATTTGGTGTGTGGAGGATGACGTCACTGCCTGGACTCGTGGGAACACCTTTTTTTTTTTTTATTCTGCTCCGCGAGTTAAGTCGGTCGACCATCATGCACCCCGTGACTGTGTTGTGAGCTTAAGGAGTACACACACACACACACACACACTATACTGTACATACATACGTACATGCACAGTGCAGATTTATCTTCACAGTGATCGGTAGTATTATGACTGTTAAGTAAAAATTGGACAACATGAGTGACGAAGAAACAGATATAACAGCGTTAGTGGGGAGGTGGTCGTTCTCCCGGCAGTGTGTATAATAATCAGACGTTTTTGAAGACGTTCCCTCACGTGGAAAAATGTTCAACAGTCTGGTTAGGTAAGGCGGGAGGCGGCGTGATTTAACGCAGCCAAATCAGGGATTGTCAAACATTCGTCGTCAATTGTGTTGGTGAGGCGAGTGGGGGGAGGGCGTGTGGTGGGCCCTGGCTGGAGGTGCAGTTAGGAGCTCGTGGCACAAGAGGACATGAGGCACCGGGGAACAATATTGTTTTGTTAGAAGAGTTTATAGAGCTGACTAACGTGGCCAGCACTGTTTTTTTTTTATCTATTGGTTGTTGGTTGAGAACGAGTGACCAGGATTTGATCACACGAAGCGTCATTGTCATCAGGTCAGAAAGTTCTCTCAGTCAGTCAGTCATTATGCAACTTAGGATTGTTATTCACAGAGCTGATTCGTAGGTAAAAATGAGTAGCAAAATTTGAGGGATCTTCACATAAATTTCCCCAGCAGGTAATAATGGCCAGGTAGCAAAGATTGCGGTGAGGTCATCAATAATACCTCGGCCTCGCGCTGATGGTGAAAAAGAGATATTCGTCGGCACTGAAATTTAACCAGGTGAAAAATACACCTTCGAATGACTTTGAAAGATTGGGTTAAATTACCTTGAAGTTACGTAAGATTTAGGTTGTGAAAATAGGTTCCACACTGAATACTAAACCTTCAACACATAGGAGGCAGTGTGGCCCATTTACTCATGTACCCATTTACGCCTGGGTCGACTTGGAGTGCCCCGGGCTCCAATTAACTAATCTAATGACAGGAAGCGAGTTCTGTACCCATTCGGCCGTCGCACCTCATAGCTTTGGACAGGCGAGGATAAGTGAGGTTAGATTATGATGTATTTGCGTTAGGTGAGATTAAGCTGACTTAGAGTAGGTCTTCCTTAGCGTTGGTTTGGTTGAAGTAAAGGAAGTTATATTAGTTTAGACATTACCGGTAACCGACCCATTTGGTCAGTGCTAGGTAGAGACAGTGCCAGGTGTGCTGTTCAGGTACTGTCAGGTAAGTAGAGAGGGAGTTGGACAGTGCCAGGTGTGCTGTTCAGGTACTGTAAGGTAGGTAGAGAGAGAACTTGGACAGTACCAGTTGTGTGGCTCAGGTACTGTCAGGTAGGTAGAGAGAGAACTTGGACAGTACCAGGTGTGTGGCTCAGGTACTGTCAGGTAGGTAGAGAGAGAATTTGGACAGTACCAGGTTTGTGGCTCAGGTACTGTCGGGTAGGTAGTGAGGGTTCCTGCTACGCGGTTATAAACAAAAGTCGTCGCCTCAGGGACATCATGCATACAGTATCTGGACTAAGTAACCTCATCAGTCGAGGCAGCCAGGCGAGTGGGGAGACCAGAGAACGCTCACCCCCCTCTCTCTCTCTACCTCCTGGAGTTTGTTTACCTGCGGTGTACCTACTGAGGATACCTGGGTGTACCTGAAGACGATGATAGGACGTACCTTTTGAGACGACCAGGGAGTGTACCCTTTGAGACTATGATGCGGTGTACCTGGAGACGGCGAGGGAGTGTACCCTTTGAGACTATGATGCGGTGTACCTGGAGACTATGATGCGATGTACCTGGAGACGGTGAGGGAGTGTACCTGGAGACAATAATGTGGTGTACCTGGAGATAGTACCTGGGTGTACCTGGAGATAGTACCTGGTCTCCTACTCTCCCGGTAAATTGAAGTCGTGTTAGGACAAAAGCCCGATCCTTTATTCATTTAGGTGACCTCCAAAGTCCAGTTCGTCCCGTCATGCAGAAAGCCTTGTTGGTCTTCACTGGTAAGCCCGAAAGCCTTATCCGGTCGGTCTACACACACACACACACACACACACACACACACACACACACACACACACACACAGAAAAGATAAACTGAGATATATGATTAAAAAGTGAATGGGTGAAACAGTGAGAGAAATAAAAAGAAACGGAGAAGGAAACAATGGAAAGTGAAGAGAGAGAGAGAGAGAGAGAGAGAGAGAGAGAGAGAGAATAAAAAAAAACGAAATGGAAAGACGAAAATGAGACATATAAAAGAGGAACAAATGAATAGAAAGACAGAGAGAGAAAGAAAAAAATAAATAAATAATAAATAAATACGTGAATAGGAAGAGGACATGAGTTTTTCTTCTCGTAACCATGGCGTGAACCCGGCAAGATGTGTTGGGGGTGTGCTGTCATTCAATTTGGGCTTTGTTCTGTCCGCGTGAATATGGAAATACACACTGCCTCCTCCCAATTTATTTTTTATTTATTTCTTTTTTTCATTTTTTTCGCACTTCCCTGGAGGCTTTGAAGGGTGGAAGGGAGGGGGGGGGAGTCCTTTTTTTATTTGCATCGTTTTTTTTTTTCTTTTTTTGTCTTTTTCAACTTCCAAACATGCAATATCTGTATGTGTGGGGGAGGAGGGGGTTTGTACTGTGTTGTATTGTATGGATGTGTGTGAGTGTGTTGTTACATTGTGTGGGTGTTGTGTGTTGTGTATGTGTTGCATTGTGTGGGTGTTGTGTGTTGTGTATGTGTTGCATTGTTTGTGTGTAGGCAGATGGATGTTTTGTCTTCATGTTTGTGTGTTTGTGTTTGAAGACAGATTCATATTTTTTCTTGTGTTTTTGTTTGTTTGTTTTGATCCTAATTTACTTTTGGTTGAGTGTTAAGATGAAGCATTTTTTGGTGGTTCTATTGTGAAGTTTACTTTTTTCGGGGGGAGAATGAGATCTCCTCTCTCTCTCTCCTTTGATGGTAAAAGTCTTGTTTTACTTTTGTGTGGACGAGCGTCATGAATGTATTGTTGTTTTGTTTTTGTGATGGAGACGGGCAGTGTGTTTGCTTTTTTTGTTTTACCGCGCCCATTAAAAGTGGAGATATTACGGTAGTTGTGTGTGTGTGTGTGTGTGTGTGTGTGTGTGTGTAGGTGTGTGTGTGTGGATGGCTGGGCCTGTCAACACTAACACATGATCTATATATGTATTTATTTTTGGGAGGAGAAAATTTTAAAAAGTTGATAAGGAATTTGTCATCAATCTGTGCTCGTGAGACAGGTACCTGGTATGAACACGGGTTGGGGGGGTATAAGTAGGCCGGGCACACGGGTTCAGTAGTTAATATTTCAATCAGTAAAGGACGTTTGCTGAGTTGATTATTACAGCCCCAAAATAACATGTACCCTATGTTACTTGTAATTTCCTGCTGCTACTTGTAATTTCCTCACACACTTGTAATTTCCTCGCTGCTACTTGTAATTTTCTCCCTATGCTACTTGTAATTTCCCCGCTACTACTTGCCATTTCCTCGCTGCTACTTGTAATTTTCTCCTCTGCTACTTGTAATTTCCTCGCTGCTACTTGTAATTTCCCCGCTACTACTTGTAATTTCCCCGCTACTACTTGTAATTTCCTCGCTGCTACTTGCCATTTCCTCGCTGCTACTTGTAATTTCCCCGCTGCTACTTGTAATTTCCCTGCTGCTACTTGTAATTTCCCTGCTGCTACTTGTAATTTTCCTCTGCCATTTGTACTGCTGCTACTTGTAATTTCTCGCTGCTACTTGCCATTTCCTCGCTGCTACTTGTAATTTCCCCGCTGCTACTTGTAATTTCCCTGCTGCTACTTGTAATTTCCCTGCTGCTACTTGTAATTTTCCCTATGCTATATTGCGAGCGTCATATCAGATACTTCAGTGAGGATACATTTACCATGTGAGCCCGTGTACACCTGCCAGATCACCCACTTCACCGTGTATAGTTGTCCCCCACTAAGACCGAGTTGAATCACGGTATCGTTCAGTAGTGACCGGTGAGACAAGAGATATTTAAGGGATATATAACGTGGTTTTGTCTTATAATTTTACGTATATTCATGACCTGCCTTTAAGAACCAACGACAAGACATTAGGGGGAAGAGTAACGTAACATAACAATAATAAAAAACAAATAAAAATACTTGCAAATAGCTTACAAATAGCAACACAGATAATAGCAAAAACAAAATTCCATCTACAATACCTCCCCCCACAATCTCCACCATCAACGCCACTGTGGGTCATTTTACCTGACAATATATATATGGTGTTAGTAGTCCAGGATAGCGATAGTCCCCCACCCCTGCCCCCTCACACTTCATTGGCTATCCACCACCGAGAGTCCTGCACCACCACCACCACCCGTCTCCTCTCTCATCGTTTAGTGATGTTTGCCCTTTACTGATTGTGTGATGGTGATGTGGTGAAATTGTTCATGATTGTGTATGGAAATAAAGTTGTTTTTTTTAAGAGGGGGGTGAATTGTTATGTAGTATGTTGGTGTGTGTGGTGTGGCTGGGGAACGTATTTGGGGTTGTGTGGTGATGAAATGCTTTGTGTGTGTGTGTGTGTGTGTGTGAGAGAGAGAGAGAGAGAGATTTCTGCACATGGTTGAGTTCTTTACATTATTTTTTCTTGGCAAATTTGAACGAACTAAGAGTCCCCTTTACCTGCAAATGTGACTACTTAATAAAAACGGTTTATCTGTAAAAGTAATTGAAGTAATAAAGACAGTCTGTCTGGCCTCTTAGAGTAGCAAGACAGTCGCCGCGCCTCTTAGAGTAGCAAGCAGTCTGCCGCGCCTCTTAGGTAGGAAGACAGTCTGCCGCGCCTCTTAGAGTAGGATGACAGTCTGCTGCGCCTCTTAGATGACAGTAGCTCTCTTAGAGTAGCAAGACAGTCTGCCGCGCCTCTTAGAGTAGGATGACAGTCTGCCGTGCCTCTTAGAGTAGGAAGACAGTCTGCCGCGCCTCTAGAGTAGGATGACAGTCTGCCGCGCGCTTCTTAGAGCAATCTGCCGCGCCTCTTAGAGGGGATGACAGTCTGCCGCGCCTCTTAGAGTAGGATGACAGTCTGCTGGCCTCTTAGAGTGGGAAGACATCTGCCGCGCCTCTTAGAGTAGATGACAGTCTGCGCCTCTTAGAGATGACCAGTCTGCCGCGCCTCTTAGAATAGCAAGACAGTCTGCCGCGCCTCTTAGAGTAGCAAGACAGTCTGCCGCGCCTCTTAGAGTAGCAAGACAGTCTGCCGCGCCTCTTAGAGTAGCAAGACAGTCTGCCGCGCTTCTTAGAGTAGCATAACAATGTGCCGCGCCTCTTAGAGTAGCATAACAGTTCGCCGCGCCTCTAAGACTAATAAAGACAGTGTGCCGCGCCTCTAAACTATTCGTGTTGGCAGATCTAAATTTTATTTCGTTGACGTATTTTCATTAGACTTTTGAGTCGATCTTGGGAAGGGAAAGTTGTCAGGTAAAAACTTGGGCTCCTCCTCCACCTGCTCCTCACCTCTCTCACCCATTCCTTCTCACTCCTCCTTCACCATCCTCCATCCCTCTTTGCTCTCCTCCCCCTCTTTAGTCTTTTCCTCCTACGTTATCGTTTCTTCCCTCCCTCCCTCCCTCTTTGTTCCTTCTCTTTCTTCCATTTTGTGCCCTATCTCACCTCTCCTCCATCTCTTCCTCTTCCCACCTCCCTCTCTCCGTTCTTCATCACCTTCTCTGTCTCATCTTTCATTCCTTCTTCCCTCTCTTCTCCCTCAGCTCCTCTCTTCCTCGCTCCCTCTCTTTTTCCTCGTGCTCCTTCCCTTCCTCCTTACTTCATTACATTCTGTCTCCTCTCTTTCATTCTTCCTTCATTCCTTCCTCCCTCTCTTCCTCGTTCACCATCATCACTTTGTCCCTTCCCATCCCTTCCTTCCTTCCTCAAGTTGGTGGGTCAACACTTGATGCAGCTAACTCAGTGACGATTTGAGAATTAAGGGAGAGGAAACAGTCTCTTTCCTTACTTTATATTTGAACTTCGTATCCCTTCCCCGTCAACCCGGTTATGGCTGTGTCTGTCTTATCCATTCTGTCTGTTTGTCTGTCTTGTATTTTCTGTCTGTCTGTTTCTCTGTGTCAAGTGATGAATTCTATCTATGTCTCTGTCTCCAATCATAGGTTGTCTGTAGTCTGAGTTTTTTTCTCTTTGTAAACATAATTTTTTGTGTAATTTTCTTTCTTTAACATGTGCCCATGGTGAGTGAGTCAGCCAGTCAGTCAGCTAAAGTGTACCCGTATCAGTCAGTTAGCGAGAGTCAGCAGCATCAGGTACACACGTTGAACCATAATCCCACAATCGTCAGCTCAACCCACGTCAGATAAATGTTAACTACGTGGGGATATGTTTGGAAATAAAAGATAAATATTCCCCACCTCCCACCCCCCCACTTTTATACCCCATGAGAAAATCCTTCGTTTTTCACTTGATGGGGAAATCCTTGCAAGGGAAATTAAATACGCTAATAGTTTAAAGGTCAAAGGTCAATAACCCCCTTTAGAGTGATTTCATATTAGAATAGTGAATGAAAAGTAAATACTCTACCACGTCCCCCTCACACTCCCCCTCATCTCTCTCTCTCTCTGAATTATTAGGAATCGGGTTAAAGGCGGTATTTTGAGTTTTAAAGGTCAAGCTTGTGTGACCTGACTTAGTAATAATTCACGAGTGAAGATGTCGTGGTCGTTTACAGATTCGTGGTTTGTGTGTGTGTGTGTGTGTGTGTGTGTGTGTGTGTGTGTGTGTGTGTGTGTGTGTGTGTGTGTGTGTGTGTGTGTGTGTGTGTGTGTGTGTGTTCGAGAAAGGTTGTCTGGGTGTATGTCCCCATACTATTGTTAATGAAGTCTCTGCCAATCTTGTCTTGACCGTGACCTGAGCTGACCTTAAACTTCACCTCCTTGTCCTTGTCTTTCTTTACCCCCCAAAACTGTTATCTAATGAAACACCTTTTACGCACTTTACGACGTGTTATCTTGTTGGTTACCGTTATTGAGATCTTGTTGCAATTTCCTGTTTGATCATACGGGTTCCTGTGTTACCTGTTGCCTGAGTAGTGACGGGGATCTTACCTCTTGGTGGAATGGTTATCGCACAGTGTTGGTAAGTTAGGTGTCCCCGGTTCGAAGCTTTGTTATGGGAAAACTATTTATTTCAGCTCCTCTGTGACTCTATGATGTTGATGTTATTAGGTATTAATGCTCTTTAATAACTAACATCTTTAAATGTCCCGTCTAAGTTATGATATACCCGACTCATTAATACATATAGATTAAAGAATAAAAGTATTTGTGTATGGGTTTAAAATGCCTCGTCTGGGTTCTTAGATACATTACTAATTAAACATTAAAAGAGGTCTGTATGTATAAGTCGTCTTTGAAGAGAGTATCCGGGACGCCTACCTCTCCACCTGCAGCTCCGTGAAGGTCGAAGCTTGCTGACGTGTGGGATGTGACGAAGTATTTATTTATTTTTTATTTTTTTATTTATTTTTGTTCATTTGTTTATTTATTTAGATCGTAAAATTGTATTATATCTTCATTGCCACGTTGACCCCAGTAGTTGACCCCAGTTTTAAGGTATTAGGCTCAGCAAGAGAGTCTTTGTGGGATAAAGAGCGAATACAATTTAATACTGTATAACATTACCGGATTAAGTATTTGTTGATATATGTTGTTGATGTTATTAATATTATCCATGTATTTTTTTGTATTTTTCTCCGTCTCTTTCTCCTCTCTCATCTTCTCATATAGCAGCAGCAGGGTGGTGGAGAAACTGACCCCTTCCCTATTGTTTTTCTTATTTGTTTAATTACTTGCTTCCTTGCTTACTTACCTACTTACGGTATCTCCTTTCATTCCTGACCTATCAGACGAATCCACAAAAGCAGTCATGACCAATTCCTCCCTTATATAAACTTACCTCATCAATCACGCCAGTTCAGGTCATCTCTGTGACGAAAGCGAAATTGGCACTTCCGTTCACCCTTGAGGCTATTGGGGAGATGGGGGGGGGAGCGAGAGAAGGGGCGATGGGGGGGTAGAGAGGAGGTAATAGGTAGGGGGGAGGGCATGGGGGAGAATTACAGGTAGGTAATGAGGTAGAGAGAAGGGGAATGTTGGGGGAAGGGTGATAGGGAATATTGGGGGGAGGGGGGAGGGGGTTTACCTATACTCAGCAGGTAATTTATGGGTAGTGAGGTCGCCCCTTGGAGTACCTGGGTGTATTGTTAGTCACAGGTGAGACGAGGAGAGGGCGTGGTTGGAAACTGACACTCGCCTCCTAACCTTAGAGGTAATCTCTCTCTCTCTCTCTCTCTCTCTCTCTCTCTCGAGGACGTCTTAATTACACCTGCTGAGGCTCAAACCCACCTTGGTCTGCACTGATTTACCACAGTGGAAAATTAGTAGTTGTTTTATTGAAATACTGCGGGAGTGACAGCGGTGTGTGTTGGACAATGCATCAGTCACACTGAGGAATTTACGCCGAGGTAAATAATTAATTTTCTCGCCAGTTGAACTTTTACAAGAAAACTTTTTGAACATTTTCAAAGTTTTGAACACGTAGTTTTACAGTACATATTCATTATAGTAATTGAGATGCATGACTTTTAATAATGAAAACTAAAAATGTTAATGTTTCTATTTTTTTTACCTTTTGTCATTACCTTAATAACATTTAATTAACAAGTGGTGGTTTTTAGTTGTGTCAACATGTACGTTGAGCAGAATTTTGGGTATTTGTTTGTAATCTATTCGTTAATAACCAACACAAACAACTTTCTCGTCTAGT
This sequence comes from Homarus americanus, assembly GCF_018991925.1. Lineage (NCBI taxonomy): Eukaryota > Metazoa > Arthropoda > Malacostraca > Decapoda > Nephropidae > Homarus > Homarus americanus. The sequence continues at coordinate 1,713,560 of NW_024735038.1, forward strand.
CAAGGTACAGTCACCAGCGGAAACTATTATTCTACTCGTGTTTTATACTATCGAGCCCACCGGAGATACTACACCGCCACCCATGGGTACACAACCTCAGAGACTCGCTCCAGCAGGTCTGTGCCTCAGGCTTGTCGAGTGACTGTACATGATCTTGTGTATATCCCTAGTAGTAAATAATTAACGCACGTAAGCCTTCATTTCTCAGGTAAATCGTTTAATAATTCCTAATAGTATGATGATTTGTTTTTATATAAATGAATATGTGTCAAAAATAAAGAGGTCCAAAGAAAATAGCCCCGTAAAGCTGGCCATCTTGTGGAGATTTAAGTTTGGTGTTTCTGCGACGCCAAAGTTATGATGAATGTGGCAAGATTTTATCCCTTGACGCCAAACTTATAGCTGACGGGAAAAATGGCTTATAATTGTCTTGAGAAATATATTAGGTGTGGGTTGGCCTGGCGTCGTGGTGGTGTTGCAGAGTGTTACATGGCTGGTGGTGTTGTACGAGACCTGGTGTGTGTGTGGTGTATATGGTGTTGCAATTAGCAGTATATACTTATTACATCTACCTGGTATTGTGAGCTGGTATTCCATTGTATGGTGGTGTGGTATGACAAGAAGTTTTAAAAGCTACGATATCAGGATAATTTGATGTATTTCTAAAGGTTGTTGAATGACCTGTTGCTTGGTAATGTAGTCACCCAAAAAAGTCCTGTCGCGAACCACGATTCAGACTCGTGAACCCGAAGCAGTAGACTCTGATGCATTATTCTGTCCATAAATGCTTCGGATTCAAGAGTGTGAATCTCGGGGTTCATGGTTCGCGACAGGACTTTTTTTGGGTGACTGTACATGTTGTTTACAAGGTATAGAACATGGTCGCACTCTGTTGTAAAACGGTGTTCACAACATGGCTGCCAGTGGGTTTTTATTATGTTTTTGTTGTTTGTGGAGGAGTGAGTACGATTTTGTTATCTATTTGGATTTTGTTAACTATTTGAGGGGTGGGTTTTCGTTCTGTATGGTATTTTGGGGTAGGATTTTGTCATCTTATTTTTGAGGGATTGGGATTTTGTTAACTATTTAGAGTGGGATTTTATTAATTTTAGGAGTGGTGTTTCTCAACTTATTTTGGGCGGTGGGATTTTGTTTACTGTTATTGAAGGATGCGGTTTTGCCATCTTGGAAATAACCTAATGATAGTTTTAGCTGTGAACTGCCTGGTAGGTATTTGGGAAAAGTTCGTTTCAAATAGAACTGTTTTTGTAGACTAACTCCACTAACCCCTTCACTACGGGGACACCACCTAACCCCTTCACTACGGGGACACCTCCTAACCCCTTCACTACGGGGACACCACCTAACCCCTTCACTACGGGGACACCACCTAACCCCTTCACTACGGGGACACCTCCTAACCCCTTCACTACGGGGACACCTCCTAACCCCTTCACTACGGGGATTCTCCTAACCCCTTCACTACGGGGACACCACCAACCCCTTCACTACGGGGACACCACCTAACCCCTTCACTACGGGGACACCTCCTAACCCCTTCACTACGGGGACACACCTAACCCCTTCACTAGGGGACACCACCTAACCCCTTCACTACGGGGACACCACCAACCCCTTCACTGGGGACACCACCTAACCCCTTCACTACGGGGACACCACCTAACCCCTTCACTGCAGGGACACCACTCTAACCCCTTCACTACGGGGCACCACCCAACCCCTTCACTACGGGGACACCTCCTAACCCCTTCACTACGGGGACACCTCCTAACCCCTTCACTGCAGGGGACACCACCCAACCCCTTCACTACGGGGACACCACCCTAACCCCTTCACTGGGACACCACCTAACCCCTTCACTGGGGACACCACACTGGGGACACCACCTAACCCCTTCACTACGGGGACACCACCTAACCCCTTCACTACGGGGGACACCTCCTAACCCCTTCACTACGGGGACACCACCTAACCCCTTCACTACGGGGACACCTCCTAACCCCTTCACTACGGGGACACCACCTACAATATATGGCAAACACCAGTTAATTATATTCAGAGAGTGGACACAAGTGGTTAATGTTGATGTATGTAAAGGATATGTTGATTTATTTTTAATTAATTATTGGCATTGGGGATTACTGGTGGTTGTAGGAGAGAGAGAGAGAGAGAGAGAGAGAGAGAGAGAGAAGAGAGAGACTACATCCAGGGGGCGTTTTCTCTCTCTCTCTCTCTCTCACACACACACACACACACACACACACACACACACATACATACATACACACAGTGTCGTCACCTACACTCCGCTTCAGTGCAGCAATAAAAAAAAGTAATTTTCCCCATAACAATTTGGACTAATATTTACCCGGGCCATTTGACAGATAAATCCTGGGGCCATAGAGTCATTCAGACACATAAAAGAGCAATGAACTTGCAATTTGCAGTGTTGAACATGTTTTAAAATCCAATGTTTATCCATCACTCTTCAGTTAGTAGGCGTGTTACATAAACAGTAAGGTAATATAAAATCTGTATGAGTGAAAAATATTTTTGGGGGAGGGTTCTGTGGTGGTGGATAAATTTGAAGAAGGGAAAAAAAAAATCTTATACCGTTGAATATTCTCTCTCTTCCCCTCCCTCCGTCTCTCACTCTCTCTCATTCCCTCAGCACTGTTTGTGGCTTTCTCTCCGTGACGCGAAATTTATGGTCCGTAAACTGGCCTCACGGTGACACAAACATCACCCTTCAACCTCAACCCCCTGTCCCTTCAGCCTCACCCAACCCCTGTCCCCTTCAGCCTCACCCCTGTCCCTTCAGCCTCACCCACCCCCTGTCCCTTCAAGCACACCCCCTGTCCATTCAGCCTCACCCCCTGTCCCGTGTGTGTGTGTGTGTGTGTGTGTGTGTGTGTGTGTGTGTGTGTGTGTGTCGTCTCGATCTTCTCCTGCTTCACGTCTTCTGTTTTCCGTCTTTGTTCTTTCTCTTTTTCCGTTTTCATCTTTCCTCCTTCACCACCTCTTCCCCTTTGTTCTTTCTTTTTCTCTTTTGTAATTGCCTTCCTTCCTTCTCCTGCCCTTCTTGGTCTTCTTTATCTGATTTTCTTTGTGTGCTCCTCTTTCTTCTCGTTTGTTCTTTCTTCTCGTCTTTCTATTCTTCCCTTTCTTGCTCTTCTTCTTCCTCTGCTTCGCGTTTCATCTTCCTCCTTCTATCACACCCCCCCCCCCTTGTCCTAGTTCTCATCATCTACACCGTATATTTGTGGAGGCTGACACATATTACTCTTGCCAGCGAGGGAGAGAACTCTTGTTTTGGATTCCTCAACCTCACGTTTATTAGCGGGGCCGGTAGCTGCTCGACTTGGTTACCTTGTAGCAATGTTTTTCCTCAATGCGTGATATTAGTTTTTTTTCCCAATTCGTGATAAAAGTTATTGCTTTTTTTTTCCAATTCTTAACTACACTTGAAAAAATACAGATATGGATAGCCAGGTAGCCTTTTATTACCCATAGTATATTGTATCGTTATATTGACCGACTATGTGTGTGTTCCCTCCACAGGCACTGGTGCTGCCGCCACTAGCTCGGTGGCCTTACGAAGCCGGGTGGACCTTCACTACCTGGTTCCGCCTCGACCCCATCAACTCCGTCAACATCGAGAGAGAGAAGCCCTATCTATACTGGTGAGTACCCGAGTCTTGTTCTCACTACACCTACACCTGTGTATTGATCTTAAAGACCGCCGAGTACTGTACAATACACCTTCATTTACTTACACAGTTATACATACCTACATGAACATCTAAGTAAGAAACGTATTTTTGTTGATGAAAATTTGATGTACAGTATGTGATTATTTCTACGTTTACACCTTTCTATATTTATGATAAGTAGGCGATCTTTTGGGTTATCCACTTGGTATATATACTGTACATGTATACTGGTATCCACATGGGGTATATTTCTGTGTATATTTTTTGACCCGGGCTGTGGTGGGTTAGTTCGCCTGCGGGTCGCCACCAGCAAGAGTCTGCTTGATCAGTGTGGCGGCAGGCAAGTTTTTGGAGGTCTTGAAAACTTTGGAATTCTTTTACAGTAAAGTTTGGGTGAAGTTTTACGTAGACGCTGGAAAGGACGTAGACTGGCGTGCGATCACACACACACACACACACACACACACACACGTATACAGAAAAACTCGTATTTCACCGACTTATGAGAGACTTGTTTCTTCCTGAGGCTCCATTGTATGTGAACACTTTGTTATACGCCAGCACGCTTTAAAATTCGCCGGCACTCATGGATTTTACCCCCATCGCGCTTAAAATTTTTATCAGTTATCAAGATTTTTAAACAATACTATCTCGGTAAGCAATTGACCTTCAGTAAATGAGGATGGTGAAGTATGGTGACAGGTGAGTGTTGCAGTATTGTGAGAGGTGAGAGTGATGAAGGATGGTGACACTAGTGGAGGATGGTGACAAGTGAAGGTAGCGCAGGGACTGGCCTCTGCACCACGCCTCTGCTGCAGCTAATGTAATTAACAGCAACTTCTTCGAGACTTCATGATCAGACGCTAACTTCAGACTGTGTGTGTGTGTGTGTGTGTGTGTGTGTGTGTGTGTGTGTGTGTGTGTGTGTGTGTGTGTGTGTGTGTGTGGCTTAGCTGAGGGCGACCGGATTATATTTAAAGAGGAAGGTCAGGTCAGTGGTAGAGTAAAATATTGAGTAAAGTCACAGGTCAGTAAAAAAAGCTGAAGGTCAAAGTTAAAAATCAGGACCAAATATCACGGTCAAATGTCTAGTAACACAAAGGTCAGGGGACAAGTTTAGGGTCAGGATCACAAACAAGGTCAGAGGTCAAGATCAGATGGAGTATTTAATCAAGAAGAGTAAATACTTAGCGTTGGTTAGAGCTGGTCCAGGATATATATATACCGGGGATATTTGATATTTAATTATCTGGTTGATGAACTTATAATTAGTGTTTATTTGGCTTCGTAATTATGATATCCTGTGTGTGTGTGTGTGTGTGTGTGTGTGTGTGTGTGTGTGTGTGTGTGTGTGTGTGTGTGTGTGTGTGTGTGTGTGTGTGTGAGAACAGCCACGGTCCTGGTGTATGTGAGCTTGAGTTGAGTGTGCAGTATGTGGGCGTGAGTGAGTGATGGAGGAGAGGGAGAGGGCGAGTGAAAGATGGAGGAGAGGGTGAGGGAGAGAGGCCAAGTCTTCATCAAACCAGCCTTACGGTGTATTAGTCAGAGACAACACTCGTGTATTACATCTTGCCTCGACGAGTCCATCTTGTCGTGTGAGGCGTTGTTCTCTTGAGGTAGAAGAACGCCCTTTCCTTGATCTTTCCCTCCCAGGATATTTCACTGTCATAATCTTTTCCTTCCTGTCTCTCATTGTCTTGATCTTTCCCTTCCAGTTTCTTTCTTTGTCTTGAAATTTTTCCTCCCGGGATCTTGCATTGTCTTGAGATTTTTCTTTTCGTGTGCCTCATTGTCTTGCGAATTTTCTGCACCTATGAACGAAAGGACTGAATTGCAAGGACCAATCATGGCTTTATTCACGAGTCAGGGTAGCGAACAATCATAATTCACGCCTTTGTGGGCATGACTGGCGGTGATTGGACCTCGTTCTCTCAATGACGTGAGTTACTGTGCATTTCACTGCTAGGTATAGGTAGGTGAAGATTGGTTGGGTTAAATTAATTGATATCGGGTTAGGTTTAAGATTGTGTAGTTTGTAGTTCATCATGTGTAGAAGGAAAGAAGCTCATAGGACGTAAGTGGACGCCAGGGTGAGCAACGACCAATCAGCACCTTTCATGCCCACATTACCGTGGGTTCCACCCAAAAAAAAAAAGCATCCGGGAACCTAATATTCTCATTTGGATTTTCATCTCGTGGTCTTTTAATCTCCTCGACGGGGTCATTGTGACAGGGTTGCCAGATCTGTCTTTTAAAGGACAAGTTGTCCTTTTTGTGACCTGCATGTCCTCTATTTATATCCTTTTTAGCTTCCTTCTACTTATAAAGCTTAATGTAACATGAAGCAGAATACTTTACTAAGTAATATCCTGTTGTCCGTATCGTTTTTGTAATGCCTGTTTGTGACGACCTGTACTGAATCCACACGTTCATGCACCCTCTCCTCTCCCCAAAAGATGAGCGCCGTTCAGTACACGCGTCGTATGGGTCAGATTTGCCAGTAACGACCGACTCCACAGCCGCTCCCATTCCCTCCCCCTTTCTCCTGAGAGACGACGGTTCTGTATTGTACACGTTCAGATCGGAGCAGTGTCCAAGCGAAGTCCTTCCGATTTACTCCAGTCGCTTCAGTTAGCCGGGAAAAATCAAATAGCCGGGAAATAGCAGCTGCAGGGAAAGATATCCATGCGCGGTGCATCGTGGATCAAGTTAATCCATTCATTTAGTCAAGTTGAGTGACAGTGATGTTATTTAGCGACAGTTGGCCTGGCCTATATTTAATTTTTAAGATGGGCAAATGGAAAAACAGTTACAATGATTCCGGAAATTATAACAAGGAATGGGAGAAACAATTTAAATGGCTTCCCTGGAATAATAAAGCATGTTATTGTAAATGGTTCAAGTGTAGTCTAACTAATGTACGGAAATCTGCATTTGAGCAACATGGAAAAAAAAACGACAAAGCACAGAAAAACTCTTCATTCATTTACAAGTTCAAAGACGATAACGGGCACTTTCCAGAGCAGGACGGTGAACCCATGTAAAGAACTTAAAGAATTTGAAATAAAGTACAGTGTCTCAACTGCTCGTCACCGTAGTGTTCGATCAGTATATCATCAGTTGATTGCAAAGTACGACAAAGGCAGTATCCTTGAGAAACTGCAACTGCATCGGACAAAGTGTATGAGTTTAATAAAGAATGTGGTTTCAGTGACTTTATTTGAAGACTTAATTGATGATCTGAAAGACAAAGTATTCATTGCTAATTGATGAGTCTACGGACATTAGTGTGACAAAGCTTTTATGCATGTGTGTGAGATACTTTTCCAAGAAAGAACAAAAAGTACAGACTTCATTCCTTGGTATAATACCTGGAGAAAGGGAGGCAACTTCCTTTGATGAAATTTTGTCCATTGAATTTTAAAATTTCAGTTAAGTTACATTTTGACTGTAAAACCTATGCAACCAAAAATAACATATGGTTTCTCTTTTTTATTAATTCCACAAACTTGTGCTGGTAGTTGTCCTTTTTCTCCTTAAATGTCCCTATTTTACGGAGAGGTTGTCCTGTTTTGGGGGAGGAGCATCTGGCAACCCTGATTGTACAGCAGACTGTAATTTTTGCAGTCGACCATAATGATGATGATGGTACGGGAGGTGGCGAGATGCTTGGCAGCCACCATCAACCTCTTTCACATTACTCTTGAAGATTGTTTTTCTTAGACGCTGTTAGGGACATTTGGGAAACAACAGCACAGTACATTATACTAATAAGTATGTTCTCAAGGAGGCAGCGTCGCCCACATTGTTCTCCACCGCCTCCAGTTACCTCAACTTGTAACGTTAGGTACCCGATTACAGCTGGGTGGCCTGGGAGGTCCCCGGTATCGAACCATTGACCTTTAGAACAGCCGCCGCGCCCTTTGGAATAGGTATCGGTGACTTAACTCCAGCTTTCTCACTTTCGCACATAAAAAAATCTATATTACATTTTCAATTCTAAAATTGAAATGTGATCGGCGAGCCTGTCTTAGGTGAGAAATACCAGCACGGTTGTTTCCCTGACTGTGTTGGACTGTTCGAGTAACTCCCACAAGGCAGCTACCGGTAACGTAACTGTGTTTGATGATGGTAGAGCAGCAACCATCCCCACGGAGCTTAGCCAAGTGTTAAAGTTGACGGGAAATTGTCTGTTGAAAGTAAACCCCATCGTAGTTTTATTATTTTGGTCACTGGAGGCTTGTAGATATTGTCCAGGATATTTTGTTAACTGTGGTATTTAATTATGCTAAGATAAGGACAAAATAAGCCTTAAAAATGTTTTGTAAAAGTGTCTGGCTCTTGATGTTGGTTTACGCCCTTGACATCTTCACTTACTGCCCTTATTAAATGTTGGAAACTTTTTGAGTTCAGATCCCGAAGGTAATTGGTAATTAATACCTATGTAATTGAAGATTAATTTTTAATGTGAAAATATGTATCAGAGCTCGAATGTTTTTATCTATCCATTTTTTCCGTATAAATTGAAATTGTAAATAGATGCTGTGATAGACTACTGCAAGAACTAAACGATAGAAGCGTATCAATTAATAGGAAACTCGATATATGTAGAAATGAACCGCTTAAAGTGGAGAGAAAAAAGAGAGATGCATACAAAAAAATACTAAAAAATATGAATAAGTAGAAAAACAGAAAATGAAATACAGGATAAAATAATAATTAAAACTTAAAAGAAAATAGAAAACGGAATACATAAAAAGAATGTTGGGAAAACTTAAATAAAAACACATGAAAATTTAGGAGCCAAATAAAAATGACAAACAATAAAAAGTTTAGGGAATGAAAAAATAAAAATAAAGTACAGAAAAAAAAACAAGAATGGGATAAAGGCAAATGTGGAGAGTGAAAATGGAAGATGAAAAGCACACACGAGTAATGGAATGGGGAATTGGAATCCATGAGACTGTAAATAAAACATCAGTGGGTAGTGACGATGATGGAGGCGGGACTACGGAGTGGTGATGGAAGAGAGTGATAACATAACGATAAGGATATGAAGATTTACGGTGATCAGGGAAGGGTAGAATGTGGAGAAATTACGGTGTTAATGGGTAGATTATAGATAAATTACGGTGTTAATGGGTAGATTATAGATAAATTACGGTGTTAATGGGTAGTTTATAGATAAATTACGGTGTTAATGGGTAGTTTATAGATAAATTACGGTGTTAATGGGTAGTTTATAGATAAATTACGGTGTTAATGGATAGATTATAGATAAATTACGGTGTTACTGGGTAGATTCTAGGTAATTTACGGTGTTCTGGTAGGAGAAAATGTAGGGAAAATATTACAATCAGTCACGATGAAATATAGTTGGGGGTAAATAATGACACAGAGGCCAGAAGGAAAATAATGATGGAGAAGAAGAGGGGAGTGAGGGAAGAAAGGTGATAATGAAGGGGTAGAAATTACTGAGCTAAAAAAAAATATACGGGAGATATACATTATATAAATCCTCTCAGTACATCTCCTTCAACTGTTACGTTGTTTTAGGGTCAGAAGGTCAAAGGTCAGTGTCACAGGTATAAAAAAAGGTCATCACTACATGCAAGAGTGGGGAGAGTGCACCATAAACTAGCCTTAAACAATGTGTATGGGCCAAATCTCAATACGTTTAGTTACTGTAACAAGTGAGTCAGTTGCTTCCTAGTCGTGTGTGTTGGTATTTTACGTAGATTAAAATATTGTGGTGATATAATATTGAGTTTGTTATAGGATGAGTTGTAGATTATAGGGTATTTACCTATGTTGTGAATTATATATCCTAGTGTTTTGTGATAAACCGGTAATGTGTTATAGATCATACTGTAATTGTTGTATGATTATAGTGTTTTGTGATATAATAAATTACACATAAACCCTATCATTTTGTATTATGGTGGGAGGTTCTGAAGGTGACATTAATCTGGTATAATTGTTGAATTTTAACACAACGAGCCTTACATAGAGGTAGTTCCAGTGTGTGTGTGTGTGTGTGTGTGTGTGTGTGTGTGTGTGTGTGTGTGTGTGTGTGTGTGTGTGTGTGTGTGTGTGTGTGTGTGTGTGTGTGTGTGTGTGTGTGTGTGTGTGTGTGTGTGTGTGTGTGTGTGTGTGTGTGTGTGTGTGTGTGTGTGTGTGTGTGTGTGTGTGTGTGTGTGTGTGTGTGTGTGTGTGTGTGTGTGTGTGTGTGTGTGTGTGTGTGTGTGTGTGTGTGTGTGTGTGTGTGTGTGTGTGTGTGTGTGTGTGTGTGTGTGTGTGTGTGTGTGTGTGTGTGTGTGTGTGTGTGTGTGTGTGTGTGTGTGTGTGTGTGTGTGTGTGTGTGTGTGTGTGTGTGTGTGTGTGTTGTGTGTGTGTGTGTGTGTGTGTGTGTGTGTGTGTGTGTGTGTGTGTGTGTGTGTGTGTGTGTGTTTGTGTGTGTGTGTGTGTGTGTGTGTTGTGTAAAGCCAGGCCTGTTAGTATGGGTGTGTATTTAAGTGTGAAGTACTGTATGTTGATGCTGGACACACTGCGAGTATTATGACCTTCAAGTATGAGACTCAGGTCGAGGAGTTAAGTCAACAAGAATTCAATTTTCATTACAAATATTCTGTTGATAAAGGTGTGTGTGTGTGTGTATGTATTTACGTTTATATGTACAGTAGGTATATGACACACACACACACACACACACACACACACACACACACACACACACACACACACACACACACACAATGCCGATCCGCTTGTATGTTATTCTTTCATTCTCTGGAAAGGACAGGAGAATTCACGGAGAAATGTTTGCAATGGTTAGAGAGAGAGAGAGAGAGAGAGAGTATTGGCAAATAAGAGTTCACGTATGCAGGAGAGGTTTGTCCTGAGTATGACAGGTGAAAAAACCACTAAAACGGCAGGTAGTACGGGGGCTGTAATGGTTATCTGATCAAGCCGGGGAGAATGTTGAGCTGTGAAGGGGAGGGAATGTTATGGGAAGGGGAGAATGTGTGGGGGATGAATGTTGAGCTGGGAAGGAGGAATGTGTGTGGGGGATGAATGTTGATGTGAAGGGAGGAATGTATGTGGGGGATGAATGTTGAGCTGGGAAGGGGATGAATGTTGAGCTGTGAAGGGGAGGAATGTGTGTGGGGGGATGAATGTTGAGCTGTGAAGGGGAGGGAATGTGTGGGGGATGAATGTTGAGCTGGAAGGATGGAATGTTGAGCGTAGGGGAATGTGGGGGATGTAATGTGAAGGGAGGAATGTATGTGGGGGATGAATGTTCAGCTGTGAAGGGAGGAATGTATGTGGGGGGATGAATGTTGAGCTGGGAAGGGGATGAATGTTGAGCTGTGAAGGGAGGGAATGTGTGTGGAGATGAATGTTGAGCTGTGAAGGGGAGGGAATGTGTGTGGGGCATGAATGTTGAGCTGTGAAGGGGAGGAATGTGTGGGATGAATGTTGAGCTGTGATGGGGAGGGAATGTGTGTGGGGGCATGAATGTTGAGCTGTGAAGGGGAGGAATGTATGTGGGGGATGAATGTTGAGCTGTGAAGGGAGAATGGGGATGAATGTTGAGCTGTGTGTGTGTGTGGGAGGGGTGGGAGGTGGATGTTGAGCTGTGAAGGGAGGAATGTTGAGTTGAGGGGATGAATGTTGAGCTGTGAGGAGGAATGGATGTTGAGTTGTGAAGGGAGGAATGTTGAGCTGTGTTGGGGAGGATTGTTAAGGTGTGTGGGGGATGAATGTTGAACTGTGGGGAGGAATGAATGTTGAGAACTGTGGGGAGGAATGAATGTTGTACTGCGTATGTGGGGGATGATTGTTTAATTGTATATGGAAGATGAGGGTCAAAGTTAAACTGAGAGGGAGTGATGAATGTTGAACTGTATGTGTGTGTTAGGGGGGGGGGGGCATACAGTTCAGAGTAACCCTTAACTCAGCACATGGGAGGATAATATCAACATCAAGGTGTAATACAGTACAGGTAGGTACATGGTCTTAGAGAGTCTGTAATTGTATTGAGTTACAGGCAGGTGTTGTTTATGTAGGGAGTGGGGGTGATGGTGATGGTGGATGTGGGGAGTGGATGTGGAGTGTGTGTGTGTGTCCGTCTGAGCAACACAGCCACTCTGCCCCACCCCGGATTATTCCTCTCTGTTGAATATTTACTCTGTCGTGATCAGAATATGCCTCGAGTCATCTTTCTCGCTTCCCCCTCGGTGATCCTCCATATGTATGCGTATCTGGTATCGAAAATATGATCTTGTATGGGAAGTTTGGGCTTGTATGGGAAGTTTGGTCTTGTATGGGAAGTTTGGTCTTGTACGGGAAGTTTGGTCTTGTATGGGAAGTTTGGTCTTGTATGGGAAGTTTGGTCTTGTATGGGAAGTTTGGTCTTGTATGGGAAGTTTGGTCTTGCATAGGAAGTTTGATCTTACAGGAGAAATACAGCGAGGAGTTATATTCTTTGCGTCTTCTTATGTAATACTGTAAGAATATCTGTTGTCACTATTTTAGCCTTTTAATATTTACTCTTATGTCGTACTCAATATTCTCTTGTACAAAACTCCATATGGGGGACGTAGTACTTATGTTACTTGTATATTATTTGTAATTCGAAACCCATCCCCAAATATGTAGCTGTATATTTTCAGCCTTCTGACTGCCAAGCTCTTTCAATAAACCGTTAATTATTATTATTATTATTACTTGCCTCCTACATATGTAAGTCTGTACATGGACTTGAAAATTACACATCATGTCATTTGTTGTTGCTTGAATAGTTGATGTAGGAAATAACGTGAGAAAAATTATACCTTGGTTTCTTAGTTGATATATAAGTGTGTGTATGTATGTTGCGGTGGTATTGTATAATGTTGTGGTGGTATTGTATGTATGTTGTGGTGGTATTGTATGTATGTTGCGGTGGTATTGTATAATGTTGTGGTGGTATTGTATGATGTGGTATTCTATGAGTGTGTGTGTGTGTGTGTGTGTGTGTGTGTGTTTTACGGCAAAGAGAGTTAACTTGTTTTGATGTTCCAATCGCCTTTTAAAGTGTGGATACCATTCGGAATTCGGTTTTGATGGTGTTAGATACCTGTGTGTAATATGTGTTGTGATCAAAACATATTGATAGTCGATGGAAAACAAATACTATTTTGCTAGTAATCCTCGTTGCTGTAAAGAACACGAGGAAAAATGTAATTGGAAGTTTTGACTTCAAACACCGTTTCAGTAGCGCAGAATGTCGCGTGTAGATGGCAGCACAGGCTGGTAAACAAAACTTTTGGCGCGGCTGTTACAAGGTAGTAAAAAAAATGTCCCCGTCATCTACCTCAAAGCGCTGCCATCTCACCGCGGCACTTGACACCAACACACGATACGAAAATGTACAGTTGGAAAAACGTGCGATATCGTGGGGGAAGTTAAAGGCAGAGGCGAATATTGGGGTACTGATGGGTGTCGGCTGGCGTCACCTGTCCCAGAGCTGCGCCAAATCCCTCGCTCGCCTCCCAGAATACTGATTTTGTCATGTGGATGTGGCTCAGGCCGTCCCCAGAGCACACCCGGGAGTTTTGGGGGAAGTTTGTATCAATATAAGGCTTTTGGGTGTGTACACAGGCTAGGCCAGCAGAGGAAGGAGACTGTATCTTTGTTGTTTACCTGTTAAACGTGTGTGTGTGTACTGTCATCAATTTGTATTTTTCTGGTTCCCCCTTCGAATGTGGAAGAGGCATAGCTTTACCCTGGTCTGTCTCTCTGTCCTTATATACACACTAACTCTTCTTAACTACTGTTGGCCTGACTGTTCTGAAGCTCCGTAAACCATGTAGTGATGAACACCATCATCATGATTAACAGGAAGTAAAGCCTGGCACCGGTGACGCTCTCTTAACATTATAAGACTTACGATCTCGTAATAAATGCGCACAAATATCATTCCGTTGAGAGCTGTATGTGATGGTGTAAGGAATAAAACACGGCATTTATCGCTTGACGACACTTTATTTTTTCATAAACTTTCTTAATACAATTTATATATATTCATCTATATATTTAAGGTTGTGTTTATACATTCGTGTTCAGGGACGGCGCCTGATCGGTAAGACGAATAACTTATCCATGGCACCTCAAGGCTCGCCTCTCCTGGCTCAGTGGGTGTCCAGGAACCCAGTTAGTGAAACAGGAAGGTGAACCTGACAGATGAAACTGACTGCTAAAGCTGACGATAAGAACCTGGGCAGTGAACCTGGCACCTAAATAAATACTAACAAGGGAGATATTCACAGGTACTGTACTGGCAGGCTCTCTGGCTAGAGAACCCAACAAGGGAAACTGGCAAGTGAAGCTAACAGTAATCCATACCCCAGGTGACTCTGGCGGGTACGTCCTGTCATCACGCCTGGAAGATGTTCACTGCAGCTAATCCCAGTACACGAAGCTGGGGGTGGAGGTGTGGATCCGGTGATGATGCAAGTGTACACGACGGTCGATAGTAGAGAGAAGGTGGAAGAAGTTCAGGCAAAGGTGTTGAAGAAATACAAATGGAAGCAAATTACTGGATGGGGGTGGTGAGGTGACCAAGAGGAACTTAGTCACACACCTGGACTTGACCAGAAATGGATTTAATCTTGTTAATCAGGAGCTGGTGCAGGTGTGAAAGACAGGTGTTTAGGGGAGCCTTGGTTTGATCATGGTAAAAAGACATCTGTCAGTGATTGGCCATTTATATAGAACCCAAGGAGTGCAATGAAAAACCTAATGAATACTGTCTAGGTAACTCTGTGAAATGAGAGTGGCTCAAAAAAATATTTAGACTGCGCTTAATGTGTTATACAGGTGTTGGTGGCACTTGTTGTGACGCAGTTAACACCTGTATAACACCTGCCTAACACTAGCTTGAAGAGGTGAGATAATGAGAATACTGCGGGTTAACATTGCCTACTGGACTTAATGGTAGACGGGGGTGGAGGGTGTTGGGTGGTAGGTGGGGGGTGGTAGGGGCAGGCTTATACACAGGCTCGGGATGGTAAGAGGGTTGGGGTGGGTGGTAAGGCTTCGGGGTGGGCTTGTACGTTGGCTGTGGGTTGTAGGAAGGCTTGTACTGGGGTAGGGCTCGTCGTAGGTGACCTCCGCCTGGAAGCCGTTGTATTCGTCGGCGACGTAGTTGACCGTCTGGATGCGACCGTCGGGGAGAGCCACCGTGTAGGACCCCGTCACTGCCTTCCCGTCAGAGTTCTCAGAGTGGCCGAAGTTAGTGCCACTGTAGTCATCCCTCACGCCGTAGTCGAAGGCGTAGGGTTTGGGCGCCTGGACACACGATGGGTAGGGTGGGGGGGAGACACGGAGAACATTGTGAGTGACATGACTTGTTTATGGTAAGATATATGGCTCCCCATGACACATACAGTTCCCCATGACACATACAGTTCCCCATGACACATACAGTTCCCCATAACACATACAGTACTCGAAACTCTACAATACAGACGAGGAAGAGTTAATTACATCCATTTGGCATTTGTACTCCTGGATTATATGGAATAAGTACAATTATCATGGATTGGAGAGAAGCATTGTAACGAAGAAGATTAAATACGAGTGACTTAAGATACAAATTGAAAGTGAACCAAGAGGAACACCTACCTCATCGTAGACTGGTTCAGGCTTGTATACAGGTTCAGGCTTGTACACAGGTTCAGGCTTGTACACAGGCTTGGGTTTGTACACGGGCTTGGGCTTGTACTCGGGCTCAGGGTGGTAGGGTGCTGGGGTGTGGTACCGTACTGGGGCTGGATGGTACGGGGCGGGCGTGTATACTGGGGGTGGGTGGTACGGTGGTGTGGTGTAGACGGGGCGGTAGAAGTCAGAAGGGGCGGCCGTGGTGTAGGCGGCCACAACAATGAGGGCGGCGATTACCTGTGTGTGTGAGAGAGAGAGAACACCTGGATGTGAGAGGAGGAGACGCATCATGTACACCTGCTTGTCTACTACGGGACGCTAGCGATGTAGTGTAGCGCCAGAGAGGTAGGTGTGTGTGTGTGTGTGTGTGTGTGTGTGTGTGTGCGTGTGTGTGTGCGTGTGTGTGACGGCAAGTAGAGCACGCTGGACAAATGACTGTGGCCTTGACACTACTTTCACTCCTCTGAAACATAGCAGGTGACGTTAACAGACATTACCAACGCTATTAACCACCCTCACCTGCCAGCCACCAGCAGTCACCAGAAACACCTCCCCCCCCGCTCTCCCCTACTACCTCCCTCCCTTTGACAACCATTACTGCCATTACGAGCTATTACTGCCACCATATAAAGGTAATTGATTCCCCTTAATAGATAAATTAATATACTCAGGTGTAAACAGGTGAACATGAGAGAGAGAGAGAGAGAGAGAGAGAGAGAGAGAGAGAGAGAGAGAGAGAGAGAGAGAGAGAGAGACCTATGTTTTTCGTCATTGTTGTGAGTGTGAGCATGTTGTCACGAGGGTAAGAGGAAACGGTTCTTCTGAGGTGTGGCCTCTTGGGATGGGGCGAGGTGGGGAAGAGGATGGGGTGGGAGGGGTTCATGGGAAAGAGTACTGAATAGGTGGGAGGGGTCAGCAAGAGGGGAGGGGATGAGAATAAGATGGGAAAGAATTTCCTAGAGGAGGAAGAGTGTTAAGGAGGAAAACGAAGAGGAAGGGAAGGGAAGGGAGAGGCATAGGATGAGGACGGAGATGGAATAAGAAAAGAGGAGGGAGGTGAGAAGGGTGTTTAATAGGGGGTCTAAGGACTGAGAAATGGTGACGCTAGAGGTTAGGGAAAATGAGTGGCTAGTATGGGGAAGAGGAGGGAGGAGGAGGGGGTATGGAGTGAGGGGGAGGAGGAGGAGGAGGAGGAGGATGGGCGAGAGGAGGAGAAGGAGAACAAAGCCACAGTCATATTACGTAATGAGTGTTCCGGTCTGGGTAATGTTACAGGTAGTCTTCAGAACCCACTAGAGAGGAGTTGGCAAGTGGTCGATATATTTGCGGGGTTAACTCAATGGACAACTCGATAGGTTAATTTAGTAACCTCTAGATGGCACCTGTTCAGAGATGTGGGTTTTGGGGTTTGGTTGTGTGGGTGTACTTGTGTGGATGGTCGGGGTGTTTTAGGTGTAGGTGTAATGGTGTGGATGGTCGGGGTGTTTTAGGTGTGAGTGTAGTGGTGTGTAGTGACGTATTGAGTCACTGGTGTGTGGTGGAGGAGGTTAGGAGGGGTGAGAGGAGTGACCGTGAGACGAGTGACCGTGAGACGAGTGACTCCGGTGGGCGTGGAGGTTAAGGCTGTAGCGACTGGGAGGTGAAGGGCTTGATGACAATGACTCGAGGTACCAAGAGGGTGTGGTGATGTAGAGGACGTGAGTTAAGGTTGTAATGGTGACGATAGTGCCATTAGAGGATGGTGACGAGGATGGTGACGAGATGTATTAGCCAAGGATGTGGCGTTGGGGGGTGTGGTGAATGGTGTGGTATTAAGAGATATTCGTAATGGTTATGACTGGCATTCAGGTATAGAGTGTGGTGCTACGCGAAGGAGAGGGTGTAGTGTAGTGTGGTGCTATGCGAAGGAGAGGGTGTGGTGTAGTGTGGTGCTACGCGAAGGAGAGGGTGTGGTGTAGTGTGGTGCTACGCGAAGGAGAGGGTGTGGTGTAGTGTGGTGCTACGCGAAGGAGAGGGTGTGGTGTAGTGTGGTGCTACGCTAAGGAGAGGGTGTGGTGTAGTGTGGTGCTACGCGAAGGAAAGGGTGTGGTGTAGTGTGGTGTGGTTCCCAGGAGTGTGATTGAGACAGTGAGTTACCAGAAGAATGGCAGCCATTAGCGGTGTTATTGTACCGGGCGTGTGAGTCTCTGAGGTGCTCGAGATTGGTAAGATTCCCTGCGGGGCGTTCATTAAGATGTTGATAACCCGAGGCCTTGGAAACGCCGTGGTCTCCATTGATTGGTGCAACCCCTCTGAGGGTCACTTGTTACCTCTGTTTATCTCTCTACAATAATACTAATATCACTAAGTTGCCTCATTGTAGAAGGTACCATTGTTACCTCATTATCGAAGGTACCATTGTTACCTCTCTTCTACAATAATTCTATTACAGTGACAAAGATTTCATGTACTGAGTTACAATCCTATACTAATATCGCTGACTTCAATATTGTACACGATTCTAGTTCCGGGTGGTCCTTATTTCACACGGGATCTTGCTTTCGGCGCGCAGTATATGGAAGGAGCAGGTGAAGGTAACAATACGTGGCTTATAATACAGGTAGTTGTGTGTAATATTTAATGGCTCCAGTTCTTATACGTGGTTAAAGTAGTGTTGGTCTCTTTTTTTATTCCCTTCCTTTCATTTTAGTTATTTTTTCCCAGTTGCATATATCGGAGACACACCCTCTTTCTCTCTTTCAATCGTCATTTTCTTTCCATCCTCTACACTTCAACGAAACCCTTTCCTACACTCACTTCACCCGGCCTGATGGACCCACACCACCTTCAATATTCATTCCGACCCATGCCATCCATCACACACACACACACCACCCAGAACAGCCATCCTAAAGGCCCCCTCCTTGCCTTCCATCCTACATCCTTAAGTCCATTCCTCACGAATCTCCAAAAATGAGACACAACCTGCCCCCCCCACTCCCACCAACCAAGAGCCTTTCCACGCCTTCTTCAGCACCGGAGACTGTGGAAAGAGAGAGGGAGATAGATCTCCCCTTCATAGTGGAGAGTCTATTACGGTGCAGGGGAGGGAGAGTCCTGCTACACACCCTTCCCCCTCCCCCTCTCACTTTCCTTTCCCTTGCCCCGCCGCCACCAACACCGCCGTCTGTTTTCCAATACCTTACGAAAATACGATTGAAAAGGAAGAGTAAATTCAATTTTCTGGTTCACACCGCCCGTGAGCGACCCTTGGGTGTGTTGTGCGCGCTGTGTGTGTGTGTGGGGAGGTGTGTGTTTACCAGTGTACATGTCTGTGTGTATATTTCAGTGTGTATGTGTTTACCAGTGTATATGTCTGTGCGCGTGTGTATGTATACTTTTACATATATGTGGGTGTGTGTGCGTGATTATTTCTTTAAGAATTTACACAAATTGCCAGGAACGCGCGTATGACAACCCACAATTACGATAAAGATTCCCGGGCAACCTTAACCATCCCCCTCCCCCTGATGACCTCCCCCTTCCTGACCTCCCCCCTCCTGACATTTCCCCCTCCTCCCTCACCTTGTCCTTCCCCTTCCCCTCCTGACCTTCCCCTTCCCTCCTGTAAATTATCCGTCGTCGCCAGTTCGCGTGGTCGTAACTTCCTCCGTGTAAATCATCTCGTCGTCGCCAGTTCGCGTGGTCGTAACTTTCTAGTAGTGAGTCGGGCAGGCAGGTGCCACGATGTAATGGTGGCGGCCCTCGTGACCCAACGTGTATTAGACAGGATTTACCACCTCTTCTCCTAGTTTCTCCCCCTCCTCTCCCCCTCCCCCCTATTACCTGTGTTTCCCCACCACTGCTACACTTTACCCAATTTATGTTTTCTTATTCTTCTCCACTTTTTCCTTATTCCCCTTATCTTGTTTCTATTTCTCCTCATCATTCTCGTCCTATTACTTCTTCTCCTTTCCTCTTCCTCCTTTCTTCCTTCTCTCCCCCATTAAAGTCGACTTTCTTACTCCTCCCTCCCTCCCTCTCTCTCCATGTAGATAATGCAAATACCATCATCCAATATCATTAAACTGCTTTTAATTTCTCTCACCAATTCTGTCAGAAAAATTGGAAGGTATAAATCATTTTTGATAAGAGCAAAAAATAAAAATAAAATAATAAAATAAAACTCACGGGAGAAAATAAAAATTGAGGAGTTAAATTTTATGACCGATGGTATATTGAAGGGACGATGTTAATTTTTTTTTGTTTTCTCATCGTGTGTATTTGTTGTTGTTAAAGGTAGTAGAGGCCCCGAAGTTTACCTGAGTCTACCTGTATAGTCTGCTCAAGGGGCCACACCTGGGCTTCCTGAAGGTGTTTGGGAGTTTAGTGTTAGTTATCCCGGTAATTACTTGGTCAACCAACTTGTATTGAAACACTGTGTTATGGATCGCTTTTGATGGTATGGATCGAAGGTGTGAACTAGTGTCAGAGTCAGTGGATCAAAAGTCGGTGTCGGGGCTGTGGATAACTTCTCAGTATCGGGGTGTGGATTGTGGATCAGTACGGGTGGATCTGTGTCAGTGATAAGGGGTTGTAAATATAACTTTTGAGTGGATCAGTATCAAGGGTATGGATCAGTGTGGGTGGATTACTGTCATAAGTGTGGAGCCGTGTGGGGTGGATCAGTGTGGGTGGATTACTGTCATAAGTGTGGAGCCGTGTGGGGTGGATCAGTGTCAGGGGCGAGAGAGAGAGAATTTGTTTTGGTCGGGAGAGGTTTAAAGTTGCCTTACTGAGAAAGACCCTCTTAGACTCAGCCCACAGGACACGCCTACCACCCTATTTAAATTGGTCCAGATTGAAGAACTTTCTCCCCCTTGAAATTGGTCCGGGAATAGGATTTATCATAGATCTTGAGCTGCCGAAGTTTCAACGCCATTGGTCAAGAAGCTAAGAATTTCGTCCTATTTAAAAATGGTTCAGAATATTGAGCATCCTCTTGTAAATTGGTCAGTAAATCAGAAATTGGTCGTTTTAATTGGTTGAGTAACACGAAATGCATCCTATTATAATTGACGGTGAATTAAAATGTTATCCTTCCTTCACCTCCCTCCCTCCTTCCATCCCTCCCTCCCTCCTTCCATCCCTCCCTCCCTCACCACATCTCACCTCACCTCACCTCCCTCCTTCTCTCACCATACCTCCCTCCCTCTCTCCCTCCTTTAGGATGTTGGCACAATAACTTTTGAGAAAGAAATAGATCCCAAATGTCGTTTTAATTGGCTGTTAAAGAGACATTAAAAGTTTCTGTGTGAGACATTTAAAGGAAAG
The DNA here is from genome assembly GCF_018991925.1 of Homarus americanus. Lineage (NCBI taxonomy): Eukaryota > Metazoa > Arthropoda > Malacostraca > Decapoda > Nephropidae > Homarus > Homarus americanus. The sequence continues at coordinate 1,734,313 of NW_024735038.1, forward strand.
TTAACGTGGGGGTGTGGGGGTGGGGGTGGGGATTATACATTTTATTCCTCTACATTTAGGTTTTTAGGAACTTTGTATCCTAAATTTTGTTGTAAATTTTTTGAATTGTTTTCGTATTTTTTTTTAAATTTATAACGTTTAAGGTGATTTTTAAGGTGTATATAATTCAAGTAGAATCATTCAGTGTTTTAAAATTTTATACACTATATGTTTATAAGAATCGTTTATTTATTTTTTTTAAGTAAGAATTATTGGTTTATATTTTTTATAGCGTTTCATTCATTGTATTTATTTATTAATTTATTTATTTATTTGTCTATATTTCGAGTGTTTAAGAATGTTTAAATTAGAATATTAAAAATTCCAACTATTTTTATCAGCGTTTGGTGTATTTATTTATTGTTGTATATATTTTGCCTAAGTATCACTAAGGTTAGTTGATAGTGAAGTCGTCAGTTTTAAGTAGCTTGTGCAAAACGTTATTATAGACATTATATTATTCTCATTTTTAATTTATTTTTATTATTTTTTTACGTTTAACAACTTAGCGCAAAATGTTGATAACTTTCAAATTATTGTTACCGATATTACATTTAATGGTTACATATAATCGTGTAGTTTTGGATACATATCTTTTCATATGTATATTACGGTACTTGCTGCAAGACACTGTAAAATATAGGTGTTTCCTCTACTTAGTTTGTACTGTATCTTGTATGTCAATTTGTGGTTTTTTCTTCATATTGTTACTACAGTTGTCTGTACTGTTTGCTTGAGTTTGGTTCTGTATCAGTATTTCTGTATGTAACTTTCTGACATTATCACCACTGTATCTGTACTGTACAACTAAATACGTACTTATACTGATATTTGTTTATGTATTGTCACCACCTGTAAATTTCCGGACCAGTACTTTTAGTTTTTAATCTCTACGGGAACTGATATTTCTCATCGGGGTTTTTAATTCTAACTCTTGTAAACTTGTGGCCTCGAGGAGTCAGGAGAAAAGTGCCAACCTGACGGTCTTCAGGAAATACACCTTTAAAGGCCTGGCAGTGGACGGACATTTAGACAGCCGTGTGGGAGGGACTCGCTGGGTGCGTTGCTTGCCACTAAAAACCCCCTTAGAGAAATGACTCTCTCTCTCTCTCTCTGATCCTTCTTCAACCTCAGTAGCAGCAGAGGTATATTTTTCCTTTTAATGGGCAAGGTATTCAACGTTTTATACGGCTTAAATCGAGGGCAAATCGAAATGCAATTCAAAGAGACCTTTAAGGACGTGATTGGTTACAGACAGATCGCAGTAATGATCCGGTCTCACTGTTTAATAGTATTTTCTTAAGTCATTTATATAGCGGGTACAGTCGCGCTTATTAAGAACGACTTTTTATGTATCAATGTTGAGCAATGTGTGTGACGATTCGGCGTTGAGCGAATGATTTTTACGAATCACGCTAGAACTTCATATTAAAACGCTTTAGGTTATAAGTGCGTTGAAAACCAGCATCATTATTCTTGGTGTAAAGTCACTTGAGTCTTTTGTGTTTGACGTCAATACTGGTGCTGTCCCCCCACTTGCTGATGGTGAGGTGTCCAACAGGCGTGCCCAGGCTTTCCTATTTGAACATTATTTATAACAGCCATATGAAGTAATTGTCGTACAAGGGGTTCGTTAGGTATGTGTTCTGGTACCACTTCTTATTCATTTTGGTTTCCCTTTTGTTCTTGGCTCTAGTATGCATGGCTGCCATACGGTTAAGCTAATTATTACTGTGATTGTATGATAATAATAATAATAATAATAATAATAATAATATTAATAATAATAATAATAATAATCGCTAATATTTGCAAAATGATTAGTGTGAAGATATTTTTTTATAAATTACAATTGTGATCTTTATCCTTATGATTTTGAAAACTATTAAAAATAAAAACCCTTTCAAAAAATTGGAAAGTATAAATTGTAAAGGTAGCCAAGGAAAGTAATTCGCGAAAGTCCCTTTAAATATCTGAATTGACAAACAAAAAATTCTATATAATGTGTAACAAAATCATCCAACGGGACACCATTCCTGAAACGTAAATTATGTGTAAACAAATAGAATAACGGGATGAAAACTTTATTGAATGTGGCTAGTTGAATTTTTATGCGAAGTGTTTGTTTACGTCAGCGGGTGTGGGTTGAAGCGACGCTTGAGCAGTGACGTGACGAGTTGGTGGAACAACTTTCACTGTTTATGACTTGTGCGTAAATATTGACTCCGTGACTACTGCCATGTTACACAAATACAGTATAGACATTATTTTATGGGTATCCCTTGTATATTCAGTCGGAATATATATATATATATATATATATATATATATATATATATATATATATATATATATATATATATATATATATATATATACATATATATAACAAAACAGGGAGGGGGTGAGCCAGTACCTTGAGGGGTGCCATGGTGGTAGAGCAGGTGTGGTGGAGGGCCAGATAGGAGGCACTGATGCAGGGAACACCGCTGAGTCTGCTTATATACTCCGGCGCTCTCTCCTATCTAGACCTTGGCTGCCCCCGCCTCTACTGCACGCCCTCCTGGCCCCTCGTCTCCCAATGCCCCTCCCCTCCATCTTCCCTCCCTCAATGCCCCCTCTCTTTCCTCATGTGTAGAGCCCCTCCCTCTCAATATCTATCCTCCCTCCTATCCCCCTTCTATCTCAATCAATGTTTCATTTCCTATCTCCATTTCCATCTGTCCTTTATTCCCTCCCTCCATCTCTCCTTCCTTCTCCACCTCCCTTAGTTCCCTCTTCATACTCTTCCCTCTATCTACGTCCATCCCCAACCTACCAACCCACCCACCCCACCTCTCAAGTGCCCCGCCCCCACTCCCATAGCATTACCATACAGGGAGTCTGGTGGCGTGATGCGGGGCACAACCCCCCGTCATGGTACCGTAGAATAACCAAGTCTCGCTAATGGTGTCATAACCGCATGGGGTATCTCTCTCTCTCGTAATCATTTCCCATATTATTCGTGTGTCTCTCGCTTTCATTTTCTCTTTCTCTCGTTATACTGTCGTTGATATCTCATCCAGTGCTCTAATGGGTGATATTGGAACGCTTGCCTTGCCTTGCCTTGCCTTGCCTTGTTTATTTTCGAACCATCGTCTCCCTGATATTCAAACCACCGCCCCTTTCTGATAATACTCAGGCCATCGTCTCGCTAGTATTCCACTCTAATTATTTCCGTTTCTTCACCACTGTGTCGCCAGAGTATTGTTCACTAAGTCCTTAATGGTCTCACTGTGCTTCTTTCTATGAGTGATCCTCCAACCCTGCAGGTGACCTCACTCCAATTAGTAGCTTCAAGATCTTCAACTTTTATGGTTTATAATGTGTCGTCCACTAGTGTATGTATGATATAGTTATATACGAGGTGTACTGTATATGTATAGTGTATGTGAGTTTGATAATAATGATGGGAGTTATTTGATATAAAGAGTAAAAAGTAACACAGTAGTTGTAGATAATAATGATAATATTCACATAAAAGAATTGTAATAATAATAATATTGGTGAGAGTAATGAATATGGAGAAATTTAAGTAATTTTAATAAATACTCCAGTACAGTATATATTATAATTTATTAAAGGCATTAGTATTAATAATAACAATAGCAGCCCCAAATAAAGTAATAACAATAAATAATGATGATGGTTATAATAATAAAAGTAAGGTCATAATAATGAAGGTAATAATAATAATGAGGATTTTAGCCATCTTTCCTCCCCGTATAACAGAGTATTAGGGCACAGTGTAGGTGACCCTCGAGTATTAGGGCACAGTGTAGGTGACCCTCGAGTATTAGGGCACAGTGTAGGTGACCCTGGCATCAGCTGGTGGGTATGGTGGCCCCTCTCCCCTTCACCCCAGCTGGCACACTGAACAACACTCACCCATAAAGTGATGAGAAATTTTAAAATCGTGGCGTTTTAAAAGAAGGATGACATAACCCAGGATCGACACGTATCTCAGCATAACTTAACTTTAGTCTAACCTGCCCTTAACCTCTTGTAACTTAACTCAATTCCAGCCCAACCAAACCTAGCCTAACTTAACCTATCTTGGCTTAGTGGAAAGTAAAATTTGTACACAGGCCTCACGTTCCTCAAGGGTAGTGAACAGTAGAGGAACCACAATGCGTTATATAATATACTAACTCTAGTCGCAGCTCAGTCAAGTTCCAGTCGGATTTCCTCGCCGCTGGAAGAAGACTTTTTATCATCAATATTTTCCCCGTTGTTCTGAATTTCCTCCCAAATTATTATTTATTCCAGAATTTTACTATTTTATCCATGATATTGAAACCATAAGTTCATTTTTGGGGTTAAAGTTCAATGTACAGTTAGGTTTTTACTCTTATTCACTGAGACCTGTTAACAGTATGATAATGTAGACGTATAAATTGGGATTGAATTAATTAAAAATAAATTCTAGCTTGGGCCACAGGTAATGGAAAATATCTTTGAAGTAGGTAATTAATATATAGTGGTATATTAAGTGAGAGATATTAGAATTAGCTTTTGGGGAATTCACTTTTAAGTATTTCGTTCGGTTTTGTGGTTTCGTTCGTATTATTAATCTATTGAGTACGATGACTTAAGCCACCGTACTCAAGAGATTAATGTAAATGAGCCCTCAATATTATTGCTCTCGTCTCGTTATATATAAATTAATACTGTTCTCTCTTATCCATGCTTATCCCTGTCGTTACTGTGTTTACCGTATTAGTTAAGGTTTAGACGAAGAGAGAGAGAGAGAGAGAGAGAGAGAGAGAGAGAGAGAGAGAGAGAGAGAGAGAGAGAGAGAGAGAGATTAAATGCTGTGTAAATCGAGAGCCGTCTTTGTAATTGCAAGTTTGTACAGTCGACACAATCATCACACTTTGGTAGACACAGGTGTTGTATATGGGGTGTGGGAGGATGTGTGCAGGTACCATACGACGATCTGTGTGTCCGGCCGTCCGTTTGTAAATTTATGAAGTGAAAACTCTGTCCTCCCTTTCCTAGTGTGTTGATTCACCTCACTCACTCATTCTTACTCACTCATACTCACTCACTCACACTCGCTAACCTAGAGAACAATTATAGCACTTATTTCTACCGTTCCCTCCCTCCCTCCTTTCCTACCTGAGCGATTCACACGGTTGAGAATGTGGACCTCTGGCGGGGCTGGGTTGGGCAGGGTGTCGTGTCAGTTACCTCACAGTGTTGGTTATTTCACTCTCGTTCATCCTATCTTATAATGTGTGGGGCAAAAAGTGACACCATTTCGCACTGCAGTCTTTTCCTGTCTGTCGGCTCACCTGTCGCCTGTGACCCGGATGTGACATGATTTGGGACTGACAGGTAACAGGTATTGATTAATTATGGGTTTTTCATTCACTTTCTTCAACTATTTTACATGTTTATTATCGGTTTTAATTTCATCGTGTGTGGTATGTAATTTATTTTTTATTATATGGATCGATTGTCTACGTTTTTCTCTTTATGTATAGATAAATATTTAACGAACGAACACACACACACACACACTAGAGGATGTATACATAATTATTATTCACCACCGTCCATCTCACAAGTAGTTGGGCCACATCAGGTGATTGCGTACACTGTCTTCAAGAACTGGGTGGCTCTTTATTTTTTTGCCTGACTCGCCGTGGCGTCCAGCGAGGGGAAAGAAAAAAAAATCACTCGACAGACGATAGCGTATTTTTGGCTGCGTTCAATCAGCTAAGTGCGCTCCTTTCCTGACTTGACTGTTGTTGTTTTGTTTTTCTCGCGTAAGTTTTAATTCTTTGTTTGTGAATTGTGGTGGTTTAGGTTATGCTGTGTGAATCAAGTGTGGTGAGCAAGGTGTTAATGGTGTGTGTTTTAATTGGTGTAATAAGTAAGTTGTGCTTGTGGTGGTATTTTAAGTGACGCTGGTGTTGGATAATTGGTCAGAAGTGAAACTCATTAGATATAAGGGTTTGTGGTGTGAGACGACCCCCCCCCCTCCCCCCATTTCACTTGCCGTCCCCAGTTTTCCCTAAATTCCCTCCCTTTATTTCCCTTGCTGCTCCATATTTCTCATCCCCTATTCTCTTTCATCCCAATTTCCCCCCTCCCCCTTATTTCTCCCTCTTCCTTATTCCCCCTCTTCCTTTTTTCCCCCTCTTCCTTATTTCCCCCCTTCCTTATTTTCCCCCCTTCCTTATTTCATCCTCATTTCCCCCCTTCCTTATTTCCCCCTCCCCCTTATTTCCCCTTCTTCCTCATAAAGAGTAAGTTTAATTGTCAACATCCTGTGTTATACAATAGTGTGTAATGGAGCCTCCACTTAATAACTCCACACACAATTTAACTTTTAACCCCTTGAGCATTGTATAACTCCACACAATTAAACCTTTAACCTCTTCAGTACTATAACTTAGCTTCCCACTATGAGGTTAATTTGACTCTATTTTTGCAGTTATATTCTAAATTGTTGTGGAAGGAATCTGACTGACTTCATTGTGTGTGTGTGTTTTGGGAGGGATTGAGTTCAGGTGGTCACGGTCGCTTGTGGTGATGACGCCGTGCCGACCCCACCCACCCACTCACTCACTCACTCTCCCTCACACCCATCCATCCACACCCACCCACCCACCCAAACCCACTCAAGCCCACCCAAACCCCAGATTTACTCAAATCTGTCTCACTGAAGTGTTTCACTGAGGGTGTCTCTTGCGGTACCTCACTGATTTTGCCCTTCTCCTTTTTCCTTTCTCTGTTCTGCTCTTCTCTTTCTTCTCTCCCTCCTCTCAGTTGTCTCACTTAGGGACCTCATGGAGATGTCTCTCTGAATTGGCCGTCGACAGTTGTCTCAAGGAAGAGGAATCTATTGGTCTTCAGGAGGAATCTGTTCTTAGTCTCTGCAGTTGACTTTAGTTACCGTCTTCAGCACCGAGTCTCGCCTCTTCCTTGCCCAGACTCCGGCCAACTGCTTGTAAATAAGACACAATATATTTACAGATATTTACCAACGTCAGATTGTGTTTACAGACACTTTTACGCTCGTTAGTTTGTATTTACAGACCCGTTTTTATTTGCCGACATTTATTTTCGCTTATCCTTTATGATTTACAAGCATCGGTCCTCTTGTGTCTGAAATATTTATACGTTTATTTTCACCCAGCGATTGATATTTACAGACATTTGCCTCAGTTAATTTATATTTACTCTTTCCTCTCTGGCACCTTGTTTACGGACGTTTTCCTTAGTAAATAATTGTTTACAAGCATTAAGTTACTTTGTTTTATTTCTGCAAAAATTTGCCTTATTTTATTATTATTATTATTATTATTATTATTTTTTTTTTAACAAACTCTTACCTTTGAGTTTTAGGAGGGTGAGGCGTTTACGAGATGCCGTTCGCTTGTATACAATTCCATTTTATTGACACCCCTAAGACCTCGCCACCGGAAGAGCTTGACTCGTAATTGAAATAAGTGTATGTCGTGAGTTTGGGCGTGGCGGGGGTTTGACCTCGCTCTATTCCCCCTCCCCCCCTTCCCTCCCCACGCCACCCTCCCCTGCACACGCCTCCTTAACATGGGCGTGGTTTGACCCCTCCCCCCTCACCTCACCACACCACCCTCCCCATGCTACAGGAAGCTTCAACCGGGAGACTTTTACAATTTTCCGCCCGGGTAAAGAACATTGTCTGGGAGCTTGTGTAAGTGATGCTGAATGAATAAATACTCGTGTTGGTGGTTGAGGAATGGTGGTAGTGGTTGAGGGATGCTTGTGGTGGTGGTAATTGAGGGATGGTGGTGGTAGTAGTGGTTGAGGGATGGTGGTGGTAATGGTACTTGAAGGATGGTTTTGGTGGTAGTGGTTGAGGAATGCTAGTGGTGGTGGTACTTAAGGGATGGTGGTGGTGGTTGAGGAATGCTTGTGGTGGTGGTAATTGAGGGATGGTGGTGGTAGTAGTGGTTGAGGGATGGTGGTGGTAATGGTACTTGAAGGATGGTTTTGGTGGTAGTGGTTGAGGAATGCTAGTGGTAGTGGTACTTAAGGGATGGTGGTGGTGGTTGAGGAATGCTTGTGGTAGGAATGGTGGTGGCTGGATGGATGCTTGTGGTTGGTGGTCACGTTAAAATCTCTTATTGTTGTTATACCTGTATATATATTTTAAGGGCTACCTAAACCTCTAAAACCGCTATGTAAACTACACCACAACACCTCTACAACCCTAAGGAAACCACGTAACATCTTGCCTATTAACCCCACTAACAAGCTAGCTACTTTATTTGGTGTAAACCCCTGTTAACCACTCTGAAAGACACGGTACAACCACGCTACCACCCATATATAATCCACACCGTGTCTATTACAACAGTGAAATATCCCCCCCCCCCCACCACCACATACAACCACGCTACAAACAAAATAATGCAACCAAGGAACGTGACACTATACAACTACGCCACAACCTGTCAACAACTACGCCACAAACCGCCCTGTAGACATGGGATTATGACCTTACCCCCGAATTAATCTTCTATACCATTTACTTAATCATAACGACAACACAGATTAATGACTTCACCTCAGATTTCATCATCGCCGGAACATATTTCATCTTTATAGAGAGATTTTATCACCACTTCTCTCTCCCATGCTCCCCAGTTCTCCCCCCCCCCCTCCCTCTCCCTCCCTCTCCCCCGTTCTCCCTCCCCCCTCCTTCCTTCTCCTTCTCCTCCCCCTCTCTCGTCCTCTCCCCACATTTTTTCTTCTTACTCCTTCGATTTTTTTTATCCGTGTTTCTCAATTTACGTGTGTGTCCCTGCTCAGGTATTCAGCACATGTAAATTCGTGTAACCAGGAAGCGTAAGTGCAGGCCGGCTCTAGGTTTTACGTAATGGACTTCCGTAGCAGGTCAAGGACACGTACAGGTCGTAATCACGGGTCAAAGGGAACTTTTAGGATGAGTGGTTAGGTGTGAAATGTTATCCTAGGTTATGGTGAGGGTCAGTTGGTCGTTAGAGGTCAAGGGGGTGATATTTATCTTGGCTTAATATTTAGTCACATCTCCGGAGTATGTATGTCAAAAGCCGGGTACTCCCTTCACTCCCACGGCCTGGAGTTGATAGTGGCACCTTTAGCACTCTCTCACAACCTCGTTAACCTCAGTCTCTGTCGGAGGAGGAACAACCCAGCGCTCACGACCTGGCACTCACCGCTTCCGATTACACCTACTGTTGTATTAGTGGGTGGGTCACCTTTGATGATCACTGCCTGGCACCTGTGTGTTTATCTCTCTCTCTCTCTCTCTCCATGTTTTACTTTCTCTTATTTCTTCGTCATTATCCCCCTTCCTTTTCTTCTCCTCCTTCCCCCCCTTCCCCCTCTTCTTTCCTTCCATCCCACCGCAACTTTACCCATCCTCCCCTACCCAACTCTCTCCCTTCCATCCTTCATCCTCCCTTCCTCCACCCTTCTCTCCTTCCCTCCCTTTCTCCATCCTACACTCCCTCTCCCACCCTTCCTTGTTCCCAGTAAAAGAATGACCTAAGTTTATTGGCTGCTCCTTTGCCGGGCGTCAGTTTTTAGGGCGTGGGGCAAATTAAGCCATCTGTCCCTGTGTACATGTCCCCTTGGTACTGATCAACACCTGCATCCAGAGAGAGAGAGAGCAAAAAATATGAAAGGGAAAGAGGGAACACAAGACAGCTAGAGAAAAGAAAGCAAGAGGATTATGAGAGAGAGAGAACATTGGTGGTGGGTAAAGAAGGTAATCCCGGGTAGGAAGGCAGGAAGAGAGAGAGAGAGAGAGAGAGAGAGAGTTGGTTCTCCTGTGTGTTTGAAGCGGGTCCGATCAAACGCACTATTATTGAAGTCTTGTGTACGGATCCAAATTCAACCCCAGAAGTTTGAGTTGGAAGAAAGGTTAAGGATAATGCCCCGCCCCACCTAACCCCACTTCACCTCCACCCCACCTTGTTACACCTCACCCACCTCACCCCACCTTCACCCCACCCCACCTCACCCCACCCACACCACACCTCACCTCCCACCTTCACCCCACCCCACCTTCACCCCACCCCACCTCCACCCCTACTCCCACCTTCACCACCTCACCCTTCACCCCATCACCACCCCACCCCACCTTCACCCCACCCACCTCACCCCACCCCACCTCTTCACTCCCACCTTCACCACCCCACCCACCCCCAATTCCCCACTCACTCCCACCCCACCTTCAATTCCACACCCCACCTTCACCTCACCCCACCTTCACCCCCACCCCACCTTCGCCCACCCATTTTCCCGGCCTCTAATGAAGACAGGTTGAAGACTTGTACCGATCTAATTACCGGGTCTTAATAAGGAAGAGGTTAAAAAAGGGGAGCTGCCAATTACTAGATGGATGGATGAAGATTATTGGCATATGTCCAAGAGTAATTGCCAGCTACAAGGTGATTAAGATGGAGTTTTAGTTAATTGGTCAAGAAAAAAGGCTAACGATGGGATAATTTGATGGAATTACAGAAAATAACTAGGTAGTTTGGCCAATTAAAATGATGAATTGATCAACTTCTAGTAAATGGCTTGATAGATGGATTGATTGCATAGATTGAATTTTGTTTAACGAGATAGAAAGACGGAATTGAAGGAAATGGTGAAGAAAAATCACCACTGTGAAGCGGTCAAATTGGTGTTAAATTAATTAGACGGATTTGGGAAGTTTAGGTGTGCTTAATGGAGACGAAAGGTGCTTAATGGAGACGAAAGGTGCTTAATGGAGACGAAAGGGGCTTAATGGAGACGAAAGGGGCTTAATGGAGACGAAAGAACCCAGACGAAATTGTAAATAATGGCGGGGAAGGACGTCACCCAGGGAGTGTTTTGATAGTCTGGTGGGGGTGATGGGGATGTGGGTGGAATTGTTAGTTCTCACCCCTTAAGGCAAATCAAGGGGAAGAATTAGGTTTTTTTTTTAATATTTTTTTTGACTTCTAGGGTACGCCAAATATTTCCATGTGTTGATTATGGATGTCTGTCTGTCTGTCTGTCTTTCTCTGTTTTCGTGGCGTTGTGACTACCAGATTTATTGAGTTGTTGGCTTAAGACTTGTTAGGTTAAATTCCAAAGACTCATACGGAGGTTGGAAGAAAAAATAAACAAGAGGGGTTGAGATTGGTCGTAGATGAAGGTCAGAGTCGCGCTAAATAGTGAGAAATAAATAGACACGATATGGCCGATTAACTCTTTACAACCCCCAGATTTTTTCAGATTTGCCACCACTGGAGTCTTTATTAACCTCACGTGGAAATAAGTTACCTGGGTGTTATTTATGGAAGGTTTTTGCGTTCGATTGAGATTAGGTGTAGGGTCAAGGTCAGAGGTCACTGCTTTAATGGCTTTAATCGTCGGCTCTAAAAGCTTTCAGGATATAATTTTTCTCATTAAGGTAAAAACTGTTTGGAACAATAGTTAAAGAGATCTTGGCTGAATACTTTTACTGGGGATCACTTGTGTGTGTGTGTTTTACCTTTTAACCCCGTCAAGTATTTTGTTTATCTGTTATTGTTGACTCAAATAGCATTTATTTTTACACAGTTTAATGAAGTCTCTCGTAATATACGCTTATTAACCGTGTGGATAGATAAGGCGAGAAATAATCCTCCTTACTATCCACTGGCACATAATACTCCTCCTTACAAGACATGACTAGAAATACTCCTCCTTACAAGTATAATTCTTCCCCAAATCTGTCTCGAGTTTATTTCCGGATTTGGGGCACATAACTTAGGTTGTGATAGTCGCTGTGTTGTGTTAACTTAGGTTGTGATAGTCGCTGTGTTGTGTTAACTTAGGTTGTGATAGTCGCTGTGTTGTGTTAACTTAGGTTGTGATAGTCGCTGTGTTGTGGTAACTTAGGTTGTGATAGTCGCTGTGTTGTGTTAACTTAGGTTGTGATAGTCGCTGTGTTGTGTTAACTTAGGTTGTGATAGTCGCTGTGTTGTGTTAACTTAGGTTGTGATAGTCGCTGTGTTGTGTTAACTTAGGTTATGTTTGTCGCTGTGTTGTGTTAACTTAGGTTGTGATAGTCGCTGTGTTGTGTTAACTTAGGTTGTGATAGTCGCTGTGTTGTGTTAACTTAGGTTATGTTTGTCGTTGTGTTGTGTTAACTTAGGTTATGTTTGTCGTTGTGTTGTGTTAACTTAGGTTGTGATAGTCGCTGTGTTGTGTTAACTTAGGTTGTGATAGTCGCTGTGTTGTGTTAACTTAGGTTGTGATAGTCGCTGTGTTGTGGTTGTTATCGCGGTCCCCTTTCTCTCTCCCTTCGTAACTGCTGTCTCCTTTATCACTGTTGCTTGTTACTTCACTTCGTCTGCTATTCCCTCGATGTGTCAGAATTATCAACCTATATTGTCAACCTGTAATGTAATTGGTGTTATCGTCTTTTGTGATTAATCTCATAATTTTTGTTTCGAGTTGTCTCTCCTGTCCTACTCTCCTTAATATCACCATCATCATCATCATCATCATCATCATCATCATCATCATCATCATCATCATCATCATCTTCATCATTATCGTCTTTACTCTGTAGGGAATTACGTTCCATTATAGTATTTGGGTGTTTCAGAAACGATTGTATTCTATCTGTCATTTGTGGAAAGTTTGTCCAATTTTTTCACATTAGTTTATGGCAGCAAATAGTAATCGTGTGTTGAGGGGTGTACTGAAAGGCATCTGGTAGTGTGTGTGTGTGTGAGAGAGAGAGATAATGGGTGGAACTTGTTTGTCTTGTTGGGATACTGTGTGTGTGTGTGTGTGTGTGTGTGTGTGTGTGTGTGTGTGTGTGTGTGTGTGTGTGTGTGTGTGTGTGTGTCCATAATCTTCAGGGAACCACAGAGCATCTGCCTTCTAAATCTTGGCCAAAGTTATATACACCAACTCGAGGACTTACATCTTCTCTCCTGACTCCATTGTATATAACAAACACACACACCTTTCTTTTCTCCTCCTCCCTCTTCCTATCTTCCTTCATTGTTCTCTTTCTCAGTCTTTCCTCCCCTCCTTAGCCTCTCTTTTCCTCCTCCCCTCTTTCTCCCTTCTCCCCCCCCGTTTTCCTACACTTCTCCCTCTCGTCCACCAATTCCCTCTTCCTCCCCTCTTTTCCTCTCTTCCTCCCTCTTTCCCTCCTCTCCCCTCTTTCCTCCTCTTCCTCCCTCTTTTCCTCCCTCTTCCTCCCTCTTTTCCTCCTCTTCTCTCTTTCCCTCCTCTCCCCCCTTTTCCTCCTCTTCCTCCCTCTTTTCCTCCTCTTCCCCCCTCTTTTCCTCCTCTTCCTCCCTCTTTTCCTCCTGCTCCCTCCTCCTGCACCTGGTGGCAGCTAAAAGTCGTGTTCTTTACTTCACACTGTCGTGAGAGAAAACCCTTAGCAGGTATTTACAGTCCTCGCCCTCGTCTTTACCCAGAGTTTAAGAAAGCCGGGCATTATCTTGAGACTTACACACGCTGCTGGTGGGGAAGAGGTGGAGAGGGTGGGGGGGAAGAGGAGGGAGGGGCGATATGTTGGGGAAGGAGTAAAGGCGTGGTGGGGAAAAGGAGTTGAGGTGATGGGGGTGATGTTTGGGTAGGAGGAAAGGGGAGGAGTGAGGAAAAGGGGGGATGGAAAGGGAATGGGAAGAAAGAAGAGGACGAGGTGAAGAAGAGGGAAAACATTGAGTGGGAGGAGATGCTGGTGGTTGGCTACCCACATCCTCTGCTCGGGAAGGTCCAAGCCACCCAGGACAACATCATCATCCTGGACGTAAACAAACCAGAATAACAACAAACAAAATATGAAAGCAAAATATACCTACAATATTTACTTTGCGAGTTTGTGAATAATTGGACAATCTTGAGAGTTTTAAGAGCCAAAAAACAAAAAATAAAGTAGGGGCATTAAAAAAATACACCTTCAAAAATACGCTTCACCAAATACGCTTCCAAAAATACGCTTCCAAAAATACGCCTCCAAAAATACGCTTCAAAAAATACGCCTCCAAAAATTCCCAGTACAAGGTTCTGTTGACGCTGCTAATTGTTTACTATTTTTTGCTTTGAATTTGATCATCCCCGTTTTTAGAAAGGGGAGAGGAGCCGTTTTTAGAGGAGGGTAGGGGGTGGATTTTGGAAAGGGGAAACAGCCATTTTTAGAAAGGGGGTGTGAATGAAACTGGTCTGTTTTTTTATTTATAATTCTCTTCTATTTTGTGTTATACTTTTCCTTCTCTTTTATATAGTTGTATCTTTATTTTATCATTAGTGGTTTTTTTTATCATTGCTGTTTATTATTGCTGTTCTTATTTATTCCAGGCTGTAATTATTAATTTTTATCGTTTTTTACTTTTATTTTTATTTTGCATGACTTTTTTTATTTATTTTTCTAGATCATTGTATTTTATATTAATGTTACGGTTTATTAATAAAATTATCTGTATCATGTGACAAGTTGTGTGTATATTTATATTTTATCGTAAACCAAGGTAAAATATATCTCTCAGTGGACGTGAAAAATATCGCTGGCGGGAAAGAATTCTCCGAACGCTCATAAATGACGAAACACCTATTATAGTTTTATCCCGAGTCTTGTGCCGTGAAAAATATTCTCTCTCTCTCTCTCTCTCTCTCTCTCTCTCTCTCTCTCTCTCTCCAGCAGTACCATCAACCCACCACACGTCAACCACCAATGTCACTGTTACACCACTCGTCGCCAACCCCCACCCACCACCACCACACCAACCAACAGTACCATCTTACCACCACACCCAGTACCATCTACCACCACACCAATTACCATCTACCACCACACCCAGCACCACCTACCACCACACCAATTACCATCATCCACCATACCAACCACCAGTACCACCTACCACCACGTCCCTTTCATCAGCCCGGTGCTCACATAAACTCACGTATATATTACATTAATTATCTCGTAATGAAGGGCATTTGGGTGTGTTCCTGGTGCTCTGACTCCTCCTGCCTCACCTCCACCACCTGTATGTGTTTGTTTGTCCTCCAAAATAGGGTCTTGAACCTCCTGTATGTGTCACCCAATAAGGCATAGAATCTGGCGCAAAAAAAAAGACTTCGATGTTTGTTTGTGTATTCTAAAACAAAACAAAACACACACACACACGTCTGTATGTCTGTCATCGGAAAGCAAGCCACTCAGACTAGGATGTTTGTGTGTGTCAGGTGTGTGTAAATGAAGCGACCTTGTCCCACACCTCTCCTTGGCCGTGTTTTTATTCATTTCTTCTCGAGGTCACGTTGTCTCGTTATTATCGTGTGTGTGTGTGTGTGTGTGTGTGTGTGTGTGTGTGTGTGTGTGTGTGTGTGTGTGTGAACAAAAGTATCCATTGGACAAGGTCTCACTGGATGCTTGTTCGTTGTACCCAATCCTCATTGAAAATTTTAATTATACTCAATGGGTTTAAGATTTTATCCTCACTGGGCTAATTCATTGTACTCAGAGGGCTAACATCGTACTCAACGGGTTAATTAATTGTACTTAGAAGGGGTTAACATCGTACTCAAGTGATTAATTCATTGTACTCAAGGGATTAACATCGTACTCAAGGAGTTAACATCACCGTTCACTGTAATTAACAATCATCAGGTGATATAAAGTTCAATTAAATTAACCTTACCTGTTTAAAAGGCTATCCAGGTGACACCGGATTTTCTACAAGCAATTAAGACCGAGTTTTCAGAATTAATCTAATCGGATCAGGTACAATACATGAATTATCAGATTATACGTGGATTATTCTGACTATTGGATTGGGGAAACGTTGGGATTATCAATATGGATGATTGAATTATGAATAAAACAGAGGCCAACGAATTAAAGAGAATAATTTAAACGCTTGGATTATTTTCATTGTTATTTAATTGTATTTTGTTGTTTGGATTATCATCATTAAAATAGTTTTTAATTATCGGATTATCAGTAAAAATTATTGAAGAATGGTTGATTATTGTCTCCTTTAGAATTATCAATTGTTTGAATACCTTAATAATTATATATATCGTTTTGCTTCATCTTAGAGTTACAGGTTATCAGAGTGTGTGTCCAGATTATTGGAGTTATCTTTGTGCGGATTATCAGATTATAAATTATTGTCGCCGTCCACTGTGACAATCATACACTCACTATAGGTTCCTCGGGCCTAATTTAATTCGGGGTGTCGGATCAATACCATGTCTCCCCCCCTCCCCTCCCCTCCCCTCCCTCCACACTGATTGGTGGCGAATCCTGGGCTCAGTGGGCGACTGGGATTGGGCCTAGGTGAAGGTTAATGAGGGTTAAGACGTGGTGGTGATTGGAAATGGTTAGTTAAGATGTGGTGGTGATTGGTGAGGGTTAAGATGTGGTGGTGATTGATGGGAGGAAGGGACCGTGGGATATTGACATTGATGTTGAAGAAGTTAAAATAAATGTTAGTAATGTTGAAGAAGTTGAATGTTAGTAATGTTGAAGAAGTTGAATGTTAGTTAGTGATGAAGTTGAATGTTAGTGATGTTGAAGAAGTTGAATGTTAGTTAGTGATGAAGTTGAATGTTAGTGATGTTGAAGAAGTTGAATGTTAGTGATGTTGAAGAAGTTGAATGTTAGTGATGTTGAAGAAGTTGAATGTTAGTTAGTGATGAAGTTGAATGTTAGTGATGTTGAAGAAGTTGAATGTTAGTGATGTTGAAGAAGTTGAATGTTAGTTAGTGATGAAGTTGAATGTTAGTGATGTTGAAGAAGTTGAATGTTAGTTAGTGATGAAGTTGAATGTTAGTGATGTTGAAGAAGTTGAATGTTAGTTAGTGATGAAGTTGAATGTTAGTGATGTTGAAGAAGTTGAATGTTAGTGATGTTGAAGAAGTTGAATGTTAGTTATGTTGATGAAGTTGAATGTTAGTGATGTTGAAGAAGTTGAATGTTAGTGATGTTGAAGAAGTTGAATGTTAGTTAGTGATGAAGTTGAATGTTAGTGATGTTAAAGAAGTTGAATGTTAGTGATGTTGAAGAAGTTGAATGTTAGTTAGTGATGAAGTTGAATGTTAGTGATGTTGAAGAAGTTGAATGTTAGTTAGTGATGAAGTTGAATGTTAGTGATGTTGAAGAAGTTGAATGTTAGTTAGTGATGAAGTTGAATGTTAGTGATATTGAAGAAGTTGAATATTAGTAATGTTGAAATTGAAAGTTAGTAATGTTGAAGAAGTTGAATGTTAGTTAGTGATGTTGAAGTTGATATAAATGTACTAAAAAAAATAATTTGTACATTTAATATACAGTAGATGTTTTTATTTGAAATGTTATCCCTTCAGGTGTTAAATGTTGATATATAGATTAACATTAAGATATTTATATATACATTAGTAGATAGATTTATATGGGTAAGATATTGATAATAGAAAACATAGCCACGTTAATTTAGATGGCGAAATAAACATTATAACAATGAACAATAATAAACATTAATGGAGATTGGTTTATTAAAGATACAGTACAGGTGTGTGTGTGTGTGTGTGTGTGTGTGTGGGAAGGTGAGTTGTGGGTGTTGGTTCATACCTGTAATTAACCTGTCTTGTGTGTTCATCTCATGTGATATATTGAACAGGTAATTACCAGGTAGTTTTATGTGTCAAGGGTCATCTGTGTGGCTTATTAGTATTATTGTTGATGGTTGTACAGGTGTGCGGGGGAATATGGTGGAGGTATGGTTGATTATACAGGTGTGTGGGGGTGTATGGAGTTATGGTTGATTGTACAGGTGTGTGGCGGGTGTATGGTGGAGGTTATGGTTGATTATACAGGTGTGTACAAGGGTGTATGGTTGATTATACAGGTGTGTGGAGGGTGTATGGTGGATGTATGGTTGATTATACAGGTGTGTGGAGGGTGTATGGTGGATGTATGGTTGATTATACAGGTGTGTGGAGGGCGTTTGGTGGATTATACAGGTGTGTGGAGGGTGTATGGTGGATTATACAGGTGTGCGGAGGGTGTATGGTGGAGGTATGGTCGATTATACAGGTGTGTGGGGGTGTATGATGTAGGTATGGTTGATTATACACGTATTATAATCTCTTATAATTTTCTATACATTGATTAATTATTTCACCACATGCTTTCTCCCACTTGTTAATTGCCATCCAGAACTTGTATTATTCGCGTCTAAAAAGAAAATTCAATCTACGTTGGTCGTTAGCTGAGCCGGGAGTGTCAATGGGGAGGCTTGCGAAGGAAATTAGAACACAGTGGTGGTGACGCTTTGAATGTGTTGATAAAACAGGTCAAAAGAACGTGGGTTTTAGTGCGTTCTTAAACCAGCTTACGGGAACGTGGATTTTGTGTT
This sequence comes from Homarus americanus, assembly GCF_018991925.1. NCBI lineage: Eukaryota > Metazoa > Arthropoda > Malacostraca > Decapoda > Nephropidae > Homarus > Homarus americanus. Next base: position 1,752,762 of record NW_024735038.1, read on the forward strand.
TGGTCTAAATCAGCTCGGTAGAACACGAACCTTTCAGGGTATACAGGCTATGAACCTTTCAGAACCCAGGACTGTGTTCTTCATATGTAAGGTTGAAAGAACATATCCTGATTTATTAGTCAATTAGAAGAGTTAGGTCGTATGTGCAACAGGAAAAGCTGTGCGGGTATCAGTTTGCCATACAGTCACGCCAGGTCAAGCAATAACTGGTATGGTATGGTATGGTATGGTATGGTATGGTATGGTATGGGCTGGGCCGGACACGTGTATAGTGTCATAGACGAGCTCCTGTCTTGCAAATAAATTGACCATATCAATAATTGTCTCTGAAATTGGAAAAAAAAGAGGAATTGTTTTTTATTAAATAAATTGGCCATATACACAATAGTTTTTGGAATTGGGGGGAAAAAGAATTCCATTTTAACAGTGAATTGACCAAATAAAAAAAACTTAAATTCAAAAGAATTCCACTTTAACAAATACATTGACCAGATAACAATTGTGTTTCAAGTCTAAAAAGGAAAAAAAAAATCAAATACACTACAGTAATTGGATTTCGTTGATGGAGTAGCTCTATACTTGTGTCTATATCATCTGACTAAAAAAAAAATATATACTATATTTCTTATCATAATAAAATTGTCGTAAAAGGAACTCAGACGGGAAATATTGTCCTGCCTTTTACACCTCCATTTCCAGATTAAAGTGAGAGAGAGAGAGAGAGACAAACCGTGTTATTCCATCCTCTTCGTGTCTATCAATTATTTTTATCACATTATTTGTCCCTGTGTGTTACGTATGCCATTATCCCTTGTTTATGACGTGTTGTGCTGAGTTTGTTTGTTTGTGTGTGTGTGGGTGTGGGTATGTGAGTTGTCATAGTAGGTGCGTTTGCGTGGATATAAATATCCTGGTATGCCTACATGTGTCTGTCTGTCTGTAGATGTCACAGATGTATACCTTCACACACGTATGGGAACCTGTGCCTCCCCCCCTCTCTCCCTTAACCCAGGTAATTACGGTTGCCAGGGCTCGTACATCATCGTCAGGTGGTGCTTCAGCCGCCCTGTACAGCTATTTCAGGTCGCTTAATGACGTAATTCGCGGTGAACACAACGAGAGAGAGAGCAGAGATCAATCCAGAGAGAGAGAGAGAGAGAGAGAGGTTATTGCAGTGCTTATTGAAGGGTGAAAAATGAGGTTACTTTCTTAAGGGGTCAAGTGTATGTAGTTAAGTAATGGAGAATTATTTATACCTGGTACTTTTGAAGGTGAGTCGTGAGGTGTGTGGGTTAATTACGTTATACCTGGACTTATATGGTGGTGGTAGAAAGCAAGGTGCGTTGTTTATGTCGTGTAGACGTGTGGTTTAATAAAGGCAAGCTGTTTACACCGGGTATTTTATTATTATTATTATTATTATTATTATTATTATTATTATTATTATTATTATTATTATTATTATTATTACTCCACTACAATGGTTGGGTCGTACTGAAGGGTAAGAATATAAAGGGTGTTTTTCTTCTAATATAACTCTACCTGCAGTTTAATTACGTGGGATGTTTATTTCCTGTTACTTCATAGTATTTTGAAATGTGTCCCTTGATTAATTTTTCCTCTACTGTAAGTAATGAATTGTATTGGAGACAAGAAGTTGGAGGGGGGGGTTGTGTTGCCTACAATTTATTTAATAATGTAGAGTTATATGTATACTGTAGTGCTGTAGGCTGTTGGGAATATGTGATTTTATTAATGGCGCTTCTGTGTGAGTTAGTGTTTTATTTTACATTTTCTTTACCATCTCCAAAAATACATATACTAGGGAGTGAGTTTTAACTTAGTCGTTACAACAATTGAAAAAAAAAATTACCAAGTATTATTGCTGGGTTTTTTTATACGAAACATGGACTCGGGACATGCACGTTACAGGAGGAGGCAGCGATACAGTTTTATCTCCTCATATTATTGTGTATTGGTTTGCAGTGACAAAAACTGTAACACACACACACACACACACACACACACACACACACAAGGAGTTTTTTTTTTTTTGCGGGAAGTAGTCCATTCGGGCACAGCTCATCGACCTGTACTCAAGGGGTTACCATCGTACTCAGGGGATTAGTATCGTACTCACGAGGTACTGAACGAGAGGTGGTGTACGGGTCAGTCTCTGGTACGGGGTAAACGCAAGGTAACGAGGGATTTGCCGTGAAATGAAATGCCTCAGTGGGAGCTAAAATGCCATACAGCGACGACTACAAACGACAGTACACAACATATTGCCTTTGTGGAATGTGAAATTGCTGTCTCTTTTTGTTTGTGTTTTGGGTTAAGAATTCCGTAGAAATCCATTGGGTTTTTTCTTCTAAGGATCTAATGGTTATATTAGTATTTGTTTTCGGTATATTGTTTTCTGTTTTTTATTTGGGTTTCTGTAGATTTTGTTTTGTTTTACATTTGGGATTAGAAATATATTTTTTTTTTCACAATTTCATCAGGGTTTGGATAGAAGGTTTTTATATTTATTTTTGGGATTCGATTCTTTTTATTATGGATACGATTTTTTTTTTGTATGGAGAATGAGAATGAGAATTTTTCCTATATCCGATTATAACTTTTTTTTTATTATTAAATGAAAAAAACCCTAATAATTACCCATTGGAGTTCTTGAGACTAAGTAAATTTAATAGTTCATGTGATCCCCATGTGTGTGTATCGAATGGCACCATTGTTTCATGATGGTAAAGTTGACTATTACAGTATTTCTATTTTAGTCATTACAGACTCATTGGATGTACATTTAAAAAGACACGCTACAGTTGTTTTTGTATTTTGAAATAGGATATTGGATGAAATTAATGAGTTGGGAAAAATATTTGTTTTTTAAAAGCAAGTTATGCGAGTGGACGAATTTCATTACTCTTGCAGTGGCATTCTCTCGCCCACACGAGAGAGGGGTGGGGGGGTCATGTAAACACCGGTGATATATTGTCATTCAAACATGGCTCCATTACGGCTCATCCTTTAAGCCATCTAGCCAGTCCTGCTGTTTTAGACATTAGTTCATCCATCAGACAGTGAACCGTGAAGCATTACAGCTCACACCTTTAGCCATGATTAAGTTTACACATTTTAGATCCTTGTGACACCATTCGTCAAGATCTTATATACTGTATAGCCACAAACATTAAACTGTCCCCACATAAGGATTGTTTTGTCTATAACCATTAATTAACCCATTATCTACTAAGCCTTAATCCACACGGTGATCAGCTTACAAACCATCTGTCAAGACACACATACCATTAAGAAAGACAAGACGGGACAATCCACTGCATTACCACCTGGCAGACGCGCGCGCACACTGAACCATATTGTCGAGTCTTGATAATTTGCCACAACTTGATAGTAATTTTCTCACCTTCGCCCTCACACTTCCTCTACCCTGACGAAGATTGATTAAGGGAGGTAGGTGTGTGTGTGTGTGTGTGTGTGTGTGTGTGTGTGTGTGTGTGTGTTAGGCAGATGAAGCTTTGAGGAGGAGAGGCTTAATAGAACAAGATGGGTGAAGTCTTCGTGTCTCTGGTAGCAATCTATCTCAATCACATAATTTGGTTTTTTTTTTTATTAAATATTTTATAAGGGTGTCAGAGCATGGATTAGTACTGGACATATATAAAACAACACAAGCTAAGGACATGAGGTAATACTGTAAAGACGGAAGTTAATGTTGTTCCCAAAGTGACAATATAAATCCTAAGGTGTATATATATGTATTATGGTAGGTAACAGGGAATTGCAAAACAGTTGGTGAATTTTGTGTTTCTGGGAAGGATTATAAGAGTGTTACGTTAGCTGTGGAAATTAAGAGTAAAATGGTACCATTAAATTCCATGCATCCATCTTTTCATTCTTTAACCCATCCATCCATCCATCCATCCATCCATCCATCCATCCATCCATCCATCCATAACACAATCTATTAAGCCATCATCCATCACCCTATCCGACACACCTGAATGTTTGTCCTTTGTTTAAGTTCAGGGGGTCAGGGTTGGCATGATAGATGTCTCCTGCATACACACACACACACACACACACACACACACACACACACACACACATTTACTTACGGCTCCAGAAACACGATACAGTATGGTACTTGTATTCACTCCCTCTCTCACTTGTCTGGGTTACGAGGCAAAAAAACCACGATATTTTCCCTGTAAATGATATTGCCATTCAAGAGAATTTGCTAATTAAAGATTTTTTTTTACCAAGTTTTAGTCTGAGAGGTCGATTTTTTTTCATTCAAGAATTATTATAAAACAAAATATTCGAATATAAGCAAGAACTAAATTAAAATAGTGATCTGTGTGTGTGTGTGTGTGTGTGTGTGTGTGTGTGTGTGTGGTGTGTGTGTGTGTGAAACGTAAGGAGAAACGATGGACTTTATTTGGTATTTGTTTTAGGTAAAGTGAGAATCTATACAACAATGATTGAATATTTATTTTGGTGGTAATGGTATGTTAATAACTTTGTTAATTATGTAAGGGTAAATGAGATGTTAATTACCGTGTATTATAGTGTACTAAATTTAAATATAAACATAACGGGATAAGTTTAATTTGGAGGTTTGACAGTTATTATTATTATTGTTATTATTATTATTATTATTATTATTATTATTATTATTGTTATTGTTATTTTTATTATTATTATTATTATTATTAATATTATTGTTATTATTATTATTATTATTATTATTATTATTATTATTATTATTATTATTATTATTATTATTATTATTATTATTTGGAATTGAGAGGAATAAAATAATGTAATGTTAATATTCAAATTGTTCTTTAAGGGGAGAATTGGAGTAATGTAGTTTGAATGTTAGCAAAAGAAAGTTAAAAGTAGTTAATAGTAGATTTTATTAGATTTTTTTTTATTCCCCCCCCCACCAAAAAAATGTCCAGGTTACGTAGATCTTGTTAAGAGGATTTGCGTTTATTTTTTGTGTGTGAAATATGAGGGGTTGAGAGGAGTCTGGCGGGTGATTAATTGAATACATTTGTCTTGTGTGATGAAGAAAAAAAAAGAATGATTGCTTCTAGTGTCTAAAAAAAAAACTTAGACACTTTAGGTGAGAGGAGATTTAAAAAAATAATTGTAGTTCTAGTCTCATAAAAACATGGATAATAATTAAACTGGATGAGAATTTGTTAAAAAAAAGTGATTCTTTCTAGTTAAAATGAGACAATAAAACAAGTTAACAAAAGGAGGTTAAAAAAACTTATGATTTATTCTAGTTAAAAAAAAAGAGAAAATAACTAATAAAATGGGAATTGGAATGAAAATAAGTGAAATAACGAGGAAGAGAAATAATGGCTAATATAAAATAATGTTGCTCTTGGTATGACTCATTACATAGTGGATCGCTTAGTGATTACTGGAATATATTACTCCTTTGTGTGTGTGTGTGTGTGTGTGTGTGTGTGTGTGTGTGTGTGTGATGTGTACACGTGTTTAATTTATATCCCTTTCTTATTTCCATCTTTCTTCCTTTTCTTATTTCCCTCCTACTGCCTTTTCTTCTTCCCATCCTCCTCCTCCCCTTTCTTCTTCCCCTCCCTTCCCGTTCTCTTTCCCTTCTCCCACCGTTTCCATTACCTCCCTCTTCCTTTCCCTTTCTTCTCCCCTGTTCTTCCTCTTAACTTTCTTCTCTTCCTTCCCCACCTCCCCCTTCGTTTTCCCATCTCCTCTTGATAGACGAAGATTATCATCACTTGAATGTGGAGGAGGAGATGGAACAATAACTGGGTGAGTGGAAGAGTAATTTTGGTATATGGTGTGGAACAAAGGCAGAGATTGTAACTGTAACTTGTGTGTGTGTGTGTGTGTGTGTGTGTGTGTGTGTGTGTGTGTGTGTGTCGCTAGATGCAAGTAATTTTTTGTATCCCTCTAGATTTATTTTTTATGTATTCTGTATATATTTTTTGTGGTAATGTATCGTCTATTTTTTATGGAAAGTTTCAGGTGTGTCGTGTCCTGTACTGTCATGAGTTTCGTTAGTAATTATCCTGTTTAATTGCTTATGATAATTAACAAAACGTGTAGGCTGTCATATGCATGATTCATGTTCACCGGCTTGGTGGGTGTGTGTTAATTATTACTGGTGTGTAGTTTATGATTACCTGTGTATGTGTGTGTGTACGTATGTATGTATGTAATTATCTATCACACACACACACACACACACACACACACAGAGTAATATTTACATAGCAGTTTTAAGCTCTCGAACACTCAAATTTTTTTTATATTTATCTACTGTATAATAAAACGTATCACTGTTATCATTGGTGAGGATATAACCACTAAAATGAATTACATAAAGATCGAGCACTCGTCTCTCAGCGCCGGGGGTCTCAGGAACTCACAATATCACAGCGCAGCGTTGAGCACTTGTTGACACTGTCCCTGAGAAAGCCCATTGTGCACACCCCACTAGAGAGATTAGTGACTCATCTCAAGGTAATTCTGTACCTGAGTGACCTTCCTATACTAAATTAGCCTGTCCACTTAAGAGCGACCTTCGTGTTATATCTGAACATCTGAATATCAAGGTTCTTCCTGTAGAGTGGAAAGACACAAACGTACAGACAGATGAAGGCTGATGATGATTGTAACTGAGGGAACTCCTGTGAGGGTAAATTGTAATCCACACAGCGCCCTTTACATACATACATACATACATACATACATACATACATACATACATACATACATACATACATACATACAATGGTTAAATTAGATACGTCTGCTTGAAGTTGAATGTACGATATGTTCCCCAAACGACCAAGTTGAAAATAATCGGATCGTGTCATTTAGTCAAGCTCGTCCAAGCTCTTTGAGGAGGAAGTGGGAGAGGAGGAGGAATAGTGACCTCTTCCATTCCTTCAAGTGGAAGAGACAAGGCTACGGACACAACGAACACGGCGGCGCTCACTATATCTTATACTTAAGGACGTGAATAAGGGTATTTTAGGGCACAAATCAGGGCTTTTGTCTCTCCAGTTAGTTATTACAGGAGCTTAGGGCAACACTCCTTCTCTTGGGATTTAAATCAAGACTAATGTGCTCGTTCCAAGGGCTTTATTTGAGTCATTGTACAGGGGGGGGGGGGAGGCGTCGTATTTGAGAGTGCCATCATCTGACTCGAGGGCTTTGGTTATTGAACACTGGGGCTTTAATCATCGTAATTATCGTAATAAAAGCTTTAGTCATCATACCATCGTACTCAGCAGGTATTAAAAACCATCGTACTCAAAGGGTGAACTATTGTAATCAGAGGGTAAAACGTAGCAGGTAAAACATGTACTTAAAGAGTAAAAAGTAATCAAAGGGTAAATGTACTTAGTGGGTAATAACATCGTACTCAAAGGGTAGTAAAGTTGTACTCATAAGGGTAGTAACATCGTACTCAAACGGTAGCAACGTCGTACTCAAAGGGTAGTAAAGTTGTACTCAAAGGGTAGTAACAGCGTAATGAAGAGGACAAGACCATCGTCGTGGCTGCCGTCCTGGGTGAGGCAGTGGTGTAAGCCTGGCCTCTTCAGTGGTCATATCCCCTTAAGGGTGGAATTAAGACGTGATCCGGCTCATTAGAGATGCAGTATCCCTCCTCCTCCTCCTCCACTTCTTCCTCCTTTACTAGCATCATTTCCACGTGTTTTTCTGGCATCTTACGCCCCCTTCCCCCTTCCTTTCCTCCTTTCTCCCTCCTTCATCCTACGCCCTTCCTTCTTCCTCCTCCTCCTCCCCCCACAGTTTCACTTGTCATATCTCTCTCTCCCAATTTCTTTCTCCTCATCCTCTCTCAGACTCACCTCTCACATTTCATCCTCATATAACATTATCTTCTCCCTTCTTCTCTCTTTGAAATTATTTCTTTCGTTCGACCCCCAAAGAAAAACTTAAATTTTACCTCACGTTCTTATTCCTCTCTTCCTTCTTCTTCCTCTTACGCGTTCACTTCTCTCTTAGCGTCTTTTCTTGTCCAGACTTCCATCAATCTTCCGCCTCCTGGCAGCTCTCTCTCTCACAGCCTCACTTTCTGTCTTCTCAATTCTTCCTCCTAAATTCTTTTCTTCCTGTGCCTTTCTTTCATCTCCTTCTGTCTCTCCCCCAGTTGTGCTCCCTTCCTTCCTCTTGTCGTTTCAAACCAATTACATCTCCGTCTCCCCCCCCTCCTCTCTTTCATCCTTCTAGTTGTCTTCTGTTCTACTGTCAATTCTCTATTTCTTCTTCTACTCTCATTTTGTTTATCTCTCCCTCTTACTTACTATTCGTTCTTTTCTTATCCTCATTTATTCTCTCTCTCTCTCTCCTTTTACTCACCAGCCACCTACTTTCTTCATTCGTTCCCATCTATTTTATGCTTCTTCTTCTTTCTTCTCTTACTTCCTACGTCTCTCTCTCTCTCTCTCAAACCGAGGATCAAGGAAGAGTCGAATGCCACTTGAAGTACGTCACTCATCTTCTCCCCCACCTACTCCACTCTCCCTTACTCTCCCCCACCCTCACCGACCCTCCCTCACCTACCCCACCCCTCCCTCACTCTCCCCACACCCACCCCTCACCCACCCTTCCTCATCCACCCTCCCCACCTTACTCTCTCTGGCTCTACCCATAACTTAAGCCTCACACACACACTGCTTCCTGACACAGGGACCCTCCCATACACCCACGGTATTCTGAGGGAGTGTGTTTGGACATGTTTGTGTTTTTCTAGGGTTTACCGGAACGAATGTTTTGTGGTGTTTGTGTGTGTTTTATTGTGTTTATCGGGAAGAATAGTGTGTGTGTGTGTGTGTGTGTGTGTGTGTGTGTGTGTGTGTGTGTGTGTGTGTGTGTGTGTGTGTGTGTGTGTGTGTGTGTGTGTGTGTGTGTAACCTCACGTCATTGTAGTTCACGCTTGTCTCTTACACCCGATATTTTATTCTTCTTTACCTCTTTTACTTTTCATTTTCTTCTATTTCGGTTCTTTGCGTTGACTCTGAAAAGCCTTCTGACTTCAACAATGGGTTCCTGGGTGTAAGGACAATGACACACACACACACACTCTCTCTCTCTCTCTCTCTCTCTCTCTCTCTCTCTCTCTCTCTCTCTCTCTCTCTCTCTCTCTCTCTCTCTCTCTCTTGTAGTGTGAAGGGTGTACAGTATGCGAATAGGATCAGGTGTGTCAACTGGTACCGTATATAGTTTAAAGCCGCCCAGGTGAGCCTCGGCACCTCGTGTATTTTGCACCGTTCAGCGTTAAGTTACTGTGCAGGTGTCTACGCATGGGTGTGCTCGTGTTTGTGTAGTATCGGGGTGTGTGTGTGTGTAGGGGGGAGGGGGGGGTATTTAGAATAGTAAATAAAAAATACAGTGTGTCTAAATGTAAAAAAAGTCGTGTTACAAAGCTACAAAAAATTTTTACATTTAGAATTCTGTAGACAGGCTGTGGGGAACTAACAGTACACGAAGCGAACTGTATACCTATTACGCTGTTGTGTGTATAGTGAATGTTGAGGTGGCGGAGTAGAGTGAGGCAGTGTAGGGAGGAGGATGAGTGAGGCAGTGTTAGGAGGATGAGTGAGGCAGTGTGGGGAGGAGGAGGATGAGTGAGGCAGTGTGGGGAGGAGGGGAAGAGCAGGATGGGTGTGTCTGTATGAAAGATCACAGTTGTGTGAGAATAGGAGACTGCGTACACTTACCAACCAACAGGATAGCTGGGAATTGAAATAGGGAAGGAGTGTTTGGACGGCAGGGTTGATAGTAAGGAGGAATAGATGGTGATTTGTGGATAGGAAAACATCACGTTAATCTCCTGGATAGTTGGGGACTTTATATAGGGGTGGATAGAGTGAGGGAGTGTGTGTGTAGACGAGAGGTGTTACGTGGATAGGAATGCTTGTGGGAGGTTCCTGTTCCAATCTTCTGGATAGGTGGGGACGGTGTGATGGATGAGGACGATCTTATGATTGGCGGGTCTTGTTACCAGAGGGTTGCGTGATGGGGTTTATTTCATGTTGAGATTAGAAGATGAGGCACGTCACGTTCTGATTGTTCTGAATGCAACTTTTTTTTGTGTGTGCTTGAGTTTAAGGGGCATTGTGACGTGTGTGTGTGTGTGTGTGTGTGTGTGTGTGTCTATCTATCTACCTATCTGTCTATTTTTTTTATTCTATCTATTTCTCTCTCACTTCCTTTATCCATCTCTTGTAGACATAATGGGACGGAATCACGGCCCATTTCCTCCTCCTCCCTCCTCCCCTGCCCTCTCTCTCTCTCCTCTCCCCTGCCTCCCCGTCTCTCTCCCTGCCCCCTTTCCCCTTCCTCCTCCTTTCTAATATCCTCAGGTGACAGAGTAATCACAGGTCGACAGTGCCAGACACCAGGGAGGCAGGCACAGCCACCCTTCCTTACCTGATCTTGTTTCTCCTACACACACTAATCCTCACGACATCTTATACGTGCTCTCCCTCCCACCATCCACCTCCCCACCTGGTCTCTCCTCCCCACCATCCACCCCCACCTGGTCTCTCCTCCCCACACCCACCCCACCTAGTCTTCTCCACTCCACCGTCCACCCAGCGCTCTCCTCCCTACCACTCACCCCCCCCCCCTCCACTTGGCTCTCCACCCCTACCACCCACCCAACGCTCTTCCCACCACACAATACCACCCAGCCAGTGTAAGATGTCAGCTCCCAGTTTGGTTGATTCTGGTATTACAATTCCTAGAGTTACCTCGGTATGTAGGATTTAGGGGGGGGGGGGATTAAATCAGAATGGAGGATATAGAGATTATATTCTTAGGGTTATATCGGAATGTAGGATTTAAGGATTACGTCTTCAGAAATAGATCTTCATGGGGGGGGATTACCGCGTTATGTGAGGGTAGGATTATTGTATTGACGTTTGTATGGATATGGGATTCGAGGATTATACCTGTACGTATATGTCTGAATGAAGGATATCTATCTTAAATCCTCCCGAGTTTATATGATCCTAGGATATATACCTGGATCATGGATTTAATGATTTTTTTGTTTGTTAATATTTTAAGTGGATTATAATTCAATAACATAGGATTTTTTGATGAAATGAACACGGGATAAATCCAGGCAATATTCCGGGATTTATTTATTATTTATTTTGATTACGAGCGAAGGTGATGAGGAGAGGGGAAAGAGAGAGTGGGAGAATGGAGAAGAGGAGGAGGAGGAGGGAGAACACGAATGTGGAAGTGGAGATAAGGGGGGGGGAGTGGTGGAGGGGGAGGACAGGTTGAAGGATGACTTGGTGGAGAAAGAGAAGGATGATGATGTACACGGGATAGTAGTAGGTGGAGGAATAGGCTAGAGTGTAGAACGAAGAAAGGACAAGACCTGAACACATCCGGAGACACTGTTAGAGATGAGAGTGTGACGGACCAACCAGAGACGAGACACGTGGCCACCAACCAACCTGCTGTATAGTTTCGGACGGCTATAATATATGTAGAAAGTTTTGATAGAGGATAGAGTGTGGGAATGAGTGTGCGGGAGTCTTTTCATAGACTTCACCGATTTTACAGCAAATATGATATCATAGAGAGAGAGAGAGAGAGAGACTGGACTGACACTGACTGACTGACTGACTTTACACGTTGACCAACTAGCCTGGCGGGCAGTAATAGACGGAGGAAGTTTTAGATTGGATTGTGACCGTCACCAAAAGTGCATTGAGCATTGGGCTGAGATGGCAGGAGGGGTTCCAGATTGATTACCATACCGAGATCGAGGTGTCAACAGAGCGGTGTGTAGTGTCCCTTACAACACGAAGAGACAAGGTTCGTATGGGGCTGTGTTGTTGGTGTGGCGGCTGACTGTCAACACATGTTCTGTTCCTTGAAGGAGAGCCAAGAAGGACCTGTTCAAACGGTGGAGCTGTTTTGCGCGCGATAGAGAGAGAGAGAGAGAGAGAGAGAGAGAGAGAGAGAGAGAGAGAGATAATAACCTACTCATTTAAAACATTTACACCTGTTAATCTTCGCTTTAATTCACACTGGCTCTGGAATCACTCTGTCTGAAAATGTACACACACACACACACACACACACACACACACACACACACACACACACACACACACACACACACACACACACACACACACACACACACACACACACACACACACACACACACACACGTGTCCATGCACCCTTTCTCTCTTGTTACAATTCTTAGAGGACATTTTAGACTTCTACACTAGTACTGATGAAGAGGACGAGGGGAAACAGGTGAAGTTGTTTATTTATGAAGAGGAGGAGACAGGAAAGATGAGGGAAACAGAGGGAGAGGGAGACAGCCATAAATCAGGATGAAGTGAGAATGAGGGGAATATGTTGGTGAGGGAAAGAAGGGAAAGGTGAAATTTGTGTTTATCAAGGAAAGACTTGGGAAGGAGGAAGAGGTGAGAATTGTGATGACAGAGAATGGTGATAAAGGGAGAGAACACTGGATAGGATGGGGTTAAGAGAGGGAGGTGTGTCTGTGTGTGTGTGTGTGTGTGTGTGTGTGTCTCCCCCCTTTCACTTGCATTTCTCTACGTCTGGTTGTCTGTAAGTGTACGAATATTGGTCGTGTGAGTGTTGTGGTGTGTAAGAGGGGAAGGGAGTGTGGTGTGGGGAGGGTGTGGTGAAAGGTGTGTGGGAAAGTGAAGGAAGAGTAAATACAGTGTTGTGGACCGTGAAGCAAGGTAGAGGGGAGAGTGGTGCGAGGGGAGAGGAGGAAGGAAGAAGAATTGCTTAAAGTGAAAGAGAGGGAGAGAGGGAGGGAGATAAGTACTAATTAATCATAGGTAAAGATAACAACAGGTAGTGACAGACAAGCACGTTACATTTACCTTTAATATGTGAATTGTGGCTGATAAATAATTACACAAGATGTTAAATTGGCTCAGAATATATTAGCAAGTGTGTGTGTGTGTGTGTGTGTGTGTTGGAGGAGAAGAAGGTGGAGGAGGAAAGAGGGGAAGGAGAAGGACGGCGGTGTTGGAGGAAGGTGGTGGGTGTTGGTGATGTTGGTGGTGGTGTTGGAGAAGGTGGTGATGGCAAGTTGGAGAAGGTGATGATGGTGTTGAGAAGGATGATGGTGCTGGAGAAGGTGATGATAGTGTTGGAGAAGGTGATGATGGTGTTGGAGAAAGGATGCAGGTGAAGCAGGAGGTAGGGGACTGATCAAGCAAGATGGGACCCCAGATAAGTATTGATTAGGAGGATCTTCCTTGATAATATTGACGCAGAGGGCCTGCTTCATCCCAAGGCCAGGGAGAGAGAGAGAGAGAGAGAGGAGAGAGAGAGAGAGAGATAATAAGAAAGGAATGAGAGGGATACAATAAGGGAGACTGAATGAGAGAGCGAAAATAAGAAAGACTAAATGGTGAGAGAAAGTTGCAATCAGAAAGAGGGAGAAAGATACAACGAGAGAGAGAGAGAGAGAGAGAGAGAGAGAGAGAGAGAGAATTTCAAAGGCTGGTGATAATTTCTTTGGTCATATAATAAGACCTGATCATAATATTGGTGGTAATGTTGTTAAGAATACACATCATGAACTGTTGAACTGAAAGCCTTATGTAATACAGTAGTGGTATTACTTACAATATACTCGGAAATATTAGTTTTAGTAATACCACGGGTTATTTTGACTCTTTTAGTAACATATGATAATACGGTTAAAGAATATGGAGTTACTTGTAATAATATAGGAAGACATATATAGACATACTGTAAGTGTGGTAATGTTATGGTTGTGTGAGATGCAGCCATACCGGGGGTGAGTGTCAGTCAGGTCTTAATAAATCAGTAATTGTAAACCGATAATAGAGTTAAACCATGCATAAGGAAGGTAGGGAGAGAGAGAGAGAGAGAGAGAGAGAGAGAGAGAGAGAGAGAGAGAGTGGCTTATTGGCTGAGCCGGCCAACCAATCCCGTGTCTGGAGTGAATCTCGAACGCGAGTGGGATTTCTTCCGATATGATTTGAAGATGATGTGACACACTAGCGGATGAAGGGAAGACCTTAGCCAGAGATGCTCAAAAGACTCCTACCTGAATATCTTAAGATGGAACGCCGCCTAGCTGAGTCACAGGTGCAATTTGACGCCATTTACAGTCCCAGGTGTAATTTGACGCCATTTTGGTTTTCGTCTCTGTGCCGTATCTCAAAAGACTCTTACTTATCTGACTATCTCTTGGGGATGAGGGAACCCGCCTGGTAGAGTCTCGGGTGTAATTTGACGCCATTTTTATTTTCGTTTCTTTATCATATCTTAATAAACCCATATCGTTACCCCCAGAGGCTTGTATGTTAGATCCTTGTTCTACAGACCGCGGCTAAAAGAATGCATTATGTTACAGTACAGTCTTACATGCAAGCTGAGGCCATTTATAATCTCCGTATCAGTCTCGTATATGCAAGTCTCCGAACCAGGTAGAGTCTATGGTACAGTTTGACGCCATTGAGACTTTCATTAATTATCAGTGTTTTATCTTGAGTAAGTTTGTTAGATTCTTTGTTATCAGTTTTCAGCATTGGCGAGAATTGAAAGATTTCGTATGAACCTCTTGAGGATGAAGGCCTTTGGTGGGATGAGGGGGGAAGGAATGAGTGCTGGGAGGAAGGAAAGGAGACAGTGGGATAAATGAATGAAGCAGAGAAAGAAGATGGTAGAGAAGGAAGAATTACAAGAATACCAGAAATGTGAATGTTAGTGGAAGCAGAGAAGAGAATATTAACTGAAAGAAGGAATGAAGGTCTTGAGAAGGTTTAATTGGAGAAAAAAAATGATGTAGAAAAGAATGATTGAAGATAGAAGTCATAAATGAAAGAAGAAGTGAAGGTGGAAGACTTAAGAGTGACTGACTGAAGGAAGGAATGTAATAGAACAGACCTAACAGACAACCAGCCACTCAGAGGCAGACAGACAGACAGACAGATAGCCAAATAGACAGACGGACAGACATAATTGGTAAGTGTGTGTGTGCGTGTACTGAAGGGAGGGAGAGCAGCGCTGTACCTTAATACAATTAGACGGGGTGATGGTGGGTGCGTCATATTATTAATTAACAGCAGGTGTGAGGTGAATAGCCTGGCGCAGGACGTGAGGTGTGTTGGGTATTTGTCCCCTGAGTGTGTGTGTGTGGTTGCTGTAATAGTAGTGATGGCAGTAGTAATAGTTAGTAGTAGTTGGTAGTAGAAGTTTAGTTATTTAGAGAGTATGTTTGTGTTGACGTTTTTGGGTAGGAAATCGTCTTACCTCCAGCTTTTATGCCTCTAGTACGACCCACACATCTCTGCCTCTAGTACGACCCACACATCTCTGCCTCTAGTACGACCCACACATCTCTGCCTCTAACACGACCCACACATCTCTGCCTCTAACACGACCCACACATCTCTGCCTCTAACACGACCCACACATCTCTGCCTCAAACACGACCCACACATCTCTGCCTCTAACACGACCCACACATCTCTGCCTCTAACACGACCAACATATCTCTGCCTCTAACACGACCCACACATCTCTGCCTCAAGCATTTATATCAAGTCTACACCATCCCCACGCATTTCTGCCTCAGGTATGAAATAAATGGTGTGTGGCGTAACCTTCAGCCTTACGTACAGCTCAGACATCTTCTTTATCATGTCACAGGTTCAGTTCCAGTGACTGATGGTGTATAGATAGCGGTAATTGATCTGTCTGCGATGTAATATAACAGTTAATGGCAAAGTATTTGTGTATTTTTAGCTTTTGATGTCTATTAGTGCTTCTACACACACACACACACACACACACACACACACACGTACGCTCCTCTTGAAAATTATTGTAAGGCCGTCAACACCATAAGGGGTAATCCCAGTACGCCTGACAATTGACATTATTCACTTACCCTCCAGAGTAACAGTGTTGGCAGGACAATCACACACCACACAGTATAAAACAAAAATTTATATACCGCAATCATCTTATGTGTTCTGCAGTACATAATGGAAGGGAAGATTATAATACATATTTAATAATTGCTGTACTCGATTTAAGAATAATTTGTGTTTGTGTTTTGGTACTGGTATGGACTTTGAGGCTAAATAGAAAGGAGAACAGTTCGCTAGTGCTCGTTTATTTTATTGATGTCAAGTTTAAAGCCATGTTTTTGTTACCCCTTCTCTACCCCCCTTCCTCTCTCTCTCCCTCGTTTATCCTTTTCACCCTTCTTTCCCCACTCCCTTTTTTCCTCTCCTCCTCTTTTCTCATTCCCCACGCTAAGAGAACTACCTCGTCGGGGACTTGATGTATCTTAAGTAATGTAAAGTCTTGGTAGGTCATAATTCAACACACACACACACACACACACACACACACACACACACACACACATGACAATTTCTGGGGATGACTCAAATACGTGTGGTTTATTGATAGCTAATAACCATTACAGTTTCCTTATCGTTTATGTCAGAATAAATAAATTAATGGAATTGTTCTTTAGTAGATAGAAAAAAATATGAGTGAATAAATATTAAGATGAGTTACTTTAATCTTCTTGACTCTGAAGGTTATTATTTATGTCTGATGTTGGTAAGAGTGTTGAAGGGGAGTTAGTTGATAATTCTTCTTAATGTGTGTGTGTGTGTGTGTGTGTGTGTGTGTGTGTTCCTGTTTGGGGGTGTAACTTGTAATGATGATGATGATGATTATGATGCGATGATAAGATGATGAAGAGAGGATGTTGATAATAATGGCGATAGATTTGTTAATTTTGATGATGGTAGTGATTGAAGAAAAGAAACCTAGTGAATATAATGTAACTAGACAGACAGACAGGTAGACAGATAGAAGGATGATTGAAAGAAAATTGTGTAGGAATATGAGAGAAAGAAAGAGAGGGTTGATGAGGAAATTGATGATAACAGTGGAAGACGACGCTGATGAAGGCATTACTAGAGGAAGAAGGGCGAGTACCAGTCTGATTTGTTGAATATATGCAATGAAGAGCTACATTAGTGGCCAGGAGGGGAGCAGTGAGGGGAAGAGGTAGGGCTAGGATGGGGAGCAGTGAGGGGAAGAGGTAGGGCTAGGATGGGGAGCAGTGAGGGGAAGAGGTAGGGCTAGGATGGGGAGCAGTGAGGGGAAGAGGTAGGGCTAGAATGGGGAGGAGTGAGGGGATGAGGTAAGGCTAAGAGTATGTATGTACGTATGTATGTATGTATGTATGTATGTATGTATGTATGTATGTATGGTGCTGTGTTAGGGGAGATAAAACACACCAGTAACGTCTCAACCTAACCTAACCTAACCTAACCTTAACCCTCTGTGCTGTTGGGAATTTCACCTCCAACCTAACCAGAATAAGAACTAAATAGATATGAAGGTAAATATTATCGTGAGGAAGACTTGTGGTACGAAAACTCTCAATCCACTTCCTAAAAGAACCGAGTGAGGGGGAAACGATGTCCAGGGTTTATATGCATATCTAAAGACGTGTTGCTTCCTGGAGAGAGAGAGAGAGAGAGAGAGAGAGAGAGAGAGAGAGAGAGAGAGAGAGATGTTGGTGATTTAGAACAACATTTAATGACTCAAATTTGTCTTGGAATATTTTTTTTTCACTAGTTTGTTTGTTTGATTCTCTCCCTCGTTACATCATTCACCAAATTATAAACATCATTCACTAGTCTATAAACATTCACTACATATAAACATTCATCACATATAAAGATTCACCAGATTATAAACATCATTCACCAGGTATAAACACATTCACCGGGTATAAACATCATTCACCATATTATAAACACATTCACCAGATTATAAACATCATTCACCAGGTATAAACACATTCACCAGATTATAAACATCATTCACCAGATTATAAACATCATTCACCGGGTATAAACACATTCACCAGATTATAAACATCATTCACCAGGTATAAACTAATCACCTGCATGACGAACAAACAGGTGGGCGGATATTGCTAAGCGACTAGTGATGTTGTGTTACATTGGGGACATGAAGCCAAAGAATTCAATTAAGAGCTGTGTACTGTGTATTGGTGGGTGACGTGAGGTGTACTGTGTATTGGTGGGTGAGGGGGGGGGGGTAGGGAAGTACTGGCGTTGTGAATTGTGGTGGTCAGTATGTGAGGGAATGGTTGTCAGTATGTCAGGGAATGGTTGTCAATATTTGAGAATGAAAGGTTGTCAGTGTGCGAGTGAAGGGTTGTCAACAATGCGGGAAAGGTTGTTAGTGTGTGTGTGTTGGGGAAGTTGTAAATATGTGTGGGAGAGAATTTTATTGTTGGGGTTTATTGTGTAAGAGGAATATGGGAGTGATAAAATAGCTCTTCCAGCCTTCAATGCATACGTTATGAGATGGGTTTCCTGGCTCACTATCCCATCAAAGTTGACAGGAGTTCCCATGACCCACCAACCCACCTCTCATGACCCACATCTATCTCGCTTCTACCCACCTCTTTTTTGGGAAAGGGGGGGGGGGGGGGCTCTTTAACTCATGACCCACTTAAGACCCACCTCTCGCTTCTAACTCTTGACCCACTCTCTCGCTTCTTAACTCAACCTCTCTCTCGCTTCTTAACTCTTGACCCACCTCTCTCTCGCTTCTTAACTCATGACCCACCTCTCTCTCGCTTCTTAACTCTTGACCCACCTCTCTCTCGCTTCTTAACTCTTGACCCACCTCTCTCTCGTCTCACCTCACGGCATCCCATCTCATACTCTCATCACCCTTCCTATCTCGACCTCTTAAATATGTGTCGGGTTGACTGACAGTTGTGTGAATGACATTTATCACAAACGTTGCTG
The DNA here is from genome assembly GCF_018991925.1 of Homarus americanus. Taxonomy (NCBI): domain Eukaryota; kingdom Metazoa; phylum Arthropoda; class Malacostraca; order Decapoda; family Nephropidae; genus Homarus; species Homarus americanus. The sequence continues at coordinate 1,771,694 of NW_024735038.1, forward strand.
TGACATCGTGTTGGTGGTGGGTGTGTACTGGTGAGGTGTAGGGTGGGAGGCGTGTGTATAGGGCAGGTGGTGTGTAGGGTAGGAGGCATGTGTTTCGGGGAGGACACTGTGTACAGGGCACAAGGCGTGTGTGTAGGGCAAGAGGTGTGTATGTAGAATAGGAGGTGTGTGTGTGTGTGTGTGTGTGTGTGTGTGTGTGTGTGTGTGTGTGTGTGTGTGTGTAGGGATCATATGTCAAGGACGGACCACGGCCGCCTGCACGCTCCAACATGCTCTCGTTAATAAAGTTCCAAATAGGCTAACACGAAAGAGCCAAATTGTAAGAAAGAAAATGCTAATGAAATAAAAATAAATGGAAATACGGATATGATTATAATATTAATAATAATCGCGAAACACAAGCGCATGTTCTCGCTTGCCAAGAGAAATTAGTACAATGGTTGTTTAAGTGGCAGAGGAGAAGGGGTGTCAGTTTTCCTGTCCGTTTGTATGTCTGTTTACATTCGTGTCTGTCTCTGGCACTCACGAATACAAACTGGCAAACGTAGGAAGGAAAGTAACATTGAGTTTGACCCTCCGATGTGCCAGAGACAAGGTCGAGGCTCTGTACTGTATATTGATATCCCTCAGGCCCTCAAAAACAACCCCGGGTAATATATGGTTTTGTTGACGTCAATTTATCCTGGTGATGTCCATATTGACGTTGTAATTACATGTGTGTTGATGGTGAAAGTTAATTTGGAGAAAATTTTGAGGTGATATGCGAAAATTTGAGGTTATTTTGGAAGTGATATGTGAATTTGGACGCTGGAAAAGATCTGATTCTGACCCTCTAAATAAATTGTGAACTTGACCACCTTGGAAATAATGTTATTTTGTCCACAATAGAAACATGAAATAATTTCTCTGGGATTCCCAAACAATAAATTATATATAGCATGTTATATGAAATAAATGATATATGTAAACAATACTCATAAAAAATGACTATGTACTTTAGAATGGAATTTGAACGTGAGCTGATAAATATTAAAGGAGATATGATGCTTATATTAATATACACATTTTGGTCTATCTCTCTATCCCTACCCACCCCCCTGCCCCCAGTAACCAAACCGTGGACCCAAATTGGACACGGGTTGTGGACACACCTGGTCTATGGTCGGTGATTGGGTGAAAGTTCCTTAATGTAGGTGAACGGGAAGAGCGAGATAAGGCGGACAAGAAACAAGGAAAAATAGTTATAATAATAATAATAATAATAATAATATTAATAATAATGATAATTACACCAAGAAACAAGACCAGTTACTTAAGGAAAATAATAATTATTTCAGCAAAGAAAAACAGTGTTAAAATAAACAAGATTTCGTCAGCATAACGTCGGCAAAAACTATAATAATAATAAACAATAAAGTATAATAATTAACAACAACAGTAATAATGATAATATTCACGCAGAATTGTGGACATTGTGGAAGCCTTGTGAGAAGAGTAGTGGGATGAATACAGTTATTACGCCTTTTTATATTATTCCTTGGTCTAATTAATCCTATCATAACCCAATCAGCCGGCCCACCGATGCCTGAAATCTGGTTTTCACCGTGAACTGATAACACACACTCGGGTGAGGAGGTGACAGGAAGCTTTAGACCGGCGGAGAAAGACCTATCCTCCCTCTATCATTATCGGCAGCTGTGACGCGGCCCTTCGATAACGGGAGATTATAACAGCGAGGATTGTTGCGCCCTTTGTTAATAGAGAAGATTGTCACGTCGTTCGTTAATAGGGAAGATTGTCACGCCCTTCGATAATAGGGAAGATTGTCACGCCATTCGTCAACAAAATTATAACGGGGACTGTGACACGAAATATTTTTTTATTGGAAAGTTATATTAGGAACTGAGAATTGAAAGTGGAGTCAGTTACAACTATTATAATTGTTTTAGGCTCAAGCGGGGAATACAGAGTGGCGAGAGAGAAAGGCTATTAGGAACAGGAAATTATAACTAAGAAATAAACAATAACAAAACTTTAGATACAGAAATAGTCAATAGAAAAGTGTTATTGGTGATGGGAGGTGGAGGCGGTTGTGGTGATAGGTGGTATTTGTAATGGTTGTGGTGATTGTGACTGTAGGTTGTGGTGTGATGCTGGTAGTAACTGACCTGGTGAGTGACCACCCGGTGAGAGGTGGTGAGGGAGAGAGGTAGGTGAGGGGGGAACTAAAATACTGCCCTTTGTTGCGCTACATGTTTACATTAACTCAAATTTACGTTGACCTCTGACCCTGCGCCACACCAAGGGCTATTATGGAGAGAGAGAGAGAGAGAGAGTGGTCTAGTGACTTGGAAAGACTCTGTGAGAAAAGGAAAGAAAGAATCTGAGAAAAAAGGTACACACACACACACACACACATGATAAAGGTCTCCAGTATGTGTGTGTGTGTGTGTGTGTGTGTGTGAGTGAGTAGTATTTTTGTGTGTTTCAAGGTTTTATTTTGTATGGGTGTGACTAGTGTACAGAGGCTTGTTTACCCGAACAAATTATTATAATAAAATCGTAAAAAAAAAAATACTACAATACCCGACCTTTTGAATCCTCCTATATAGTATAATAAAAAAAAATTATTGCTAGAAAATAATAAACATTCGGTTTTTATGTATTTTATGTAACTTACTATAAACACCATGGGTTAATTTTTCTAATATTGCATCTGGATATTTATTAATCTTCGTATATTTATGTCTCTGGGTTGACACTAATTGTGGTCAGTCTTTGTAATAATGCCAGGACAAGTGTCAGCCCCCCCTGTTATTATTGGAGTTTGTAGAGACACTGGTCGTACTTAGTGTTTGGTGGTCGTACTTAGTGGCTGGTGGTCGTACTTTGTGGGTGGTGGTCGTACTTAGTGGATGGTGGTCGTACTTAGTGGATGGTGGTCGTACTTATTGGCTGGTGGTCGTACTTAGTGGCCGTACTTAGTGACTGGTGGTCGTACTTAGTGGATGATGGTCGTACTTATTGGCTGGTGCTCGTTTTTGTTAATAGAAATGGAATATGGTGAAAAAAATAACACGTGATTACATTTACATCCAGATTACATTAAATAGAATCGTCTCGTTTTCTGCCTCGGTTGTTAGGTTAATGACCGTGTTACAACCATAGACGTTAATGTCGAGGGGTAGTTAAGACTCCAATGGTCGTAATTACAGTAGTTCGTTTGTGAAAGTTCCCGTTGTTGATGTTATACTTAATGTGGAGAAAGTAGTTGTGAAGTGGTTATAATAGTAGGTAATGTTGTGGAAGTTGTAGAGAAAGTCCTTCCTATTAGTGTTATTTCCGGGTCCTGAAAATCGTTCTTTGGTATATTAATAAGACTTGTAAGTTATTTGAAGATTTTAACTGACAAATTACTTACAACTTTGATATTTTTATTAGAAAGTAATATACTGTAATAGTGAAGTGAAAGATCTTGAGAGTAATAGTATTTATATTAGAAAGTGACAGTAGAAGAAATGAAGTGAAAGTTCTTGACCATAATATTTCCAATAGAAAGTGATATTGTAGTACTTGGGTGAAAAGTTCTGACTAATATTATCATCTTTTAAGAGCATTTGGTTACCTCACTCACAAACCTAATATGAGATCAGTAGTGAGAGTTCGTGGCGGTAATAAAATGTTGGCGTGGAGGAAGTGAACCACTGAATGCTCAAGACAGACATCACTTTAAAGACCTTCCACTTAGGACCCTCACGGCAATAAAAGATCATATGAGGGGATTTCGCTCTGGAAAATTGGCCATTATGTTCCGACTAGGCAGTAAAAATGTCTTTGATGAAACTGAGGGACTCCCCCCTGCCTTGGCTCCTGTTATACCGACGGCCTCTGGTAACTTTGTCTCTACTACGAGCTGTGTATTGAAGATTGGAAAATGACAAGTGTGTGTGTGTGTGTGTGTGTGTGTGACTATTCTCTCTCTCTCTCTCAAATATCAAGGGAAATGAAAACTGTCGGTCGGACAAAGAACGCACCGGAGTAAGCTTTGACTTCGTTGCTGAGGATGGGAGAGGTAGGAGATGGAGGAAGAAGAGGTAAAAGGGGGTAGGAAGGAAGGGTGGAGAGGTGGAGGAAGGGAGGTAGGAAGGAGAGGTGAGGAAGAAAGGAAGGTGAAGTAAGAATGATGGGAGATGTGGAGAAAGGAGGAGATAGAAGAAGGAAAATGTGAATAAAATGGAAAATTTGAAGGAAAGAATAGTAGGAGATAACACATACATCTCTCTCTCATATAGTCGCCAGCCTAGATTTAACGTATACATTAACTCTCCTCCGCCGTGTTGACTTATTCAGGCATTTTGTGTGGTGTGTGTGGTAAAGAGAAAGGGGAGGGTCGACTTTACACAACCTTTTTTATACCAATTTATCCAATTTCCTTCAACAGTAACCTATCTTGTGTTGGTGGCATGTTATTTATAGATCCTCCCAGCGCTTGTCCAGTCGTCTCTCACGGATTAACCCACAATTCAGAATCTACCATTTGATATAATTAACTTTGATTCCTGTTATTATGGATAGTCTACCCATTGAGCCACTTCAGAGTCTCTAGATACGATTTTATCTCCCTGTATAGTTTTCTGATATAAAGGTAAACACAATGCCCCTCCCGGATAATGATGAAAGTATGAGCTTAAAAAAAAATGCACACCAACCTCACTGTATTACGCAGAACAGATTTTACTCATTAGTGTATCAGTTGACCTCTGTTGTATATACGCATTTCCGTCCTTTTCGTAGCCTGTGGTAATAGAGTTTGGGTTTTATAAAAGGTTTCCACGATGAGTATTCCTGGTAACTAAAATCTTTATATTGAAGTGAATTCTTTTACTTAAATACCCCCCCCCCAACAAAAAAAAAAAATAATAATAATAACAATAATAAATAAATAATAAAATAATAGCAAATAAAATAACAACCAAAAACAGCATACAAAATAAATACGCGACCTGAACCAGATACATTTACTTATAGTTACGATACAAAATAAACAGTACGGGATCTTTTTTAAATGATTGTGTACCTTAATAATGTTGTTAGCCTCTAATAGGTAGTAAGTGAACGTATCTCGTAATGATGGCTCGTTATGCTTTTGTTTGCATTTTAGTGTGTGTGTGTGTGTGTGTGTGTGTGTGTGTGACGGGAATATTAGAAATTCTTTATATATTTTGTGGGTTATAGGAGTAGCTAGGTTGGTTCACTCCTCTTTTGGTTATGACTGAACATTTATGGCATGAGATTTGAGATTGAACATTTTTGTGGCATTTGGTAACCTGGAGTAATGTAGTTAGATGTGGTATGGCTTGAGTATTTGATATGAGACCTGAACAGAGATAGAGAGAAGAGGAGTAGACACAGATAAAGAAAGAAGAGATAGAGAGTGAGCGAGAGAAAAAGTGGAGAGAGAGAGAGAGAGAGAGAGAGACCCATTTGGAGTGTTTAAAGGGACGTATTTTCCACCTGTGTGTTGACATTTTCCAGCACTGCGGGTTGACGGGAGAAAGTAAAAAAAAAAAAAGAAACCCTAATATTTGGTGTGAAACTTTTCCGGGATTATTGTTCAGTAATATTTAATAATAAACTGTGGCGTGTTGTGATGTTAGTGTGTGTGTGTGTGTGTGTGTGTGTGTGTGTGTGTGTGTGTGTGTGTGTGTGTGTGTGTGTGTTGTGATGTTAGTGTGTGTGTGTGTGTGTGGGGGATTGTAGTGTAACATAAATGATTGTAAATAAAAACAAATCATTTTACCAGTTAATTGCAGGTAGAAGTTTTAACGAAGAGAATAATATTGACTTGATTGAACCGTTTGCGTGTTGCTTGAGAAGAAGGGTGACCCCCAAACTGCTCAATTTCTACGTTAAGCTTCACCTGGGGGAAAAAAATCATCCCCCATCCGCATAAAACATCCATCAACCATGTCAGGAAAGGCTGGTAATCTGGATTGGCTAAATGTGGCCCTAAAGGGAATTTTAAATCCCGTTGTTTAATGATTTGATGAATGATGGAACGAGGCGTGGGCGAGGTGTAGGAGGGAAGGAGTGGAGGGAGGGAATAGGAAGGAGGGAGGAGAGGGGGAAGGAGAAGGAAGAGAGGAGAGTTGGAAGGAGGGTAGGAGGCAGTAGGAAAAAGGGGAGGAGAGGTAGTAGGAAGGAAGAGAGGAGAGGTAGTAGGAAGGAGGGGAGGAGAGGGAGTAGGAAGGAGGGGAGGAGAGGGAGTAGGAAGGAGGGGAGGAGAGGGAGTAGGAAGGAAGAGAGGGAATAGGAAGGAGGGGAGAGGGAAGAGGAGATGGAGGCGTGGGTGTTCTGTCTGTCATTCTCTCTCTCTCTCCCTGTATGTCGTTCTAAGTATTGACACGGGTCATTATAATGCTCCGCTGATCACCTCTTTCAAAAAACAAAAAAATACTCTTTGACTAAGAGGCCATTATCGTTGCCTTTCATTGCTAGAGGAGCTTGTTCGTTGTAGATGAAGCGTGAATATCAACAGGCGGAAAATTTCGAGAACAAAAACTAAAAAAAAAATAACTGGAAATTGAAAAAAAAAATCATCAGTGGGAGTTTTTTTGTTTGTTTAACTAATTATATAACTTGTTTTTACCCTTCATGTTTTTTATATTGTTTGTTTGTTGAACGTGTTTGTATGTATGTCTGTATATAGAAGTGTCATAAGCCATTCCTAGGACGAGGTGGTTAGTATGGTGATAACTGTTGGGAGGAGTGGGTGTAGTTGTGCTTGCTGCCAGGTGACGGAATCCAGTACTACATCATGGGGGGTGCTCTGTTCACATATATATATACGCATGCAAGAAATCTCACTCGCTTATAGACGCAAAGCTTTCAACACAATACACACACACACACTTACGAGCTCAAGAACCCCTGCACAGTCTTATATGCATACAAGAACTCACGCGCAAAAGTATACCTGTTCTGTTTATCTCTCTCCCACCCCTACCACCACCCCTGACCACCTCCACCCCTTGCTGCACCCCTGAAACCCCTGACCCCTACCACACCCCCTGACCCACCACCCCTTCTGACCCCCTACTCACCCCCTGACCCCTACCACCCCTGACTCCCTACCCCTACCCCCCTGACCTACCCCCTGACTCTACCACCCTGACCCCACCTGACCCTACCACCACCACCCTCTACTCACCCGGACTACCACCACCTCACCCCTGACCCCCTACCACCACCACCCCTACTCTACCACCACCACCCCCTACCACCGCGATATCCACACTGAAAGTTCAACCAACTCAAATAAAAAGTAAAATAAAAGCATTCTATTGGGAAAAAACAAAGGCAATTATGTTTATGTACACGTAATGTTTGGGCGGCGCGTGAACCACCACCCAACTCGTTAAAACAATTTTTATACATTAACAAGTTTATAGTTCACCTCTCGCGAAAATGTTTGGTTAAAATAATATTGCTTCTCGCGTTCGTTTTTTTTTTCATATTTTTTTCAGGGAATCTTTTAATATATTTTCCCTATAATAGTACGAATTTTATTTTTTATTTTATTTTCCTTTTTTGTGGGGAGTTTTTTTATATATTTTTTTCTCGTTGGTCGGGAAAAACTTAATTTTGTTGTTTTTTTCCTCAGGTATTTTTTTTGGGGGGGTGGGAGGGGGGCGGGTTGTTTTTGGACGTGGAATAATTTAGATATATTGTTCATTGAATGTTAGAAGGATAATTTTATATTACCATTTAATAAGACGATATTTCTAGTACCTCAAATTTTGTAATAGCTTATAAGTGTCTTCAGCCAATACTTGATATATCATTTGGTTGGGGAACTTTTATATAATGAATCATATTTCCATTTTCTTTTAAGGGGAAAACTGTTTTTTACTAGCAGCTATTTAATTACAGTCTTCATTAATATATATTTGTTATTTTTCTGGATCGTCTTTCAATACAAGTTTTTGTGTTTACTTTTTGATGGAAAACTTTTATATTTTGTTTATTTTATGTTGTGATTATTATATGTTTACTCTTTAGCTGTTGTTTGTTTGGTGAATCATTATGTTTGCGTTTTAGAATGACTTCTGTTTATTCCTCGTATTAAATGATGATACTGGTTAGCATTGTATTGGCTGTTGTAATAGAGAGACGAGAATCACCTTAATATTAGTACCCCAGTTAATTTCACCTTAAGATTAACCACTCTAATGTTAACCTGTCTTAACCTAACCTAACTTTATCCAACCAAGCCCAACCCAACCTAACCCAACCTAACCCAACCTAACCCAATTCCACACTCAGGTAGCGATAGGATGTTTTTTAATCAGGTGAAATAAGCTGGGGTACTATTCTTCACGTGATGCAAAGATTATAAACATGTTATGATGCTGGTCCTTGCCGCCTCGTCCGTACGTACTCCATTAGGTGTCCGTAGGAGGGCGGGTGCCGGGAGGAACGGTCAATATTGATTTTGCCTTCGTCCAGGAGCATGTGTCACCTTGGGAGCATGACTCACCTTGGAGGAGGGTAGGAGCGTGTCTTACCTTGGAGGGACGGTGGGGATTGTATCTCACCTTAGAGGAGGGGAAGAGCATGTGTCACCGTCGAGGATGGCAGGATCATATCCCTCCTTGGAGCATATCACAATGATGTTGGAGCATATATCAACAAAACATTACTTACTCGGATAGATAAGCCTATTATTATTATTATTTAATACAATTTATTTATTATTTGATTTATATTAGATTTCTTATTTATTTATAGTTTGTATTTACTTATTTATTTTAATTTATTACCCTTCTTTTGACGTACGGAGGAGGGAATAACAAGAGGGAGTAATGATGTCATGAGATGGAAGGAGATATTAATGTTTTATTCTGTCTCTTCTTCATTATCTACTATTCTTTCTTAGTTCCTCCTGCTTCTACATTTTCTTTATCTGCGTTTGTGTTCTCTTCTTCCCCCTCCTCCTCCTCTTCCTCCTCCTCCTCGTCTACATATTTTCACGCTTCTCCTTTTTTCCTATTTTCGTCATCTTCTTTTTCCTCTTTCCGTCTTCTTATACATCCTTATCTTCCTCTTCTCCTCTTTGCTTCCTCTCCCCCCATCTACTCTTTGAGGAAGTTAGGGGGAATGTATTCTTTTTTTTCTGACTCTCTCTCTTCCCTCTTCTTTGAGCTCCTTACTTCATTATCTTTGTGTTTTCTCCTATGCTTCTTCCTTCTTGTTATTCGGTTTCTTTCCTTCTACTAGTACGTCTTCTTTCCTCATTTGTTCCTCCTGTTGTATTATTTATTCATTTTCTTTCTTTCTTGTATCCATTTGTTTATGAACCTGTACCTCCTGTATATATTGCTTATTGACCAGAGCTGTAAGATGTAAGAGGTACGTCTCTCCTCCCCTCCGTCCCTCTTACCCTCATCTATCCCTCCTTCCCCTCTCTCCTCCTACCCCTCTCTCCTCCTACCCCTCCTCCTCTCCTCCCTTCTTTCTTCACTACTCTACCTATACCCCCCTCTTCTCCTCCTCCTCATCCACCTACTCATCTTCTTGTCGACTTCTACCCCTTCTCCTTCTCCACTATTGCCCACTCATTTTCTTCGTCTCTCCCTTTTCTTCTCCTCCCCTCTACGGCTTTCCCCCATCTCTCCTTTTTCTTTCTTTCTCTCCTCCATCTACCCCTTTTCGTCTCTTCTTCACCCTATACCTCATCTTCTCCCTCAATTTCTCCCTCTTCTCTCCCTCCACCTTAGGCCGGCCACTACAGCACCAGCGGCTCTCTCTCTCTCTCTCCTGTTTGATGATCTATAATTCTCTTGCCTCTTTTAGTTGTCGTTTTCCTTTTATTACGTCTTTATTCGACTTCTCTCTCTTCTGTGTTTGTGTTCTCTTATTCCGGGTTACTTGTGTTACCCAACTCCTCCTTTTCCTCCTCCTCCTCCTCCTGCTCTCCGACCTCTCCATCACTACTTTCTCCTTCCCCTCCTTCACTACCTTTCCTCCCTACATCACCATCACCACCCTACTCCTCCATACATCACCATCACCACCCTACTCCTCCATACATCACCATCACCACCCTACTCCATCCTATACATCACCATCACCACCCCCATCACCATATCCACCTCTATCCACCTCCTTCATCGTATCCTTCTCCATTTCCTCGTTCTTCGTCTATTTTTTTATTATCTTGGGATGGTTGGACGGGATAGTAAGAGCAGTGAGGTGAAGGCTGTGTAATATTTTCTCCTCCGGACCTTCTCCTCCTTCCTCCTTCTTCTTCCTCTCCTCCTCCTCCTCCCCCCCCGATGTTGAGGAGCCCAATGGCAATAATAATCCTGGCTAGGTGACGGAGGCGCTGCCGATACCGTCACGTGCTGGGTGTTCTCTCCTGATCGGTGTTGAACTAAATACTGTGGCCTGGAAGATTGTTTTTCCTGGGACTATTTTAAAATGGTAGAGAGAAAAACGAAAAATATTAAAAGCGTTTGTCTGTATGTCGTTTACCAAAGTATGTAGTTGAAGTTAATGTAAAATCCTGAATAGGTTTGTGTGGTTTTTATTTTCAAAGTTAGTTAAGGATATGAGTTATTTTTTTATGATTAAAAACAGTGAGAGGTTTAGGAAAAGGTTACATAATGAGGATGAAAGTCAAAAGCAAAACCATTTTTTTTTTCCTGGGGGCACGGGGAGTGAATAGGGTAAGGGAAGGTGGGAGAAGAGGAAGGGGGTGGGTGTGGGGGGGGGGGAAGGAAGGAGAAGGAGAGGGAGGAGATAGACAGGTGACTGGGAGGGGAAAGAGTGAACGTGATAGGTAGGAGGAGGAGAAGGAAGAGTCGGGTAGAGGGCGGGCGGAGGGATGGAAGAATTCGCCAAAATATGCCGCTACACTGGCGGTGTTTTCTTTGGCCAAAATATCCCGGTCGTGTCATCGAATTTTAGGCGGTTGACAAATGCGTTTCGTCAGGGCGTTGGACGTTGAGGAATGAATACAGGTTACACTGCCGGGCTATTGATTCCGTTCCTCCTGGGGATTTGAATCTTATTTACTCGGCTGCCGTCACTGTCTGGGTATCTGTCCATTCGTCTTGTGGAGCTCTCTCTCTCTCCCACCTGCTTTGTGAATGTATTTTCTGTTTTATATATTTAGTGTGTGTGTGTGTGTGTGTGTGTGTGTGTGTGTGTGTGTGTGTGTGTGTGTGTGTGTGTGTGTGTGTGTCAATCATGTTTTCTCCGGGTATGTCTTTTCCTTGTGTCTGGTGGATTTTATTTACTCCTTGACGTCCCGTGTCTCTCTCCCACTTTTCTCTATGTAGGAAAAGCCTTTAAAAAAGAATATACAATTGCTGGATTATCTTGTGATGAAATATAAATGGAAACGAATTTAAGACTTGAAAGTTGGCTGAATAAAATAGAGAAAATAGCTTAATCAATTTCCAGTAAAAAAATATATATATATTTAAATGGAATTCTCCCTTGGTAAAAAGTATTCGAAGAAAATATATTTATGAAAACCTGTCGTTAGTTGAGGATTTCAAAATAACCTAACCTCACCCCCCCAAAACAATCAATGAGAAAATAAATTTAAACCTGTTGGAAATTAGCTTGGGGGGGGGGGGGACGAGTTACAAAATTATTCAATGCATAATTTTGCAATGAAATGTTCAGAGAGATAATCAGTAAAGAGCATTACTGAAACCTGTTGCCAATAAGCTTGGGATGGCTGGATACAGAATGACATTTTTTTTTTCACTTTTTACAGTCAAATATACAAAAATGTAACCGAAACATCATTGTAAAGAGCATTACTGAAGTGATGTAAATTTGTTGCCATGATAAGTACTTGGGACTACAGAAGTGTATAACAAAACATTATATACAAAAAAGTGAGCTGCATGGAAACGTAAATTGTAAATGACATCTGCAAAAGTAAATAGTAAATTATAAATGACTTGTACAGAAAGCTCAAAACATTTATACAGTATTGATGTAAACTTTTAACAAATTTGTAATAAAAAACGAAATTGAGAACGAATTAACAGTGTATTGTTCTAAAAATAAAAGTGACTAATCGAAAAAAATAAAAGTTTTGTGAAAACATTTAGAAAATTAGTCAGGCAATGTGAGACGTAAAACTAAACGTTATTCTTTTATTTTGTTTTGAAATATCTAAAGAAAATCGGATGATGAAAAAAAGGTGAGACTATTGCCGTGATTGAGGGAGAGGTGGAGCATGCATTAGGTGAGGGGGTTGTCAGTGGGTGAGAGGGGAGGGGGTGGTGTTAGTGGGTGAGAGGAGTGGTGTTAGTGGGTGAGAGGAGGGGGTTGGTGTCAGTGAGTGAGAGGAGGGTGGTGTTAGTGGGTGAGAGGAGGTGGTGTTAGTGGGTGAGGAGGGTGGTGTCAGTGGGTAGGTGGTGTAGTGGGTGAGAGGGAGGAGGGAGGGTGGTGTTAGTGGGTGAGGTGGTGTGGGTGAGAGGAGGGGTTGGTGTCAGTGAGTGAGAGAGGGAAGGGTGGGTGTTAGTGGGTGAGAGGGAGGGGGTGGTGTTAGAGTGGGTGAGGGGGAGGAGGGTGGTGTCAGTGAGTGAGTGGAGAAGTGGGTGTGGTGTCAGTGGGTGAGGGTGGTGTTAGTGGGTGAGAGGTTGGTGTCAGTGGGTAGAGAGGAAGGGTGGTGTTGGGTGAGGGGGTTGTGTCAGAGTGAGGAGGGGTTGTGTCAGTGGGTGGTGTCAGTGAGTGAGAGAGGAAGGGTGGTGTCAGTGGGTGAGAGGGGAGGGGGGTTGTGTCAGTGAGTGAGAGAGGAGGGGGTGGTATCAGTAGGTTGAGAGGATAGAGTGGGATGGTGTTTGTGGGTGATAAGGGATAGAGAGAAAGAGAAGTAAGATGATGGTGGTGGAGGAAGAGTGGGGGTGATGGAGGAGTGACGTAACGTTGGGGATGGCGCCGGTGTCTGGGGTAGGGAGGTGGGGAGGAAGTAAGGCACAGGAGGGTGTGAGTGAGTTGGGTGGTGGGAAGTAGTGTATGTAGTGTATCCGGTAAGATGACACCTGTGTGGCCATCAGCTGATAACACCCATGGCTTATTTCACCTGATTAATCACCTCAACGCATACCGAAAATATATTGACCTAACTTAACTTAACCTAAACTAACCTGGCCTATCCTGTCCTAACCAAACCACAGGTAGCGTGAGGGTGTTTATTTCTCGGGTGATGCTAATTATGTTATGTTGCTGTTATGATAATTATTTAGTTGCCGTATAGAAAGCAAACGAATAAAGGTATTTTTTTTTAGTCTGACACGATGATTGGCAATTTTCCTGAAACTGTGTCATGTTGGGTTGTCGCTTTGAATCATGTTATATATTTTGTTTAATTAGTAATAGAATTTTGTGACCTACCTGTTTGAACATTTATTTATTAATAGTCAACTGATTAATTAAGGTATTTTCATGCTTGTGATTCACCTGTTTATAAACTGATTAATAGGATTCCATACATATGACTCTCTGTTTACACTAGTATACCTTCATTAATTAATGTTACCATACCTTTGTTGTTATAGGTAAGCTGATTAACTGATATTACTCTACATGTGTCCTGTGGTGTTATTAATTACTTTTTCTATATCTCAGGTAAGTGTGTATACCTGACCCTTAACTACGGAGAGCTGGTGGTATGTACAGTATACTTTAATTATGTATACTTCAGTTATGTATACTTCGAGAGCTTAGTTCAATAACAATGACGGTCATAAAAGTTATATTGTACAATTAATCGCCTTGTATTTAAACATTTTAATTTTTTTTTTTTTTCACTAAAGGAAGTAATCCCTCGACTTATATGTAGCCTGGATGTATTATTTGTGTACTGTATAATAAATAATGTTTAGGTTGTACGAACGGTTTGATGTTTTCCATGATAACTTGTGAACGTTTTCCATGATAACTTACAAACGTTTTCCATGATAACTTACAAACGTTTTCCATGATAACTTGTGAACGTTTTCCATGATAACTTACAAACGTTTTCCATGATAACTTGTGAACGTTTTCCATGATAACATACAAACGTTTTCCATGATAACTTACAAACGTATTCTGTGGTAACTTATAGACGTCCCCCGTGATAATTTGTTCAAGTTGTCCATAATAAACTGCCAACTTTTTCATCATAAACTATTGTCTCATTTCGTAATAAACATGAACTAAATTCTCACAATAGACCGGAAAGTTTTGTTATAATAAACAGCAAACTTTTGTATACTAATAAATCATAAGCTTTCTCTGTGATGATGGTTGTGATACAGTGTCAGCGATAAACTGTAAACTATTGAGCATTTTCTATAGTAAAGTGGAAACATATGTATAATATACCTCAAACGTTCTCCTTAATGATGATAGTGATACAACGTTAACGTTCTCAGAATAAACCCAAGGGGGGGGGGGAGGCTCTATCATCACCGCCTCTCATCATCCATCAGCTGATACCGTCAACAATCTGTGTTCAGTGTGTTCCCTGGCGCGTCTCTATTGTCTTGCCGGGAGCACATGATCTATCACCTGCCTGCCTGCTGCCCCCGTCCTCTGTGTAATGTGTCGGCCAGGTGTTGTGTTGGTGTCGGCCAGGTTGTCTGCCTGGCTGCTTGCTTGCTTGCTAGCTAGCTAGCATTCTTGGTTGGTTGAGTTGGTTGGTTGGATGTTTGGGTTAGGCGACTAGCTGGTTGGTATCTCGCAGGCGTGCTATCTGGAAGCTCTCCTTACCCGGCTAGCTGTCTCCATGGCGGGATGGCTGTCTCCTTGGCTGGCTGGATGGCTGTTTCCATTGTCGGATGGCTGTCAACTCGGCTGGATGACTGTCTCCTTGGCTGGCTGGATGGCTGTCTCCCTGGTTGACTGTCTGTCTGTCTCCCTGGCTGGCTGTCTACCTGGTAGGATGGCTGGCTGGGTGACTTGCCGTAATCATGCCATAAAGCTGCTAAAAGCTGAAAATGATATTGATTTATACGGGACATTGCTTCAGCTCCCCCACGTAGCTGTGTTGCTTTAAATCACGGCCGCCCGCTGTTAGGTTGACACGCAATCACGCAGACATGAGGCGTTGACAGGTGTGATCCTCGCCAGTAGACATGTGGCGTTGACAGGTATGTATCTATCTATCGATCTACCTATCTATCTACCTATCTATCTATCTATCTATCTATCTATCTATCTATCTATCTATCCTCTTATAAATATATCTAGTCTCTAAAAAAATATATTTCATCCTTTTACTCTCATCTCTTGGGTCTTAACATGAGTGAGGGGCCCACAGCAGCTCAGACTAACACCCAGTATATTGATGTATTGGTAAAGGTTTAAAATGTACTGAAGGTCATGCGTTGTTGAGTGCAAGGGGCTGTGTGTTGGCGCTCGGTGGTGTTGTGAAATGTAAGGTTGTGATGTGGTTGTATTAGTGTGTATGAAGTTGTGAAACGTGTTGTTTTTAATGTGGTGTGTGGTATTGTGTATGAGGGGTTGTGAAATGTATTAATGTATGGTGTATAGTGGAGTGTAATGTGTATTTAGCTGTGAAAGTTATTGGTGACTATTGGGTGTATGAATGTACTACTAGTCAATTTGGATCCCCTTCAGATTATTCACCTAAATGCTAAACTAACCTGACCTGACCTAACCTAACTTAACCCAACCTAACCTAACCGAATTTAATGCTATATCTCAACTTTGAAAATTACCAAACTTTCTCTTGACTACCGAGAAGGAACACCAATACGGATGGATTTTTCACCAAGTAGAGAAAGGAAAATGAGGGACATTTTTCGTATAGACAGGTGGGAGATGGGGGTGTGAGGCAGCTGGGTGAGTGTTATGGACCGGTAAATGAAATGTTGGGAGAACTTCACGAGCCGTACACCCGCTAAATATTTCATGATTTTTTTTTTTTGGTGGGGGGGGGGGAATCCTGTATATATGTGTGTTCCATTTGTTTAGGGTGTCCCAAAAAATCCGGATTCACAGTTAAAGATTTCATCATTTGGTTTTTATTTCATTAAACTTTTAAAATTGTGTGACGTGAACTGACATGCAGATATATGTTTTTGCATGTAATCCTCACTCAGGGTTTCTTTGTCTCCATGTTAATTTTAAGGCACTTTTAAGGCGTATTCTTCATCTCGTCGATATATGACAACAAACCTTTTTGGAACACCCTGTAGTCTTACCCAACACCCACTATGGTCATTCACAAGAGTCAGGAATATACTTGTCACCTAACATCCAGGAACCCCCGATTGGCCCCCCCAAAAAAGGTGTAAAGTGCTTCCAATTTATGTCTTTCGATGCACCTGCAAATGACATTATCCTTGTCCTAGTGAGATACATGGCAGTTACATTGGGTTGTTGAACCAAGTGGTCGACGGTCTAGTAGCTCTCTTACTGGGCACATATTCATACTGTGTGTGTGTGTGCGTGTGCGTGTGCGTGTGCGTGTGTGTGTGTGTGTTTAATACATTATGCACTCAACAAGGTCACTGTCACCATTACACACCTGAGCCTATGATCCAGTCGGAGGCTTTGCTAATTATGTCAGGTTATTTATGTTGTGCGTTGTTCCTGCCTTCTGAACCGAGAGAAAGTGACATAAGCCTTAGGAATGCTCATGCTGTGTCCCTCACTCAATGACAGTAGCAGAGGACTGACTTTATCCCAGATCCATGCCTACAGACCTAGCCTAACCTTGCCTAACCTAACCTAACCTTGCCTAACTTAGCCTAACCTTGCCTAAGTTAACCTAACCTCGCTTAACTTAATCTAGTCTAGCCTAGCCTAATCTAACCTAACCGTATCCAATTTGAAAGTGGAAAATGGTCTCGTAGGGACAGTTTGTATACAGCACTCTAGGCCTCTACTGATTCTTCGTTAAATGCAGAGACACAATGTGTCCGGCAGTACACTTATCCTCCTTCACGGGTCTCGAACCAGGGACAAGAGGCTGTTAATGCTCACCCTTAACCCAACTTAACATAAACTACCTCTAACGTAACTTAGCATAACCTAACTTGCCCTTAACCCAACTTGACATAACTTTGGTCCTGGTCCGGAGATTAGTTTTACCAGAGTTATAAGGACACATAGAAAGCAAAATAAAGCCTTGAATTTATTTGACTTGAAATCAGATCACGTAGAGTTGTGAGGAGAAGGAGACGTAGAGTGAGCTTCGGGTCTGCCTTATGTGGGGGGTAAGTTGTGGGATAAAGGACTAGTTTAATGGTTCACTTGTTTAAGAATAGAATACGAGGCAGAGAATGAAGTCAGTTCGCTTATTTAATGGGTTGACAATTGACGAAAAAATATGAGACATTCTTGATAAGGGAAAGAATTTTGTTGGAAGACTCGGCTATCAGAGGAAAATTTAGAAGGCAGGGAAATAAAAAGTTTTGTCTGGTTGATTTTGAAACGGTTGGTGGAGGTAGTCACGAGAAGAATGTTTAAGTCACTATCTATAGTTCTCCTTTTATCAGAGACAAACTTACAACATGGCGCAGTATGGAGTTGTATGTTAGACCCGTGATCCACCTCAGAAGGCAAACACACACGGCAACATAATAGTTTAATCCCCCGGCTTAGAACTCTCATGTGTTGGAGTGGTAGCCAGACACGGGAGTCATCTAAGAGGTAACACACGAGGGAGGGCAGTGGGCGGGGCACAAGACACACCACACAAAGTCGCAGAATGATTTGAATGCTGGACGTTGATGGCAGATTGAAGAGTCGTATGGTAGACACAACGAACACTTACAGTTTACAGGAAAACAAAACAGCAAACTTAAATTTAACATATAATAACGAAGACGAGTAAGCAAAGCAATACACGTCTTTCTATCTCGGGGAAAAACTGACAGTGCAGCAGAATAACGAAACCTTATACAAAACTCAGGATTCCCTTCTGTTGATAAAGGCTCCCACTGTTACTACTACTATTGCCATCACCATGGACAACGTACTGGCGATGGGCATAAAGGCGACGTTGAATAGGTACACTGTTCCCTCACGGTAACTGGTGACCTCCATCACCAGGTGAGAGACGGCCACATCTCCTCCACCCTCTGAGATATCGCCACTCTGCCGGGGAAAATCCTAGTCTCTAACTCTTTGTCACAGGGAATTTAAGTGAAGGTTTTAATTCAAGTAACTGCGTGATAAATTCCAGCTCGTATGTGAGTGAATGAAGTGATTTATTAGACGTAGTAAAAAATCGGAGGCATAATAAAAGAATATGAACTGTCTTAGGTTGGGTTATATATATGCGTGCGTGTGGCGTCGCTCATCTGAAAAATTGTTGGAGATTCGCAACGTTTTTCAAATAACATTGTCCCAGCCACGGCGATTGTATTTGTGAGAGAATAGAGTGTTATTGCAGAGGGTACGTGAGTTAAGATTGACCAGGGTAAAGAGGCGGAGATCTGGCCAGACACAGCAGGAGTAATGACTTGAGAATGTAACGTAAGATGGAGACTCTCTGCTGCCCCCTGAGGATGGTGACAGGTAAAACGATACACCTTCATCATCGTAGTGTTAGGGCATCTTACTCATTGGGTTAAGTCGTTGTACTCACAGGGATAAATATCTTAATATTTGGGTTTATTTTTTGTACTCAAGGATTTCAAACACCGTACTCAAGGGATTAGTTAAAAGTCATTAGATACATGGAAACTATACAATGTAAATGAATACAGTATATATGTATTTGCTAATATTTGTAATTTATCAAAGTACGTGAGTATTGTATTTGTTTGTGAGATTAAAATAATATTGTAGCGTGGACGTACACTTGAGAGGATTATGGAAATGTTACCTCTAAAACACCCGCAATACCTGGTGGGTTTTTAAGAGTCGAGTTGCCGCGTATATTCCAGTTTGAGTATTTTATGGTACGTTTACATTTAGATATTGATACTATTTATGTTATAATACTCTAACCCGAATGTTCACTTGGGAGTTGTTTACGCCTGGAAAAAACATATCGACGTCCTCAAGTACAACTTAAATCCGTCTCATGTTGATAATGGTTGTGTTTATATGTCATTTAATGGTTTAAAAATTAAAACTAAACAAAGCTATTTTATATGGTGATTAGATATTGTGTAGGTAAAGAGGTCTTGTTTGTACGCCATTAAAATAATTACGAACATTTATCTGAAACTGGCGATGTGGAAGTTGTTTTTAAAAATTATTTTTTTTTACTTTGAAGATGAATTTTTGTGTGATGACGGGGGCATCCAGGTGGGTTCTCATCGCTACAACAACACTGTAAATGTCAGACTAATTATCTGCCTCGGTGATGTGTGCCGTTAACACCTGGCGTTACCGGGAGCCTGGTGGTGGTAGTAGGAGTGGGTGGTAGTATTGGTGATCGTTGGTGGTGATGATGATAGTGTTTGGCGGTAGTGGATAATGGTTATGTGAGGGTTGCTGACACTAATTAAGTTGTTCCTAGACTGCTGCTCCTTTGATCTCCTTCTACTGCTGTTCCTGCTACTGGCTGCTGCTACATCACGTTCTCTTACTGTTTTAACCTCGGGTCCTCCTCTTGACTGTTCCTCTAGGTCTTCTTGCTGCTGCTGTTCCTCCCACTTGTTCTTGCTGGGGCCGTCCACCGCCGTTGGGTCCGGATTAGGGAATCCTCTTTGCTGATGAATCTCATTATAATTTGTATGCAAAGAGGATGATCATGTGATGTTGAGGATTGAGCGATGACGTGATGATTATTTGATGTGAGACCCTGAGAGAGAGAGAGAGTGTGTGTGTGTGTGTGTGTGTGTGTGTGTGTGTGTGTGTGTGTGTGTGTGTGTGTGTGTGTGTGTGTGTGTGTGTGTGTGTGTGTGTGTGTGTGTGTGTGTGTGTGTGTGTGTGTGTGTGTGTGTGTGTGTGTGTGTGTGTGTGTGTGTGTGTGTGTGTGTGTGTGTGTGTGTGTGTGTGTGTGTGTGTGTGTGTGTGTGTGTGTGTGTGTGTGTGTGTGTGTGTGTGTGTGTGTGTGTGTGTGTGTGTGTGTGTGTGTGTGTGTGTGTGTGTGTGTGTGTGTGTGTGTGTGTGTGTGTGTGTGTGTGTGTGTGTGTGTGTGTGTGTGTGTGTGTGTGTGTGTGTGTGTGTGTGTGTGTGTGTGTGTGTGTGTGTGTGTGTGTGTGTGTGTGTGTGTGTGTGTGTGTGTGTGTGTGTGTGTGTGTGTGTGTGTGTGTGTGTGTGTGTGTGTGTGTGTGTGTGTGTGTGTGTGTGTGTGTGTGTGTCGAGAGTTTAATGGACAGACTCATTGAAGAATTCACCAGTTAAGAGCAAACTGTTGTCAAGGGTGCGACAGGTGATGGAGGAAGACACCTGTCACACAGCCCGCACTTTCTTTTACACTTTCTCCGACTTTCACATCTATGTCCTGTTGTTTGATGTTTACTCGTGAATATAAAAGTTATTATATGCCTCGCGGCCTTTGATTTTAGACTTTCTTTCTTATCCGTGGAGACAGCTCTACGCTTCGCCTTTACTGACTTGACTAATATAAATTTTTAGGGAGCTGTCACAAAACAGCGTTCATTTGTCTAAAAGTTTGACCACCCCACAACTTTTCATAGCTTGGGGTATGATACCTATTGATTCACTGTCAATTTGGAGGACAATTTCTCCTTGTAATTCAATAAAAGGGTTAATAGTGGTTTTTAGGAATTATTGTGCCTTAATTAAAAGAAACAACAACTTAGTTCATTTTACCTAAAACTTTAACTCTGTAATATTCCATAGCGAGAAGGTAAGCTCTTGTACCCGAGTTTGATGTCTGTATCTTATGTTACATTAGTCTGAGTGGGTATTACAGCAAGTTACTTTTAAAATAACTGTTGGACTTTACACATTTGAGGAAGGCAGAGACCACAACACCTCTCTCATTTGTCGGAAACTTGAAATTGTATGGCTTCACCTCTTGGTATGAGGAAGGCGCGGAGGGTCTGCTGTTTTGGGGGGAATATTCATCATTGTTTCTATAAAATGGCTCACTTAAACCTCCCTGTAAATTAAGTTCCTGAATATTATCTTGACTCAACACCTGTTACTCCTCAACACCTGTAACTCCTCAACACCTGTAACTCCTCATAGCACCAGGATGACCCCCTATTAGACAATGTTAATGTCTTGGGGGGGATATCTATGTTAAAATGGCAAGTCGCTTTTAAAACAAACTTTAACTTCCTATATATCTGGTGTGCAAATATTATATAGGGAGTGTTCATCCGGGCACTCACCCACCCACCCACCGCTCATTACTGCAAGTTTGTTTTGACGGCCCCGAAGTTGAAAGGTCGTTGACAGTGTGAACTTTGCCAATTATCTGCATAGCTTCCTGACTCTGTGATAGGAACATTTTTTAATTGCCCTCCCTCCCTCCCTACCCACCCAACCCACGAACACAATGTTATTTTATCTCTATGTTCATTGGTATTGGTGAAAAAAAGTGTGTGGTTGATAACACATCGATTTGATTTACTGTAGGTTGGGACTGCACTCGAGGTAATTGCCAACTCACGCCAGATTGAGGCTATTTTTTCTCAAATATGACACCTTGACCTGTTGACCCCAGAAGCGTAGGAGCTTATAGGGGTACCATGGTGAATACGTACATACATACATACATACATTAAGGGAAAAAAACGTGAATTTAGATGACCGGGTGATGAATATTCTTACCAAGTTTAGACGTTATTAAGTTGAGGTGTGTGTGTGTGTGTGTGTTTTACGTTTAGAGACATAAGTATCTATCCCATGCTGTTGACTGAGATTGTTTGACCTGCACTCGTCTTGGTAACTGGATGTCAGGTCACTGTCGGGTCTTAATGATTGGATGAATTTAATCTTAAGCTCTTGAAGGTATCGCCCCTTACCTAGTCACACACACACACACACACACACACACACACACACACACACACACTTTATGTCTTAGTGATTTATAAATGGCGTCCTGGTCCCTGGTGTAGCGTTAGTCTGGTAGGGACCTGGCGTCGATTCCCGGGGACTCTTTCCTACCTAAGCATATTTTTTTTTCCTACCCAAGGTTATTCTGTCCTACTCAAGCTTATTCTTTCCTGCTCAAGCTTATTCTTTCCTACTCAAGCTTATTCTTTCCTTCTCAAGCTTATTCTTTTCTACCTAAGCTTATTCTTTCCTACTCAAGCTTATGTTTTCCTACTCAAGCTTATTAAGAACATAAGAATGGAGGAAACTGCAGCGAGCCTATTGGCCCATACTGGGCAGTCCCATTTACACCCAACCCCTATTGCTCATATAAGCATCCAACCTATGTTTGAAGCTATTCAGCGTATTCGAGTTAATGATGATATTTGGTAACTTGTTCCATTCATCCACTACTCTGTTTCCAAACCAGTGTTTACCTATTTCACGCCTAAATCTAAATTTGTCTAATTTAAAACCATTGTTACGAGTTCGCTCCTGGTTGGATAGTTTGAGTACCTTTGTAATGTCCCCTTTGTTTAGCCCCGACTTCCACTTATACACCTCTATCAGGTCGCCCCTCGCTCTACGTCTCTCGAGGGAGTGCAAATTAAGATGCTTTAACCTGTCTCTATACTCAA
The DNA here is from genome assembly GCF_018991925.1 of Homarus americanus. NCBI lineage: Eukaryota > Metazoa > Arthropoda > Malacostraca > Decapoda > Nephropidae > Homarus > Homarus americanus. The sequence continues at coordinate 1,794,346 of NW_024735038.1, forward strand.
GGTTCCTAATGCCCGGGATTAGTCTTGTCATATTCCTCTGAATTCTTTCCAATGATTCTATATCCATCCTGTAAAACGGTGACCAGAACTGAACTGCGTAATCCAGGTGTGGTCTCACAAGAGCAAGATACAGTTTTAGGATGACCTCGCTAGTCTTGTAACTAACACTCATTTGTATGAACCCAAGTACTTTATTAGCCTTGTTACGAGCTTATTATTTTCTCTACGCCACCATGGGATGTTATTAACCTCCTGTTAGTCTCGCCCTCATTATCATTATTATCGCCTAGTGTCTTGTGTCGTCCTTATTTTCTTAACACTTTTGATGTATCATGTTCACTTTAGCCCAGCTTAATCACTTTCACTTACATTATGTCTTGTTATCATAATCACCACCATCATCACCATCTCATCCACCATCACCATCTCCTCGACCATTAAACCATCATCCTCACTGCCACTTTATCATCATCCCCATGCCACCATCAATCACCCTTGCTCAACTACCTCTAACTAGCTCGTGCCTTAACTGCCTTGCGTCTAAATAATTGGTGGACGGTCGTTAGCTCGCCTCAACATCACTCCAATACACAAACTCCTACGGCTGGACAACTTTATTATAGAGCAATAATGTTTTAATAAGTTGTGTCACTTAGTCTTGTTTATTATTCAGAGAGAGAGAGAGAGAGAGAGAGAGAGAGAGAGAGAGAGAGAGAGAGGCGTGCACACACACGGTCACGTCACCACAACACTGGCAGCAACATCAACGGAGGATACCGTTGTGTACACTGTACAGTACACTCTAGCCAACAAGGAGCGACAACAATGTGTACCTCAGAAAATCAACGTCATGCTCACCCTCCTCCTCCCAACCCCAGGGCAAGAAGATGTTTCCTCATTCATTTGTCTTTATTTAGGAACTTTAAATCAACAGTGAGGATTATCTTGACATTTTTACCCATTTTGCGTCTAAATACTTCAATTGTATCTCAAACTTTTTTAATCTACAATGTTTTACAGAAAATTTAACACACAAGACGTCAATTTTTTTTTTACCATTGTGGAAAATTGAGATAGCTGTATATTTACCCAATACCTGTGGTGCATTCTAATTAACAAACGCTTTCCCCCGTTAAAACTATGTGCTATTGGACGTTTCTTAGACTATCTTAAACCAAGACACCACAGTACATCTTGTCTTCTAACGTAAGATCACTCTATAAACGTCTTGGGAACATGACCGTGTAACACAACCCCACCTGAGAATAAGAAAGACCCTCACGTTCTTGCCTGGACTGATGATAGCGACCGAATATTACACACCAGCTTAATTGAGACAACCAGCCGCTTTTTAAACTCCCATTCCGTAATGAGAGTATAGGGGGGAAGAGGGGGGGGGGCTGATCATCTGGTCAGCCTCCGAACACAATTTTAAGAGCCACAAATTAGTTACCAGATAAGAGTGAAGGTACCAAGATGGTTTTGTATCTTACCAGGTACCAAGAGGGTGTGGTATTATGGAGGGATGTTGTTGTTACGTTGGCCTCTCACGGTACGAGTTACTACAGAGCTCAACACCTCACCCGTGTCAGGAGAAACCCAGGAGTTATGTTTGTTGTTGATGGCGGGAACCTGTTCACACCTGAGTGGTAATGATGCTCGCACTTACCACGTAATTCTTTTGTTGTTGTTGTCTGGGGCCCTTTCCCATATAATTACAAATACCGGATAGCCGAGATGAAGTTATACGCTTGTCTGTACGTTTGTATGTCTGTAACTTCCATGTTTAGTCGTGTGTCTGTATTTAGTCATTAGTTATAAAGAGTTCTGTAGTGATTCAAAGTTGGGATGTCTGTTGTGCAGAACGTGTGTGTTAATGTGGGTCAAGAAATCGTTCATAGACTATAGGTTGTTTGTGGGTCAATTATTATCAGTGTGAAGCCAATTTAAGTAAGTAAAAAAAAAAATCTGTTGTATTGTTAGTAAGGCAACAACAGTAGGTGAAGGTGATGTGTCGTACCTGAACGATCGGGGCAAAAAGATTCACCTAAGAAGGAAAAAACAAAAACATATATGAGGTGTCGGGGACTCACCTGAGACGAAGAGGAGGAGGAGGAAGAAGAGGTGTTAATGAAAGAACAACAGCGGCTGTGTCTTTACCTGATGTTGGTTGGACAGGTGACTCTCTCCCTCAGGTGGATCCCGTCTGCCTCTTGATCACCTTGTTATTGTTGTCGTAGTCGGGTCTTTTGTTGTAGCTCATGTAGGTGAGAGAGAGAGAGAGAGAGAGAGAGAGAGAGAGAGAGAGAGAGAGAGAGAGAGATGGTTTGTGTGCTTTACGTATATGCTGTTTGTTTGTGTTTGTGTGTGTGTGTGTGTGTGTGTGAATATAATTTTATTTGGTGTATATGTGTGTATCCATGTATGTCAGCTCAACAGCATCACTCTACGTAAAACTAGCCCACGCCCGCAGCCAGCCCATTACTTACCATAAATGTCACGCCCCAGAATATCGTGTCACGAATCATTAATCCCCGGACAAGTTAGTGCGGCGGCCTAAAACACACACACACACACACACACACACACACTCAAACACAAACTCTGCCACGAGCCACTGAACACCCTCGTAAACTACCGAACTAATGCCCGCTCCCTGCCAATCTGGTTACGTCTGGTGATATTTGCGTGGAATTTATTGTGTTATTCTGGCTCGTGTGTATGTATGTATGTATGTATGTATGTATGTATGTATGTATGTATGTATGTATGTATGTATGTATGTATGTATGTATGTATGTATGTATGTATGTATGTGTGTATGTATTGTATTGTATGTTCTGTATGTGTGTATGTATGTATGTATGTATGTATGTATGTATGTATGTATGTATGTATGTGTATGTATGTATGTATGTATGTATGTATGTATGTATGTTTGTATGTATGTCTGTATGTGTGTATGTATGTATGTATGTATGTATGTATGTATGTATGTATGTATGTATGTATGTATGTATGTATGTATGTATGTCTGTATGTGTGTAGGTATTGTATTGTATATGACATGAAGTCTTAAAACGCAATTTATTTATTTTTTTTTTACTCAAGGATAATTTTGCGTGGTTTACTGTATTATAAAACAACCAAACTAGACCTAAAATAAATGAACTACTGTAAGGTTAGTTTAGGTTAAGTTATTTATGTCAGTAATCACATTTAAGTCACGTACAAAATACCGGGGGTTGAAAGAAATGAAAATAACTTTAGGAGAGCATAAGCGATGATAAAGTAGGGAATGATAGAATCGAATGTAGGGGACCTGATTGAAAACGTAGGAATTACAGCTTTTAAAGAGAAGGGAGACGAATTGATCTTTAATACCCCGTACCTGTTTTTTTTCGGTGGTCTAAATTAAGAGGCTTATTTACCTGTTGGCTGCTGCTAATGTGATTGGCTTATAAATTGGAAAGGGGGAGGAGGGGCTTATAGGTGGGAGGGAGGGTAGTGAGCACCAGTAGCGAGGTGGATCACAAGAGTCAGGCGTGAAGAGGTTGATGACGATTGGCTCTATAGGCTATAACAAAGTCCAACGTCCACAGTCCAACGTCCAAAACCCATCATCCATAGTCCATCATCCTCAGTCCAACATTCATAGTCCAACATCCATAGTCCAACATCCACAGTCCAACATCCAAAGCCCAACACACGCAGCAAGCCCATAGAAGCCCAGCTAGGTCCAAAGTCCAGAATCTACCACCACCACACAGGCTATAAAGGTCGAGAAGCACAAAGAGTGAGGCAGACATTAGAACGCAGGTCTCAGAACAGTAAACAACTCGCCCAGGCTATTCTCACTCCCGTCTCGCTCTCCAAGAAAACTTTTCCCAGCCAAGACGTGACGAAAAATATCAACTTATTGACCCCCCCCCCTCCCCTCCCCCCACCCCCCAACTTTGTCCTGCTGGGTGTTGGTGCGGTAGAAATGATGTTGAGGAGTGTAATTTGGTTTATAAGCTGGTAGGGGTGTGGCTTGCTGGCTAGTTGGTTGGGTGACTTTGGGTGGTGTTAGGACTAGAGAGCGAGAGAGAGATGGAAAAAAATATTCACATACACACACACACACACACACACACACACACAGCTAACTTCTGCCACGTTAGTCTTGAGCCAAAACTCTCACACAACACACACAATGTCTCCTCATTTTTTGTCATTTGATCCCCTCTCGTCTTTTGAGCAAATTGAACTTCCCTCAAAAGTTTGGGGACTGTATCTAATGTGCTTTTGAGGGCGAATTTTCTTACTTTAACTTTGTCGTCTTGTTAGTATTTTTTTTAGGTGCTATTCTTCTACCTCTCCCTCCACCCCTCCTCTTTCCTTTCTCTCTCATTCCCTTCCCCGCCTCTATCCTCCTTACTCTCCTTCCTCCTTATTCCCTCCTTACCCTCCCTCCCCCTTTCTCCCCCGTCTTCCTCCTTCCTTCTCTTCCCGTCTCCCTCCCCATCCTCTTATCATCTGGGAAATCTTGTCTCAGCCTCTACACTCATTCGTGTTTGATGCCAGTTTTTCAGGTGGTTTGTGGATCTTTATTTTTTTGGTGGGGAAGGTTTATGTTGACGTCAGAATCAATGGAAGTCCAAATATTGCCGCCTGTGAAATTGACCACCAAAACAGAAAACAGAAAGATGAATTTAGTAACTATTATGATGTTTCAGAATATTCATTGATTTCGGGGTTGTTAATTATACGCAGAGATGAATGACTGTAATTTTATTCGTTATGTTCTTTAAATATTAAGAGTCTGTCATAGATCACTACTGAGACACACACACACACACACACACTGTTGACATTGTTGGTAGTTTATGGTGATGTATAAATCTTCAATAAGTGTCTTGAGTTTATTTTTTTCATGAGTAGTTTATTTTTTTGTTCAGTTTTGAGGTGACTTGGTGTCATGCTTGAGAGAGAGAGAGAGAGAGAGAGAGAGAGAGAGAGTCACTTCATGTTTACTCTCAATTTCTGAAGGTAAAGTAGATGGGAAGGTTGATTGTTTAATGTGTCAGATTGTAGGTCCACTTCCTCCCAATCCTGGACACATTTATCCATCGCCTCCCGCCATGATGAACACAAGATTACCCCCCCTTTTTTTTTTACGTGTTAACTCATGAATAAACACCCAAAATAACAAAGCCATATTTTACCCGATTTGTACATTGGATTTGTGCACTGTTTTGTACATTTTAATATTACTGTAGTGTACCAGATTATTATATAAGCCCAAACAGCCAAATCTTTAGTGTGTACATTAACAGGAACGTAAATAATCTATGTTTGCTTTCCTGTCATTACCCGGATTGAGCTTTAAATAAAATGTATATTTGTGTTTGAAAAAAAAAAGTGTTTCCTAGGTTTGTAATTTTTTTTTATGATAGAAAGTTAGTTACGTTTATTTTGTAGGTACTAGTGAAGCAAACGTTGACATTCCAGGCTTAGTACTGCTACCCATCATGTGTTGTGTTCGGTAGTGACGTTACACACACACACACAGTCTCGGTTCATCACCATCATCACAAATCATAATGTGACAGACGGGTATAATCGTGTGGTACAGTGATATATCATTGTTATATATCCATTTACAGGTCTGGTTGGTTGCATATGGACGTCACCCCTGGGGAAAAAAAAAAGTTGTTCCGTCTATCATTTTTTTTTATTCGTAATTAATTATTGTCTTGGTCCCCTATTTTATTTATCTCTCAGAATAAACTGGAACGCATTTTTTGTATCCACTTTCAATATTTCTCAAGTATAAGACATTTATTACAGTTATATTCTATCTTGTGAAATTTGGTGAGAAACTTTCGTCATTACTAGAATAATGAACTTAATTAGATGTCATGTTTTGGCGGTCATTTTATTTTTTATTATTATTTTTTTTAAGATGTTGTTCGGGATTAATGTTTTGAATGTTCGATATTTATATTTTGTGAGATAAAGTAGAATGAAAACGTTCTCTCCTGTTCATTGTTTTCGTGAGTACATTCTGAAGGTCTCGACTCCACCTGAAAATAATTGTTACCAGAATGATGTAGATTTAACCTTTATTATTATTGTTGTGTATTATTGTTGTTTACCTCCCTTGATCTGGGAGTATTAGTCTGTTTTCTTTGTTATGTATTGTCCCGCTGTTGAATTGTTGTACCAGTAGTATCTCTCAGTGTTCCAGAGGCCATTGTTGTTTATGAATGTCTCGTAGAGTGGCTTTTATCTCGCCCATGGAGTTTGATCCTCTGGTATAAGGATTGGTGTCTGGTGTGTGTGTGTGCTGGTGTAAGAGTGGTGTCTGGTGTGTGTGTGCTGGTGTAAGAGTGGTGTCTGGTGTGTGTGTACTGGTGTAAGAGTGGTGTCTGGTGTGTGTGCTGGTGTAAGAGTGGTGTCTGGTGTGTGTGCTGGTGTAAGAGTGGTGTCTGGTGTGTGTGTGTGCTGGTGTAAGAGTGGTGTCTGTCTCACACTAACAAAACTCTCACACAATTAACACCAGATGGATTTTTATACCCACCGAGTCGACGAGTTAAGGGGAGGGAGGGATATAGTGGTTACATTGTCTGTATGTTTGAAGGTTTTGTCCGTAGGCAGGTTTTGGAGTAGGTCTCCTTAGTAATGACCATGTACTCGTACTGAGAAGTGTGAAGTTTGTTTTGGTCGTTAGTGTATGAGTTATTGTCTCATTAAATTTAAGGATGACTGAAGTTACTGAGTTACGGTTTTTGAAGTAAAAATGGGTGTTGACATTTGTAGTGTTCTGGGGCATTGTTGTGGTCCAGATGATTTTGTTTACAGTAAGAGATAAACAAGTTAGTTGAGTCCGTCCCATCACCTCTCTGTCCGTCCGTCCGTCCCTCCATCCGTCCATCTCCCCGTCCATCCAAGGTACTAAAGGGGAGCCTTCCATATACCCCTTGGTGATCGAGGAGGCCCCTGCCATAGGATTGGAGTATTGATAGCCTATCATCATAATCCTTGACCTGGGGCTGGCGGGGTCGTGGACCAACCAACGGAACGACCCACATTCTCCCTGGTGTTATTTCCATAGTAACGACGCCGCCACGATGGATTATGTTCGCTGTTGTGATACTGTGTTTTTCGTTAAGGCGTGTGGTTAAGCTGTTCACCTTGACCCACCAATTACTTTTTCCTTTACCTTGGCGTTCATAATATAAATTTATGACGATATTTTTTGGCTAGTGTATTGTTACTAATATTATGATTATTATTATTTGGTGAATGTTAATACTGTAACTATGATTATTATTATTATTATTATTACAGGTCGGTGTCGTAGCCTGGTATGTAGTGTATCATAGCTAACTGAATTACGTCTATTCGTCGACTTTCTTATCTCAGCTTTGAGTAAATCCTAGTTTGTTGAATCAATTATATTCCGTAAATCCCCCGTCTTCCTCATACTTGAATAAATAATAGCTTGTTAAATACCTATAAGTCTCCAACTCTCTTTTTAGATGACAGTAAATCTTATCTTGCCAAGCGTCGTAAATTTTGTGAAGTTTTTACATGGTAACTCCGGAATAAACATCGGTTATCTGATCTCATTATTTTTTAGCTGGAAATAAATTGGGTTCGCCGTTAGGAAGAATATTGCAGTTACTGTATTACTTGCTTAAGGCCATAAATTTAGACGATATAACGTGATTCTGTAGTGCCTCACAGCCAGAGTAACATAGTGTAGTAGCGCGAAGTAGTAGCACAGAAGACAAACTAATACCAGAGGGTAACTTGTTAGTTGCTAACAGAGTAACGTGACATTTAGGACAGAAGCCCGACCATCGCTGCGTGATTAATGGGTGCTCCACGGTCAGCAAAACGACGGTCACTGCCGGATTAACAAATGTTCTTGGACCAGAACACTACCGCCGCTATCACTGCCGGATTAACCAGGTCAGCGAAACGACAGTCACTGCCGGATTAACGGATTCTCCAAGACCAGAAAACGGCCGTCGCTGCCGGATTAACGGGAGGTACCCCTAGGGAGTGACCGCGACCCACCCTCGAGGTAGAAAGAATCCGAGAAAATATGGAGGGAGTGAACAGATCAAAGCTGGGCCCCTCGCCAGCCAGCCACGCCAGATGATGATGACGGCTGATAAGTATACCGGGGAGAGATTGATGCTGCTACCACCTTCACCCCAGGGAGGAAAGAAGGGGAGAAGAGAGAGAAAAGTGGTAGTGGGAGAGAGTATGGGAGGGGTGTGGGAGACAAAAGGAAAGAAGGGAGATGAGAAAATAGGTGAGGGACATAGAAGGGGATGACCGTAACGGGAAGGAGGGGAATAAGAGAGAGATGGGGAGGTAGGGGGAGCTGAGAGAGAGATGGGGAAGAAAAGAGAGGAGGGAGGGGGAGCAGGACGTTATGGTGAAAGGGAGGAAGAAATGGTTAATAGAAAAAGGAAGGAGGTGACCGAGAGAGAAAAGGAGAGGAATGGGAGGGGGGAGAGGAAGAGAGGGGGGAAGGTGGTGATGAGGTAGGAGTAAAGATGTAATCGTAAAGGATGTAGTGAGGGAAGAGGTGAGGAGGAGAGGAAAGGAAGGAAGGAAGGAAAGAAGGGAGTTGGGGAGAGTAGAGAGATAGCAATAAATAAATACGAGAGAGAGAGAGAGAGAGATAAACGACCTCTACCAGGCGGGTCACTCACGGAAGCTGTCGAAATTGCATAGTTGTAATATTCAGATAAATATATAAATAAATTTTTTTGTGGACCTGAATACCTAGTAGCTAGTTCATGGATAGAAAATAGAAGGATCAAAGCTCACGGTTAAATATATCAGAGCGAGTAGCATAAAATATATGAGAGATCTTCCAGCAGCCGACTTACAAAGAGAATAATTTTCCACATATTTCTACTTTCATGAAAATAGAAAAAAAAACATGTGTGCGGAATCTGGAGCGTTTGTACGTATATATGTGTGTGTGTGTGTGTGTATTTATTTGTGCAGAGGGGGGGATGTGTGGTTAGGGGAAGGAGTTGTGGGGATGATGGGGGAGGAGGATGGCTGGGGATGATGGGGAGGAGGGATGGGTGTGGGGATGATGGGGAGGAGGGATGGGTTGTGGGGATATGGGAAGTTGAATTGTGGAGAATGGTAAAGGGTTATGTGGACGTGTGTGTGTGTGTGTGTGTGTGTGTGTGTGTGTGTGTGTGTGTGTGTGTGTGTGTGTGTGTGTGTGTGTGTGTGTGTAAATATAGTGACTGTAACGAATCGGTGTTATCACTCCCCACACTCCCCCCCACATCCGCTGTATTATACACATCCACGCCCACACGACAGCGTGAAGGGCTCGGCAGTGTGTGGGGGAGTAACGTAACATGGTTGAGCTGCTGGAGCAGGTAATTGGTTATACTAGATGGCCACTTTGTCAGAGGGGCGACTGATGGTGTTTTGTGCCTCGGGGTCTCCGCCTTTACGACACACTATACCTCTCTGCAGCCTCGGGGCAAGACGATGCTGCTCCCAAAGGGGTCTGAGCTGCCAACCTCTTGTGTCACCCAGCGGCTTTCAGTGTCAGGTGTCAGGGCTGCAGCGCCAGAGACCGGCTTGCAGTGCCAGAGACCGGCTTGCAGTAGTACCACCGGGCCTTTTGATTCACCTTCCGGCCTCCAGAAGCACCCATCCTATCCTCCTCCATTATCATCCAGCGGCCTCCAACAGTATCCAGTGGCCTCCAGTAACAGTCCCTGACCTCCAGTTGTATCCTGTACCCTTTGATAATTTGAACTGGTCTCCAAAAGTCTCCAGCCGTACCCTCCAACAGTACCCAGAGGCCACCAGTCCCCTCCACTGGCAGGCAGATTATGGAGGCGAATATAGTAGGGTCGTTGATCGTGCTGGCAGCTCTCACTCTTAATTTGGATTGTCAAAGATTTTCTCTTTTCTTTTTGTCGTCATTGGAGCTGTTCGACTTTGTCTAATTTAAGCTTCGACATAAAAGGCAAAATAAAAAAAAAATGGCATCGAAATTGCTCTTGGAGTCTAGTGTAACGAGACACTTCCTCTTATATCCACTTAATACATAAAACAAATAATGAAACTTGATGTTTGAAAATCCAGGTCCGGAGGTTTCTGTCAGCTGAGTGAGATAAACAAGTCAGTTGGGAGATGTGCACACAGTCAACCAGCTGTGAGAGGAAAACACAATCTGTTTTGAGATAAGCAATCACACAACCAGCTAGGAGAGATTAAGTCAGCCAACTGAGAGAAAGAGAGAGTCAGTCAGCTGGAAGAGGGAACACAGCTGGAAGAGGTAAACAAAATATTAACATTACAGGTTTTGTCCAGCTCCCAGGAAGGACTATTTATATTTGAGTTCTTTTAATTGTTTGTGAGTTCTTGTGTTTGTTTGTGGGTTCGCTTGTTAGTTTTTCTGGGGCGTTCTGTAATAATCAGCCGAGTTCTAATGTATAAGGGCGTCAAGTACTGCATGTTGGCAGCGTCGTTCTATAATGTAAGAGAAGGGCGTTCTGGGTCTCCGGCAGGAAAGGTCCGGTTCTCCGACATGGGGGCGATATACAGTAGTTCTTGACAGGAGCATTCTGGTTCTCCGTCAGGGGCGTTCTTAAAGTATAGGAGACGTCTTCTCTGTCGCCCGTAGGTGGAGGTAGGCGTTCGCGAGTTCAACTTGGCCCAAGTATTGTCATAAATTGGGGAGTTTAAGAGGGGAGGAAAAGAACTTTAAGCGACGCACGGACGCGAATAGCGACAACCAGGGAGCACACGGGACAATTTGCCACATTTAACTCTCATATTCCCCATTTTACGAGGCGCGGCGGGCGTGGAGTGGTGGGGAGGAGAGCTTGGGTTGCAGACTTTGGGGAGGGGAGGGAAGCTTGGGTGGAAAACGTTGGTGTGGGGAAGGAAGATTGAGTGGGGAGGGAAAAATTGGGTGACGGCTTTGGGGTGGGTGGGAGAATTGGATGGTAGCAGTGAGATGGGGAGAAGAGATTAGTCAATGGCGTTGAAGTGGGGAGAAGAGATTGGATAAGGATGTGAAGTGGGTAGGGTAAGTAAGGAGTTTGTAGGAGATTTCTTGCTGAGGGTGGGTGGGACTTTTTGTGGGGATGGTTGGGTGGTGGAGGGGGGGTGTGCTCCTGGTGTCGTAGAGATGGATAAGAGGGTGGAGCTGTTGGGGAGGAGGAGGAGGGAGGTGATATATACCATGGGGATGTAGGGAAGAGTTAGGGTTGGGGATGGGAGGAGGGAGAACGGGAGGAATAGACGTAACTCTTGGGAAGGAAGGGAATGTGACGGGGCATTAAGATGGGAAGGAAAACTAAGATGGGTTGGGGGATGGAATAGAGCGTAAGCCGAGATGGGAATCAAGTCTTTTGAGATTAGGGACACTGGGGCGTATTTGGGAGCCCTTGTCTTCCCTCTCCCAAAGAACCTCTCGCCCCTCCTCGCCGCTCCTCGCCCCTCCTCGCCCCCATCGCTGTCCCCAACTGTCTAGTCAACAGGCGGGGTTTGTTGCTGATTTACGACACTCTGAGAAACTTTTACAAATGCTTAACACGCAAACACCGAGGGAGATGGGCAAATTATTCCAGCCCTGTGGGAGAGTGTGCCATAAAGCCTTGACACGTTAACTGGCCGGAAGATGGCTGAGCTATTGCTTCTGTAAAACTATTATATATGAAGTTTATGTCGGTCGTAGGAAGAGAGAGAGTGTGTGTGTGTGTGTGTGTGTGTGTGTGTGTGTGTGTGTGTGTGTGTGTGTGTGTGTGTGTGTGTGTGTGTGTGTGTGTGTGTGTGTGTGTGTGTGTGTGTGTGCAATTTTTTCACAAGCCACTTTAATCTCCATAGTGCCAGAGGTTAGGTTAGTGCAGGTATTTTAAGGGTAATTTTGATTAATTTTGGGTAGGTAGGATATTTTCTGGGTATTTTAAATTTAGGTTAGTGTTAGTTAGGTTAGTGTTAGTCAGATTAGCTTAACTTTGGTTTATGATAGAGTCCGGGGATTAGCGAGACTAGCATGCATGAATACATACATAAATACATACATGCACATATATACACATTCATAGCTAGGAAGACGTAGGTTTATATTCAGTGTGCAGTATCCGCAGTACACACACACACACACACACACACACACACAGAAAGGAAGCCATAAAAAGTGTGTAAACTATAGAGCGTCTCCAACCACAGACAGACTCACAGCAACACACCTACAGCAGGGAGATGGTCGACTTAATACTCCACCCCAGAAGGCCAATACAGATGCCTCACAGCAACACAAACAGATTGCAGAACACGGCCTCCGAATTATATTTTCTCCTCTCCTCCTCCTCCCCCTCCTCCTCCCCCTCCTCCCTCCCCCTTCCCTCCCCCCCCTCCCACCCCCCCACCCATATCCCTTCCCCCACCCACCCCCCACACCCTCCCCCACCCTCCTCCCCCCCCACACCCTCCTCCCCCCCCCCACACCCTCCCCTCCCCCACACCTCCTCCTCCCCACACCCTCCCTCACCCCCTCCTCCTCCCACCCTCCTCCTCCCCACCCCTCCTCCTCCTCCTCCCCCCCCCTCCTCCTCCTCCCCACCCCCTCCTCCTCCCCACCCTCCTCCTCCCCCACCCCTCCTCCTCCTCCCCCACCTCCTCCCCCCACCTCCTCCACCTCCTCCTCCCCCACCCCTCCTCCTCCCCCCTCCTCCCTCCCCCTTCCTCCTCCTCCCCGGTCGATTTTTTTTTTAACACTGTCCGCAAAAAATAGTTAAAACATTGGGTACTATTTTTTGCAGTGTTTGGTACTAATATAAATATTTAGTGGCGGGACGATTGGTACAGTGTGCTGTGTTGTGCCATTGAAGATTACCGTGAACAGCTGGTGGTGCGATAAAAAGAACTTTACTGGCTTCTACTCTTTAAAACAAACAAACAAACATTTATTTATTTTTACTATCGAATATACTAACTGGCTTCAACTAAAAGAAATACAAGAAATATTTGTTTTTTTTTATTATAATTTCATGTTCAAAATAACTTGTAAACTCAAAGAAAAACTCGAGGTGAATCCAAATTTAACAATGCTTAAAAAAAAAAAGTAAAAAAAATATTATCTTTTAAACACATCTCGTCCATTACTGGTTGAATGGATAAATGACTGAAATAAATATTGACAAGTGAATAAACTGCGAAAAAAACATAACTTTTTTTAAATCATTGTAGAAATAATTTGTGAAATGTGGACAGAAATTAATATATTATGTAAAATCCTCGCAGGAAGAAACAGATGGTGAAATTAGGTAAAAAATAAAAAGGTAATAATGAAAAACACGATAAAATATAAACGTTAGAATAATGAAAAACACACGAATAAATATTAGAAAACATAAACTAGCACTTATGAATTAATTATCACATCTGAGTGTATAAAAAATAATAATAATTAATGCTTCAGGAATACGTGTGTTGAGACTAGAATATATAAGCTGGTTGATTTTTCATTAATGTGTGAAAATTGAAGAAGAAATTTATCTCACTGTAGCGTCTTGCATGAGTAATGTGTGTGTGTGTGTGTGTTTACATCTTTCTTTCTTTCACACACACACACACACACACACACGACTTTAAGCCCGAGACAGCGTGGTGGTTATCTCGGTGACGCTAAGGCTTTGTCAAGGCGGCCTCGGGGGAGATGTTCCTGTCAGCCTCGGTTATAATGCTTCCTCTTCCCCCCCCCTCCCCCCTTCCCCCCCGTCTCTCATAATGATTCTCTCTCTCTTTCGTTCGTTGGTTCGTTCGTTGATTTTGTGGATTAAATTTGCGTATACGTACATAGTTTCACCCTTATACACACATACAGTTTGTGTGTGTGTGTGTGTGTGTGTGAGAAACAAATCCTGTGGTGTAGCAATATCTTATAGGAAGCCATTAGGAGGATCTCGGAGGTGCCACGCGGATCGAACGAGGAATCAGAGGAAGGACCCCCCTCCCATCCTCCTGAACACCTGCCTAAATCCCACCTTCAGGAGGGTTGTACAGTCCTCGCCCTGAGAACACGCGTGTAACCATAACTCACACAAGTCAGTATCGTACCCTCCCTCACGTTTAGATAACACCCACCACAGGGTACGTGTTGCCGGATGTTATTCTGCTTGGATTAGCTCTTTCCCTCTCCCCTCCTCTCCTCTCCCCTCCTCTCCTCTCCTCTCCTCTCCCCTTCCCCTTCTCTAGGTGTTGCAGGCTTATGATTGATGACGGAACAGTTATTGTGTATATGAATTTGTCTTCCCAATAGTGAACCGGAAATTCAACCTTCTGCTTTAGGTTTACTAAATGCTGTACAGTAAACTATCTGCATAGACCTTTGGATGATACTCATTTGAACCTCAGACTGGCGTAGGTTCAATGGGTGACACACAATTGAACCTCAGATCTAGGGATACATTTGTTTAATATCCGACAAATCTTCAGAGCAGCGAGAGAAATGTTGGCGTGGAAGAGATTAGCTTTGTGATCCGCAGCTTGTGTGATCCGCAGCTTGTGTGATCCTCAGCTTGTGTAATCCGCAGCTTGTGTGATCCTCAGCTTGTGTGATCAGCACCTTGTGTGGGGGAAGATGGTGATGAGACCAAGGCACTGTTTTAGGTGTGTTGCTGTTGTATTGGCGATAATGCATTACTGGGTTGGCGATAAGGCATTACTGGGTTGGCGATAAGGCATTACTGGGTTGGCGATAAGGCATTACTGGGTTGGCGATAAGGCATTACTGGGTTGGCGATAAGGCATTACTGGGTTGGCGATAAGGCATTACTGGGTTGGCGATAAGGCATTACTGGGTTGGCGATAATATTGTTGTATGCAAGATGGTTTACCTCTGTTGGACCTAAACTTTCCTTGTATAATTCTAATTGATACGAGTAATATCAATACGTCTAAAGTCTTCTGAACACACCACCTAACTGTACCTATCATACTGTATAATTTTTCATATACTAAGTGATATTTTTTTTATTTGTGTACATTGACAAAAGCCGTAATTACATTCTTCAACTTGTATAAACTTTAGCTCCGTGTAAAGTCTTCATAACACTCGACTCAAATTTTTGTGTATTTCAACCATCACTTTAGTGCCAACCCAACCAACCAACCAACCAACTAACCAACCAACCAGACATGTGTATAGATGCACATGTCTGGTTGGTTGTGTAATAGACATGTGTAATAGATGCAATTAGTATAACACGTCCAACTTACATTACAGCATTGAGGGTAAAGGGGGGATTAAATAACTCTGAAATGAACTTTTAGATGAAGGAACCAAATGTGTTCATGTTCTGTTATTGTGTCGAATAAACTGTATTGTACTCCTAGACATGACACTGTTAATGTTTGGGTTATTTCTTCAGAAGTTGTGGTTTAATTCTGAATAAAAGTAGGGGATCAGGTTCTCAGTGTTAGGTTCAGGTTCATAGTGTTAGGTTCAGGCTCTTAGTGTTAGGTTCAGGCTCTTAGTGTTAGGTTCAGGCTCTCAGTGTTAGGTTCAGGCTCTTTGTGTTAGGTTCAGGCTCTTAGTGTTAGGTTCAGGATCTTAGTGTTAGGTTCAGGCTCTCAGTGTTAGGTTCAGGCTCTCAGTGTTAGGTTCAGGCTCTCAGTGTTAGGTTCAGGCTCTCAGTGTTAGGTTCAGGCTCTTAGTGTTAGGTTCAGGCTCTTAGTGTTAGGTTCAGGATCTCAGTGTTAGGTTCAAGCTCTCAGTGTTAGGTTCAGGCTCTTAGTGTTAGGTTCAGGCTCTTTGTGTTAGGTTCAGGATCTCAGTGTTAGGTTCAAGCTCTCAGTGTTAAAACCAAGTCATAGTGTTCACTGAGGGTTGAGGCGGACGCACCACTGTCAAATTTGGTCTTGTGTTCGAGGCTGTTGGACGGGGGACACTGTGATGAAGAAATCCCAGCAATCCGGGTGTAATCAGAGTGCCTGGTCCCCTTGTTTGACCAGGGGTGGCAGGGGGTCGTCTCCTCGGACCATTGTGGGTGTCGGGCTAGATTAAAGGGGAGATCCGAGGGGGAAGGTGTGAAGGTGTTGAGGTCATGTACACAGTCAGACTGGAAATCACTTTTGTGGGAATTTTAAAACTTTGATTTTGGTGGAATTTTGGAAAGCAACTGATATATTATTATTTTTTGAAAGGTAATATGATTCATGTACATTATGTAAATAGATTTGTAATTTGTATTTGGGTGAAGTAATGCAAATTAGATTATCTTCGGCGTTAATATTAATACAAAGTGAGGTTATTAATTAAAGGTGGAGGAAATAAATGACAGCCAGGTGCTTTGGGGAGGGTTAGTTATCTTGTTTCATGAGATATTGAGTCATTTTAATAATAGATGATTACATGTTAAGGAATATCTGAGTTTGGTGAAGGAAAATATGACTTCAGTGAAATGCAGATATATATGTGATTTGTATATTAACTATTAAACTGCTGTTTTATGGATGATTTTGCCTTGTGAACTGATGATTATTTCGTCTGAGCAGTTGTTGAAATTTACCAATATACTCAGACCAGCAGTGAGAAAAGCTCGTATACATATGTTATGGAGTGCTGTATTTATGTGAGGGCTTTACTTATAGGTTATGGAATAATGTATCTATGTATCAAATAAAGGGATTATCCTCTTGTGTCATGTCGAACAGAAACTGTACTGTGTGTGTCTCCCGTTATCTCGGTTATTGCGTGTGTGACAATCAGTGCGACAGGTAACGGCCAGGTGCTGTAATACTAACAGAGCACAGCGTTGGTATACATCACTGAAACCGGACCAGTATCCTCTCCGACAGGTAACCATCAGGTGTAATGATACTTATATAGACGTGTGTGTCACTGTACGAGCACGTGTTCCAAGGTTACCAATTAAGCTGTGATCCGTAAACAGGTTTAATGTGCGTTTGCCCGACGCCTTGTGACTGCTCGGTCGCCAGTAAACACGTTTAATGACGCCATCCCCAACTGTCCGGTGGTAATTAGTGCACCTGTTTATAGGATCCTTACCTTTAGCAACAACAGGCGATACAAGGTCGGCAGAATTGATCATTAACACTAATTAATTAAGTGCCTGGTGGTGTGTATCCGCGGTTGATACATTAATTAGTGAAGATATTAATACATACTCTCTGTACTGGTTGTATATTTAATATATAAATTAGACGTATACATTATATTCTCCATTTTCCTCGAACTTATAAAATAAATATATATAATAAATATAGTAGCAACATGAGTAGTTTAATTTCATTTGCTGTTAATAGATTTAAAAAGACACCATCAGCAGTGTAGTTGTTTTTTAACTCAGTTCGATAGCGGTATTTAATTGACTTAAAAGTTTTTCATGAATTGTACATGAACTCAATTAGTTAATGCATGTATATGTGGTTTTAGCCTGCACAGTACCGACACTTCCTGGCCAGTAGGGTCAAGGCCTCTGTGAATTTCGTTTAAGCTTACGAGTTAAAAGTCAATTGTATTTCACTCTGGCGTGTGTGAAATGTTGCTGCTTCTCTCCTCCCCGAGCAGAAACAACGTTTTCCTTGCTGGCTTGCACTCGGTCTCACCGACGAAAATATCAAAATAGTTTCACTCCAGCATACTGTTGGTAGGTGACATATTTTTCACTCTTGTATATAAACAAGTGACTCCTATGCTTTTTACTCTAGCTTGTGAGGGAAGTGATAGATTGTCTAGAGTACTAGAGTCTAGTTTCTGTAGAATATACGTAGGTGTGGGCCTGGATATACAGTCGGCCCTCTGATGGAATATGTACTGTATGGTGTTGGTGGTTAAAGTTCCCAGGTCTGCATGTAGATAGATAGATGGACTCGGCTAAATAATGGGTGGCGCCACTGGACCTGCGTGGTGCCACTGGACCTGCGAAGTGCCACTGGACCTGCGTAGTGCCACTGGACCTGCGTAGTGCCACTGGACCTGCGTAGTGCCACTGGACCTGCGTGGCGCCACTGGACCTGCGTAGTGCCACTGGACCTGCGTAGTGCCACTGGACCTGCGTAGTGCCACTGGACCTGCGTGGTGCCACTGACCTGCGTAGTGCCACTGGACCTGCGTGGTGCCACTGGACCTGCGTGGTGCCACTGACCTGCGTAGTGCCATCACGACCGCGTAGTGCCACCGGACCTGCGTGGTGCCACTGGACCTCGCGTAGTGCCACCAGACCTGCGTAGTGCCACTGGACCTGCGTGGTGCCACTGGACCTGCGTAGTGCCACCAGACCTGCGTAGTGCCACTGGACCTGCGTGGTGCCACTAGACCTGCGTGGTGCCACTAGACCTGCGTAGCTTGAATAAAAGCAAATAGATAGATAGTTTGATCGATAGATTGATAAATCGACAAATAGATACATACTGTAGGTGTATAAAGGATTAAATACTGGATGTGCGTCTATAGGACCCCTTGTAAATTCGATAGACAATTGCAGAAAGACTTGTATATTGCTCCGTCAGTTGCAAGATCAAATATGCATGTTGTTTACATTGGAGACTGCCTCCCTATTATTGCCTGGGGGAGGGTCGACTTTCTCCTTGATGTCAAATATATTCTATCTGTCTGTACTTTGCTTTCCAAACATCCGTACTTTAATTTTTTTCCATGTAAACATAAATGAGAGAATATTATCTGTTTGGTGGAGTCTTGGTGCCGTTTTGATGACAAAAGATTTGCCATAAGCTGCGTCAACGCGGACTGGTCATGTCAACTTTCCAAATTCCCATTCTCCCTTTGTTAAAATTTTTTTTCTGGTTGGAGGTAACTTACCTAGAAATTTACACCTGTATAAGTGTGTGTGTGTGTGTGTGTGTGAAGAGGACATTTATTGTGTACCTGTGGACCAAGAAATCAGTCTCATACCAACTTTGAACCTTTCCACTGACCCTTGAATATAAAAATAACAATAATAACAATAATAATAATAATTCACAAGGTACAATATAAATATCCGCACCACCTCCCCTCCCACACACACACTAGACAACGCCGCCTTCAACAACACAGAGACTCAACCAAGTTTCGTCCCATATCTGAACCCTCGAAATGACCCTTGAAGTCTGGCGTGAAAGTGTCCCTTATCACTGTATCCTGGACTAAAGGAAGATTGTGGCTGATAAGAACGAAAAAGAAAGTCGGGGAAAAATAAAGAAAAGAGGAGGTGGAGAGTTATGTGATTTTTTGGCAGGAATTTGGAACCTTCAACTAAGATTTTGGTCAGCGGGAAGGAAAGCTGTTATCAGGTCCATGTGCAAGTCTGCCTTTCTTTCTCTTATCACTCATTCTTTTCCCCCTTCTTCCTTCTTTCTTCTCATACTACTTCTTCCTGGTACCCTCTCCTCCCTTTGCCAGTCTTACACCTCCCTCCTCCCCACCCTCCTTTCCTTCCCTCCTCCCTCCCTCCCTCCCTCCTTTCCTCCCTCCCTCACCTACCTACCGTTCCCCTCCTCAACCACTTCCACCTACCTCTCCCTCCCTCCCACACCCCACATTCCCCTCCCTCTCTGTTTACAAGACTATTTTTACCTGTTGAGGTTTTCTCCCCCTCCCCCCCGTTGTCTCATTTCTCAAACCTCTTGTAGATTTTGTTAATTAATTCAACATTATCTTACAGCTCTACTTTGTCCCTTATACTTGACTAATTATTTGTTGAACTTAGTGTTTGTCTGTTTGACTCTCTCTCTCTCTCTCTCTACCTGTCTCTCTCTCTCTCTACTTGTCTCTCTCTCTCTCTACTTGCTCTCTCTCTCTCTCTACCTGTTTGTTTCTGCCTACCCGTCTGTTTGTTTATCTGTCTGTCTGTCTGTCTATCTGTCTGTCTATCTGTCTGTCTGTCTGTCTGTCTGTCTGTCTGTCTGTCTGTCTGTCTGTGTCTGTCTGTCTGTCTTAGTTCCTTTACATCAACCGTACACCTAGATAACTGCCAAATCAATTTATTCTTCAGGTTAATCCATATGCAACAATTCTATTCGATAAATCCTCCAGGTACTCAATCTCCATACGACAGGAAGGTTTGAGCATAGACTCAAAATTTTTCAATAACTTCCAAATATTTATATGATTTTTTTTATTAATAGAAAACGCAATTTAAGCAACACGTATAAATCCTATGCCAATTCAGGATTCCATATTCGTTCAGACCTAAAGCCATGTTGATCCCTTCCGGAGTAACCGAAGCGTAAGTATGGGGTCGTGGAGGAGGAGGGTAGAGGATAGATAAAGGGGAAAGGAGAGATGATAGATAAAAAGGACGGAAGCGGAGGGGAGAAGGGGGATGGGGGAAGGGACGAGGAAGTGAGAGAATGGGGATGGAAAAACAGGTGGGGAGGATGGAACGGAATAGCAAGAGGAGGAGGATGTAGGATGGGAGAATGAAAAAGGGAGGAAGGAGGGAGGCATATTTCCAGACAGGTTCTGATCCTCCTTCCTCCCCATTCCTCCCCTAACGCTGGGGGATTTTTATGGAGGTGATGGTGAGGAGGGTACGGGAGGTCATGGTGAGGAGGGTACGGAGGTGAGGGGCAGGGAGGATGTTGAGACAAAGTGGGATGGGTGGGAGGTGGGAGATGTAGAGACCAACGAATTCAAATGTTTATAGTTTTAGGTCTCTCTCTCTCTCTCTCTCTCTCTCTCTCTCTCTCTCCTGTGGGATGAGAGAGGGTGGGGATGGGAGGGAGGGATAGAGGTGTTTAGAAGGTGTGGGGGAGTTGACAGGAGAGGGCTGGAAACATGTGTGAGGGGAGAGAGGAAGAGAAGGTTGGAAGAAGGGGGGAGAGGGGGGGAAATAGGTGTGAGGTCAGAGGGGAAAGAGAGGTTTGGTAAGTGACGTGTGGAGGAGGGAGGAAGAGGGGAGATGCAAAGTGGGGAGAAGAGAGGATTTTTTTATGGGGGGGAGGAGGGAAGAGAGAGGGAGAGAATAGGTATTGGTAGGGAGGAGGGGAGAAGTGGTGTTGGTGGGGAGAAGAGGTGGTGTTGGTGGGGAGGAGAGAAGAGGCATGTTTGGTGGGAGAGGAGAAGGAGGGAGAGAAAGGACTCGTGTTGGAGAAGAGTGTAAGAAGATTGGATTGAAATCAGAAGAGAGGAAGGAAGAGGAGTAGGCAAGAATAGAACTAAAAACAAGAGGATTAGTTGAGAGGGAGAGATGTAGGAGAGGGTAATGCAAAAGGAAGAGAGTAGAGGTGACAAAAAGGAGAGGAAAGGAAAAGTGAAAGGAGGGAGGAGAATGGAAGAGGATAAGGGAGAGAGAGAGAGAGAGAGAGAGATAATTACATGAGGAATATTTTTTGTTAAGTAAGTGGATCTCTCAGCATAGTGTGTGTATAATGGGTAATGCAGTAGTGTAGAGTGAATAATGATGAGAAACTACTTTATTATTATTGTTGTCATTATTATTATTATTATTATTATTATTATTATTATTATCATTATTATTATTATTATTATTATTATTATTATTATTATTATTATTATAAGCGGTGTGGCAAATGTTTTATAGGTAGGAATGCTTGGGATGGGGAGTGTGCTTTGTGAACAGGTCTGCCGTCATAAACTTACGAGGGTGGTCCACGGACTCGGGCAAATGGTCAGGAACTTAAGGAGAAGGTCCACGGACACGAACAGACCGAGGGGGTTGGAACCGCACACCTGGCCATGCCAAGACTAATTACCAAATTATTAGGTAATTTAGCACATTAATTGGCGAGACTTGGGGAATGACGGTGCCTGCAGGTGGAAGCCGCGTGGGGTCATGTAAGTGACTTAAAGGTACCTGTTTAAGTATATGTTGCTTAAAAGGCCTTTAAAAGTGGGTTCTGTTTTAAGGACCTTTTTATAAGTGAGTGGTGGTAGAGGTGATGGTAGTACAGGTGGTTTTGGTGGTAGAAGTGGTGATAGTAATGGTGGTTGTGATATCGATAATGGTGGTGGTTCAAGGGGTTGTGGTAGTTTATAATAGTGGTGATAGAGATGGTTGGTGGTGTTGACATTAATTATTATTGAAGGAGTAGGGGTGATTTGGTGATGATAATTGTGATGGTGTTAAGATGGTGTATTGGATGGTGGTGGTTTTGTCGACACTGATGAGATGAGGCAGTAGTGAGCGATGGTGGTAGTAGTGGTAGTATTTCCTTGTGTTAGTGGTAGAAATATTTGCTGGTGGAGGTGATAGCAATTTTGGATGGTGGTAGTGGTGGTAGTAGTTACCCATGGTGGTTTGTTGTGGTTGTAGTTGTGGTAAAGGAGGAGGATGACAGTCGTGGGGTGTGGCCGCCACCTCCCAGGCAGCCACGTGTGCTATCCACTTTAAATAGCAGCCATTGCCTACCTTAGATAAACATTACTCTCACATTACTGGGAGAGAGAGAGAGAGAGAGAGAGAGAGAGAGAGAGAGAGCAAAAATGTAAAAAGACGAGATGAATCCCCGGGAAAATGAGACAGACAGACAGACAGACAGACCGACAGACAGACAGACAGACAGACAGACAGACAGACAGACAGACAGACAGACAGACATTAATCTAGTTTCTCCCCCTTTTTCTCATCCCTTCCGTCTCTACTGTATGTTGGTGGCGGTCTCTCACTCCCTGTCTTACTTCCCGTCTACTTTAATATCCTCTCATCGTCCCTCGCCTGCTACTGTTGCCGTCTACTTCTTCCTCCCCCTGCCATCCTCTCTCTCTCTCTCTCTCTCCCTTCTTTCCTTCCACTTCATTCCTCGATTCTTCCCCTCCATTTATCGCCTCAAATCCTCTTTTCCCCCTTCTATTTTCCGTCTTTTATAGTCACCACAACGAATAGTTACAGCAGCGTATTGTGTTTGCTTTGTTCGTGCGTCTGTCTATCCGTCCGCCCGTCCATCCGTCCACCCGTGTGATATTTTGTCTCGTAGTGAATGGATCTTAGCACAATGTTCCTCTTGCTTCGAGTATATTTTCCGTTTCCATGAGATGACTTCTGAAGATTTTTTTTTTTTTTACAGTGCCCAACAGGGAAGCATGCTGAGTTCATGCTTGCCTTTATGTCTCATGACTTAAGGGCGTAGAAGCATATTTGTTGTTTACCAGATGAATAGGTCAAAGGTCAAGGTCACTTACTAAGAGGTTTGGTGTCATTTTTCGGGTCTTGAAGTTTCTGATATTTTAGATGGATCTCAACAAATCTCAGTACACAGTTTTAATTATCTCCCCCTTGATCACCCGTGTACCTTTCTGTCCCGTTTGTCTGTCTGCCCATTACACTTTCTCCCGTATAATAATTTTGTCATTTCCTATAAAAGTGACTCTGGTTTATATATACATAGCTTAGAGTTGATTATCCCTTACTTATCCTCGTATGGTGGTTCAGTATTTCTTATACATCTTCTCTTATATCATTATTATTATTATTATTATTATTATTATTATTATTTTTATTATTATTATTATTATTGTTATTGTTATTATTATTATTATTATTATTATTATTGTTATTATTATTATTATTATTATTATTATCATTATTATTATTATTATTATTTTTATTTTATTGTCATCCAACCTTAATAATAATTGCCACAACAGATGCCTTTGGTACGTGTTTGCCACTCACCCCCCCCCCCACCAAAAAAAAATATTCAATATAATTATTTAGTGATTAACTGCATGATGTTATACAAATCAGATTACGAGTTAATTAGGCCAGTACTCCCTCATGCATTAGGTTGAATAAACAAGGACTATTCCTGTACCGTGTCCAATATGTTGCCACTTTTTTTTATGATGAGCGATGATTATATTGTGTTGTGAGTAAGGGACAAGTGAGGTACTTCCAGTGTGGTCGTTCCGGTGAGTAGTGAGTTCTAGTGTGGTCGTTCCGGTGAGTAGTGACTTCTAGTGTGGTCGTTCCGGTGAGTAGTGAGTTCTAGTGTGGTCGTTCCGGTGAGTAGTGAGTTCTAGTGTGGTCGTTCCGGTGAGTAGTGAGTTCTAGTGTGGTCGTTCCGGTGAGTAGTGAGTTCCAGTATGGTAGTGCCAGTGTGGTCGTTTTAGTGAGGTAATTCCAATGAGGTAGTTCCAGGCTGGTCGTTCTAGTAAAGTAGTTCAAGTGTGGTCGTTCCAATGAAATCGTTCCACTGAGGTAGATCCACTGAGGTCTTTCCAGATTAGTTGCCCCTTTGTAGTCGTATTGGTAAGGTCGTGACAGTGTGGTCACCCTGGCGATGTCCCAGTTTAGTCCTTCAAGCGAGATGATCCCGGTGAGGTCGTCCTTGAGTGTGTGTTTGTCGACTTATTCGTAACTCTGAGTGTGTTTGTCGACTCATTCGTAACCCTGAGTGTGTGTTTGTCGACTCATTCGTAACTCTGAGTGTGTGTTTGTCGACTCATTCGTAACCCTGAGTGTGTGTTTGTCGACTCATTCGTAACCCAGAGTGTGTGTTTGTCGACTCATTCGTAACCCTGAGTGTGTGTTTGTCGACTCATTCGTAACCCAGAGTGTGTGTTTGTCGACTCATTCGTAACCCAGAGTGTGTGTTTGTCGACTCATTCGTAACCCTGAGTGTGTGTTTGTCGACTCATTCGTAACTCTGAGTGTGTGTTTGTCGACTCATTCGTAACCCTGTGTATTTTGTCCAGTTTATTATTCGTAACTTTCAGAGTGTGTGTGTTTTGTCGGTTCATTCGTAACTCTGAGTGTTCTTGCCGGTTTATTCGTAACCTGTGTGTGTCATTCGTCGAGTGTGTGTGTTGTCAGCTCATTCGTAACCTGAGTGTGTGTTTGTCGACTCATTCGCTAACCCTGAGTGTGTGTTTGTCAGTTCATTCGTAACTCCTGAGTGTGTGTGTTTGTCGGTTCATTCGTAACTCTGAGTGTGTGTTTGTCGACTCATTCGTAACTCTCTGAGTGTGTCTTTGTCGGTTTATTCGTAACTCTGAGTGTGTTTGTCGGTTCATTCATAACTCTGAGTGTGTTTGTCGGTTCATTCGTAACTCTGAGTGTGTTTGTCGGTTTATTCGTAACTCTGAGTGTGTTTGTCGGTTCATTCGTAACTCTGAAGTGTGTTTGTCTTTCTGCAACTTTCTGAGTGTGTTTGTCGGTTCATTCGTAACTCTGAGTGTGTGTTTGTCGACTCATTCGTAACCCTGTTTACCGTGTGTCCAAAAACAGTAATACACATAACCATTCTGGTATATGTAAAAAATAAATGGAAATACTCCTTACTCTATGTTATTGAGTGGGAATCGAACTTGGCACTACGAGGCTGAAAGGTGAGTGCCACGAATTCGCTCAACCATCGTGACCTCTTTCTCCTCCTCCTCTTCTTCCTTGCCTCCTCTTCCTCTCCCCTCCTCCTCCTCTTCAGAGATCACTAGCTTGTGTTTATTAAAGTTGACGAAGACTTCTGAAGGCTCGCGATGGCTGAGTGGGTCGAGGCACTAGACTTTGAACTCCGCAGTGCAAGGTTCGAGTCTCTCCTCTCACTGACTCACGTATCGGCCAGGATTTTTTTTATTTTTTTTTACCTGTTATTTGCTGTGACAGGAGGCATAGTGAAGCTTGTGAGTGTCTTGAGTACTGTGCTGTGAGATGGTGAGTGTCTCTATTTGAGTGGTTCACACGCTTCAGTGGAGTCCTCCTCCTCTTCCTCCCTCCTCCTCCTCCTCATCCT
This sequence comes from Homarus americanus, assembly GCF_018991925.1. Classification (NCBI taxonomy): domain Eukaryota; kingdom Metazoa; phylum Arthropoda; class Malacostraca; order Decapoda; family Nephropidae; genus Homarus; species Homarus americanus. The sequence continues at coordinate 1,820,059 of NW_024735038.1, forward strand.
CCTCCTCCTCCTCCTCCTCCTCCTCCTCCTCCTCCTCCTCCTCCTCCTCCTCCTCCTCCTCCTCCTCCTCCTCCTCCTCCTCCCTACTACTACTACTTTACTTTCTCTATCTCCATCTCCTCCCACCCCTCCTCTTCCTTTCCTCACAGCCTTCTACCTCTTATCCTCCTCCTTCCGCGCTGCTTTTATTCTTCTCTCTTCCACTTCCCTCTTTCACCTAATTTCTCGTCTTTGTTTGACTTTTCCTTTTCTCTTACATCCCCTTTTCTCCTCTCCCAACTTGTGCTCTTTCTTTTCCCTCGCCCTTCTATACCTCTCTTCTCTCCCTTGCTCTTCTGTCCCTTTCATTTCCCTATTCCACCATTTTCTTTACCTTCTCCTTCTCTCCCGTCCCTCTTCTTTTCTCCCTATCCTCTTGTCCTCTCCTTCCTTCCATCCTCTCCTTCCTTCCATCCTCTTCTCTCCTTCCTCTCCCGACCCTTCTCTCATCCTTGTCCCTCCTCTCATCATCTCCTCCTCTCCTCACCCTCCCCTTCTCTCTCCTCCCCTCCCCGTTTTATTTTCTCTTCCTTCTTCTTCTCACCTTCCTCTCCCCCCTTTCCTACCAGATAAAGTGACCATTATCGGAACGTTTCATCCGTCGCCAAACTCCCAGCTGTAATAAAAAGGGCAAGAGGATGACCTTACTGAACGCTAACGACCCTGAGCCCGAAACGAAATTCCCCTTGTTAGTTATCGGTGTTTTAGCGTCAATCGCCTCCATAACGTTCCGATATCATAACTTTTGACAGGTTATGTAAGGCAGATGACGTTACGATATCGGAACAGTAATGACTTGTTGGATTCCTAACCTAACCTAACCTAATTTAAAACTAATGTAACTAAGCTTAATCTAAACTAACATAACCTAAACTAACATAATGTAAAGACTTAACAAAACATAACTAATCTAATGTAACGTGATCTAACCTAACTTTTAACCACAAGAACAATACCGGAGCCCCGATATCGTAAAACCAACCAACTCTGTACCCAAAAAAAAAATACATATACTGTACACATAAACATTCACACTGTGGCTATTATCCTCTTATCACCGACAAAGGACAAAGTGGGGTTGGATCGTACGTCTGAAAGCCATTTTATGTCCCCCTAAACCTCTCTTGATAGGATACAACCCCCTACCGAACCCATCCTGCTAAGCCTACTTGTTACAGGAGGTCCACTTGGGGTGCGGTGGCCGAATTCATGTACCTAATTTAGTATGGAAAGCTTTTATGTATGTGGGATCGTGTGAGGAGAGGAGTGGGAGGTTTGTGCAAGTCTACCTTGGATATGATAGAAAACGGGAATGTGTGGGTAATGAAAATGGGGTGTTTTTAGTTAGAGAAAATGGGGATGTGTTGAGAGAGAGAGAGAGAGAGAGAGAGAACTTAGAACACACAGTAAAAACATAGTCAATACACGTTAAATCAAGAGCCTCTCGGTCCCGTAGGTAGAAGAAACTTATGCTAACGATATACTGGATGAGAAATATTATCACACAGTATATCAGAGCTGTCAGTCATAGTGTAATAGAGCTGTCACTCTAAAATATAACCCCTGGGAGTTCTGATCGTTCTTTGTATATTCGGGTGATGGGAAGTGTAATATCTTAACATTTCTAACCTGGTTTAAGGAGGGATATATTTTCGCTAGGTTTAGTTAATCAAATATATAATATAAAATAAATTAGACAGAAAATACATGGGAAAAACACCTCAGTTCAGTATAATAAAGGAGATAATATTTGCAGGAAAATTCTCGCGGTTAAACACAGAAAAGAACAAGTATTTACTATCAGGGAAAACTCGGCCTGAACTTTAAATTTAGTTAACAGCAAAAATCGTGTTAATTTTAAATAGAGAAACTTAATTACATAACAGAAAATCATTTGACTGTCATATCCAAAACTGGACCAATTTACTGTAGGAGAATTGAAGGTTTGAAATGCTTAAGTGACAGGTAAATTGATTTTTTTTTTTTTTATTTATTTATTTTTTTTTTTGTCAGGTGGGTGTGGGGGTGGGTGGGTGAGAGAGGATGGGGGGGAGGGGGTCGTATACATTTTTTAGGGTGGGGGTTAATTGTGTGTGGGGGCCTTAATTAGCAGAATTTGGAAGCTGTTGGGTGCAGTTCTCAGGTCTGACGATTGGGTGACCGGCCCCTGACAGCTCTCCGATAACGAGGCTAATCCACGCCACTATGCACCTCTACTGCGTCATTGTACAGCAAGTGTGATGTACGCGTTACTGTAACACCTAGTACTGCTTTATTGTACAGCGGGAGGCTATATGCGCGTCATTGTAACACCTTGTACTACGTCATTGTACAGCGGGAGGTTATATTCGCGTCATTGTAACACCTACTGCGTCATTGTACAGCGGGAGGTTATATTCGTGTCATTGTACAGCGGGAGGTTATATTCGCGCCATTGTAACACCTACTGCGTCATTGTACAGCGGGAGGTTATATTCGCGCCATTGTAACACCTACTGCGTCATTGTACAGCGGGAGGCTATATTCGCGCCATTGTAACACCTACTGCGTCATTGTACAGCGGGAGGTTATATTCGCGTCATTGTAACACCTACTACGTCATTGTACAGCGGGAGGCTATATTCGCGCCATTGTAACACCTACTGCGTCATTGTACAGCGGGAGGTTATATGCGCGTCATTGTAACACCTACTGCGTCATTGTACAGCGGGAGGCTATATTCGCGCCATTGTAACACCTACTGCGTCATTGTACAGCGGGAGGTTGTATCCGCGTCATTGTACTGCTGTGGTGTCCGGATCATTGTACGGTTACTGCGCCATTATCCAAGTATATGACTCTAGAATGGTAGTGCTGTTATACAACTATTGCGCCTTTATATAGGTTAGGTTAGGTTAGGTTCTGGAACGTAGAGACCCAAAGAAATTTTCCGATTAATGAACTGTAATCATTCAAGCTTTGGGTTAAGTAATTACCGGTTAACTATGTATTCTGAATCATGTGTTAAGTTATACATTTATGAATTGCATATAATTATACATACTAATGCATATCCTAGTTCATTATATATTCTGGTCCATTTATCAGTCACCTTGACATTCACTAAAAATCATCAATAACTTTGCTTTTTAGTTTATTGATTGTACCATAAGAACGTCTTTCAGGGCAGAAGGTAGGCAAACGTTCGCCTTTGTTGACAAGAGGCTTCAGTGATGGTAGTGATGTAAGCTGAACGCCTTGCGAAGTTGATTAGTTGATTGCTCGTGTTGGCACTTGTTTCCCGTCTGCCATGAGGAAGATCCAAGTCATAACTAACGATAACAAACTTGGCGTAGAATTTTAATTAGGGTGGAGATGGCGTGGAGCGGGTAATGCAGCCACGCCGGGCCTTAACGAGCTAAGAACAGCCTTCAAACGGAATAGAAAATGACTTGTGCCATTACTTAGCCGGGAGATAGATGTTGGGAGGAGGAAGGTGAACACTGGGGAGAGGAGGAGGTGAACACTGGGGAGAGGAGGAAGAGAAAGGGTGGGAGGTGGACACTGGGGAGAGGGAGGAAGGTGAACACTGGGGAGAGGAGGAGGTGAACACTGGGGAGAGGAGGAAGAGAAAGGGTGGGAGGTGAACACTGGGGGAGGGGGAGGAAGGTGAGGGGAGAGGAGGAGGTGAACACTGGGGGGAGGGAAAGAGAAAGGGTGGGAGGTGAACACTGGGGAGAGGGAGGAAGGTGAACACTGGGGAGAGGGAGGAGGTGAACACTGGGGAGAGGAGGAAGAGAAAGGGTGGGAGGTGAACACTGGGGGAGGGAGGGAGGTGAAACTGGGGAGAGAGGAGGTGAACACTGGGGAGAGGAGGAAGGGTGGGAGGTGGAAAGAGTGAACACTGAGAGTGGTGACACTGGGGAGAGGGGAGGTGAACAATTGGGGAAGAGAAGGGTGGGAGGTGAACACTGGGGAGAGGGAGGAGGTGAACACTGGGGGGAGGAGGAAGAGAAAGGGTGGGAGGTGAGAGACACTGGGGAGAGGGAGGAAGGTGAACACTGGGGAGGGAGGAAGGAGTAGGTGAACACTGGGGAGAGGAGGAAGAGAAAGGGTGGGAGGTGAACACTGGGGAGAGGGAGGAAGGTAGAACACTGGGGAGAGGAGGTGAACACTGGGGAGAGAGAGGAGGATGAGGTGAACACTGGGGAGAGGAGGAAGGGAGGGAGGGAGGTGAACACAGGGAGGGAAAAGGAGGGAAGAGCTGGATGCTATGAGAGAGAGAGAGAGAGAGAGAGAGAGAGAGAGAGAGAGAGAGAGAGAGAGAGACCCTTCAGGAGAGGAGAAGAACAAATTGACGATGCGGAAATGAGAGAAAAGAATCTGATGAGGTGGAATTAAGAGGAGAGATGAAATGGTTGATGTAGAGTGAGAGAGAGGTGAATGATGTGTGGTGTATATGGAGAGGGGAGGTGAGAAATGAAGGGAAAGGGTGAATGAAATTGTTTATGAAGAGAGATGAATGAATTGGTGTGTGTAATAATAATAATAATAATAATAACGGTTTATTGAAAGAGCTTGGCAGCCAGAAGGCTGAAAATATACAGTTACATATTTGGGAAATGGGTTACGAATTACAAATAATATACAAGTGACATAAGTGACACAAATAAGACATATAGTAACTTAGATGGGGATCAGCTCAAAATACAGTTCATTTCAACATAGTGACAGTGTAGGGAGCAGTGTTTACTGGGAGTGAATACACTGATTTATTACATGTTATTGATAATTTTACAATGGTTGGGACTGGGCTGTTCTTATAGCGATCAGTTCGTGCACGTATGGGCTGGATGCGGTTGTGGTGTCGAACAGCAATTCTCGGACAGGGGATCTCAGGTGGTAGTAGGGGCCGGTGTCGAGGATGGTGTAGAAGCTTCTTACCAAATTTGCAGATGAGGCCGTGGTGATGGTCAGTGAGAGTCGAAAGGGTCAGTGTGTTGAGCGCTTCTTGATATGTGGAGTAGGAAGGGGAGAGAATAATCTTGCATGCCCTCTTTTGCACTTTTTCTAGGTGTTTACGTTGTGTGGCATTTAGGGAGGAAGACCAGGTGGGGGAGGCATAGGTGAGCTTGGGAAGTATGAATGTTGTGTATACACTGAGGAGCTCGTGTGCGGGAACTCCGAGGGACTTGAGTCGGCGGAGGAGGTGGAGACGGAAACTGGAGGATTTGACAACTTCACTGACGTGTGGTTTCCAATTTAGTTTGTTGTCTATGGTGACGCCGAGGAGCTTCGTGGAATCTACAACCTGGAGTGTGTTCGGACCTAGGGTAATGGAAGGAGGTGGGACAATGTCGGAGGAGAGGTTGATGTGCATAACCATTGTCTTGGTATGGTTGATGGTGACATGGTTGTTGGTGGCCCAGTTTTGGAGACTGTTCAATAAATCCTGAAGGGCGGTATAGTTG